>NC_140210.1:37937467-38537467 GCF_951802725.1 Rutilus rutilus | reverse complement strand
TGATAATTTCTATATATGGCCAGATACATTGGATATTTCCCTTCTCTATTATTATGCGCCTTTTTACTAATTCAAGCATAATACTTTTTTCTATAGCATGTATTTGAAGGATTTTTTTTCCATCTTCCATAATGCACATTAAAATGTTACGATTGCAAATATTCACTACAAACTATTTCCTTTTTTTTGGTGGTGTAATTAATCTATATTTTTATATAAAAGGATTATAGATTTTTGATATGAGCCATTTATTGATTATTAGCCTTTTTAAAAAGTACTAATCAAATGTTTCGGGTCTGTAAGATTTCTTTGTTTTTGTAAAAAAAAAAAAAGGTATGCTTCCCAAGGCTGCATTTATTTGATCAAAAATACAGCGATATTGTTAAATATTATTCCAAAAAAAAAGTTTTCTATTTTAATGTAATTTATTCCTGTGATGCAAAGCTGAATTTTCAGTCTCATTACTCCAGTCTTTAGTCTCACATGATCGTTCAGAAATCATTCTAATATGATGATTTGCTGCTCAAGAAATGTATTGTCAATGTTGAAAACAGTTGTGCTGCTTAATATTTAATTTTTTTCAGGATTTGATAAAGAGGTGACAATGTATTACAGCATCCATTGACCTTTGTCTAGTTAATGTACCATTGGCCAAGTCTAGTTAATGTACAAACATTTTGGTTTCTGAAATATAGGACCGAGCAATCAGTTTTATGTACATTCTTCCTGTTGAGCTGAGCTAGGACTTTATCGTTTGACCTTGGAAATATATTTGCAGGTTGTGACATCCAGAGCATTATCTCTGTTCGGAACATCGATGGGCGCAGCAAAGCCTTATGGGTAGAAACAGCATGCACCTCACACAGCGGCTTCTGAATGCTGATCGTGATTTGGTGTGAAATCGAGTATCTGCATGATACGTGCGGGTGAAGCGTTTGGGATTAGAGAGCTCTGTGGTTCCAGCGGAGAGGCATTGCAGAGTTGCGGCAGCAGGAAATGATGACGACAGACACCCGTCTAATCGCAGATTCCCCATCGCAGTCATTTTCTCCCCCAAAACACACACATCAAGGCGACAATGATGCGTCTTTTTCATCCAGCCCCTCAGGCTTTCCTCTGTCCTGTTTCTTAGCAACAAGAAACATGCCGGTGACTCACCTGAATTGTGACATCATCACAGCTCCCGCGGGCAGCACCAGTGGTCTCTGACGAAACGACGGGACTTTTGTTCGTAACCCATACATATCAAGGGCAGACGAATCAGACAGTGGATTTTGAGATGTGATTTGTGTGTGTCTGACCTGTGATCTGTCATTACCCAGGTTACTCTCACTGGAAGGGCCAAGTGTTGACTGCAGATGAGCTTCACGTGCTGTATGAAGGGATCAAACTGAACAACGTCAACCACTACGACTATGTACTTACAGGTCAGTTCTTTGGGTACCAGTCATGCCTGTGAAACTCTTGTCTGTCACACTGCTGTGGATATTATTTGCATGCTTAGTCATTTATTGAGCCTATAGGGAGGAAAATAAGTGTATGATTTAGTTCCCTGTTGGCATCAGACTCTCGTATTTCCAGCACTTTTCAGTTGTAGGCCTATTAATAATGTCATACACACATGAGAAAGGCTCTCTTGACTTGGAGCTGTGTATCTTCAGCTACAGGCTGTTTTGGCTCTGTGGACTAGTGAGAGTGGGAAAAGTGTGTTTTAACAGTTGACATGCATCACAGGAGAATTCTGGTCTGGGTTTTTTCCTCCCTGAAAGTCATTTCCACTACATCTCAAATTATAGATTTTTAAAGTAAAATGTTTGCTCAGGAAGTTTTATAACTTACATTTTATGTACCCTAAATACATATTTTCACATTTGCATAATATTTGTACAATCTTCTCACACACTGCTTAATATTTGTACAGTATTTTCACATGTTTTTCTTTTGCATTATAATTACAATATTTTCACACTTCGCTTGCATACTAATTTGTACAGTATTTTCAAACACATTGATTAATATTTGTACAATATTTTCACACGTTTTGCATTATATTTGTACAATATTTTCACACTTTGCATACTATTTTGCATTATTTGTACAATATTTTCACACTCTGCATAATATTTTGCATTATTTGTACAATATTTTCACACTCTGCATAATATTTTGCATTATTTGTACAATATTTTCACACTCTACATAATATTTTGCATTATTTCTACAATATTTTCACACTTTGCATACTATTTTGCATATTTGTTAAATATTTTCACACTCTGCATAATATTTTGCATTATTTGTACAATATTTTCACACTTTGTATACTATTTTGCATAATATTTTCACACTCTGCATAATATTTTGCATTATTTGTACAATATTTTCACACTTTGCATACTATTTTGCATAATATTTGTTAAATATTTTCACACTCTGCATAATATTTTGCATTATTTGTACAATATTTTCACACTTTGCATACTATTTTGCATACTATTTGTTAAATATTTTCACACTCTGCATAATATTTTGCATTATTTGTACAATATTTTCACAAATTTTTCATAATTTGACAATCACAGCTTGATTTTAAAAGATGCAATATAAAAAATTATCAAGTGTTATTTAACTTTTTTTTCATACATCATGTTTCATATATTTTATCTCTACACTAACTATTAGAGGCAAAATTGTTGGTTTGTGCTTTTTTGTAAAATATTGATATACTCTGTTTAAAAGTTGTTTGAAAGAAGTCTCGCCAAGGATGCCTATTTTGAGCAATAATACAGTAAAAACAGAAATATTGTGAAATATTATCATTTAAAATAACTGCTTTCTATTTGAATATATTTTAACATTCATCTGAAGTCAAAGCTGAATTCTCAGCATCATTACTCCAGTCTTCAGTGTCACATGATCCTTCAGAAATCATTCTAATATGCTGATTTGCTGCTCAAAAAACATTGTTGTTATAATTTTTGTGGAAGCCAAGATACATTTACACTATACATTTTCATCATTTCATGTTTTCAAGTTTTCAGTATGGGACAGATATTTTTATGATCTTAGATTTAAAGTCTGGAACAAAAGTAAAACTATAGAATCTATATATATAAAAGGTATTTGAAATAAAATAAACAAATAAATAAAGACATGGTAAAGCGGTTACAATTAAACATTTAAAATGAGTTATAATAAATATCGACCCCTGGATATAAAAGTGCTGGTCAAACTTTAACACTGTGGCATTGAGTGTTGCATAGGCAAGCACCCGTTTAATTCAGAAAATGTAATGGTCTTGTGTTGAGTCTGGAGTGAGAGAGGAAGTGAACGTATCTCTCTCGCTCTGTAAAGGCGCTGCTAATAATCATCACCGGGGGACCATAGAGGACACATGGTCATAGACTCGCAGGTCTCGCACGAGCACCGCAGACTGAGATGTTGTGCTCTGCCGAGTGTCTCCGGTGCATGAGCTCTCCTTTATCATCACCTTGAGAGGAGAGGAAAGCACAGAATGGGAAAAGGGGGAAAGGAGAACATGGGAATAGAGAGCAGTGTGGGAAGAATTTATACATGCAGTTTGCAGTCCAGTAGAGCCACATTTCACAACGAGTCTAATAAATGACTGATTTGAAAGATTATGCTTATCAGGATTCTTTTATTTATTGTAATTTTTGTTATTAGTAATATGTTTGTTAGGCAAGGATGCATTCAATTGAAAAACATGTATCACAGTTTTCACACAAAATAAAAAATTAAGCAGCACATCTGTTTTCAACATTGATAATAATAAGAAATGTCTCTTGAGCAGCAAATCATCATATTGTAATGATTTCTGAAGGATCATGTGACACTGAAGACTGGAGTAAAAAAAAAAATCAACTTTGCCGTCACAGGAATAATTAAACATTTTAAATGTTTTACAAAACATAATTGATATATCATTTAAATAGAAAACCGTTATCTTAAATTGTAATAATTTCCCAATAATTTTGACCAAATAAATGCAGGCTTGATTATCATTAGAGACTTAAGAGACCCCAAACATTTGAACTGTAGTGTATTATATATGAGCTGATTTAGGTAGTTGTCAGTGTGCTCATTATTCTGTATCCAGTGACCATCCATCCTATATAATGCCTAAACACAATTTATAATGCAATATTTCTAATGTTGTAACATTTTGAAGTGTTATTTGAAGGCTCCTGCGTGCCTCTCTTACTTGTGGCTTGTGTTGTCGCAGTGCGATTTATTGTGTGACACACTATGACATCATGAAAAGCAGTGAAGGTCAGATGCGTCACACGTAGGATTTATTTACCTGAGCCGCCACATGACCAATAGCTTGAGGAGTGAGTTTCAAGGCTGTCCCACCTCAAATAACTTTTGATATTTATTGATATTTACTGGTGTGTTTATTGAGTTCCAAGTCTATCAATTTAACTAGGGCCTATTGTGCTTTTTTACATTTTCCACTTTATTTAGTGTAATGTTGCTGTCTGAGCATGAAAAAGCTCTGCAAAGCACAAAGTCACTCCAAAGGGAGTTGTTCTCTATAACCGTGCGCACTGTTTCTGAACCCCCTGAAACGAACACGTCGCAATATTCCTCATATAAATAATTCCCTTCCCAAGGCATACGCAGAAAAAGTTGGTGAGGCCTGGTTGAGTTGTTTTAGTAGTGTGTTGAAACTCACGGTTATGGTAAGGGGCGTGACATTTCTGAAAACACACTTGAAGTGATTGACCAATCACAACACACCGATTCAGCTGACCAATCAGAGCACGTTGCGCTTTTCAGAAGGAGGGGCTTCACAGAGATCGAAACTAAACGGAGCGTTACTGACAGACTGGAAAGAGAGGTGTTGCAACAATGTGAAATATATGTGAAAAATAATGTGTTTTGAACATTCAAGCATGAAAACCTGTTCTGGTAGACCCCAAAAACAAAATTAAGAGTTTGTAAAAAGCCTCTTTAATACAGTTTATATTTTATGTTGTTCTGATTCTTTTCTGTCGTCTGAAATAAAATAACTTCAGCAGGATTGCCAAGTGTTTATGCCTAACACAATGTTTCACCCACAAATTGAGTGTATTGTATTGTTTCCACCTTAACTGTTTTAAAGTTGTCAGGCAGAAAGAGCGAGAATGAACTGGTGCCTGTGCCGAGCGCTCAGTTTCAGCACTTCAGGCGGAATCTTGATCTGGAACGAATGGAGTCTCAAGAGGAAAACAAAATTGTTGATAAAAGCACTTTTGTTTCTCCATTTCTGCAGGTTACACTAGAGATACATCATTCCTGGAGATGGTGGTTGATATTGTACAAGAGCTGAAGAGGGCCAATCCTAACCTGGTATATGGTGAGTGTTTTTCAGTCTCTTTGATCAGGTTAACATAATGCTGTATAGATCAGTGCCTTTTCTGCATCATAAATGTTTTACAGGCATGTCTAGACACTATAGTTCAAAAGTTTTGGGGTATGATTTTTTTTTTTTTTGCAAGAATGCATTAAAGGGATACTCCACTTTTTTCGGAAATAAGCTCATTTTACATCTCCCCCAGAGTTAAACAGTTGAGTTTTACCGTTTTAGAATCCATTCAGCCGAACTCCGGGTCTGACGGTACCACTTTTAGCATAGCTTAGCACAGATCATTGATTCTGATGAGTCCAGTAGCATTTCTTTCAAAATGACCAAAGAGTTTCAATATTTTTCCTATTTAAAACTTGACTCTTCTGTAGTTAAACCGTGTACTAAGATCGACGGAAAATGAAAAGTTGTGATTTTCTAAGCCTATATGACTAGGAACTACTCTCATTCCGGCGTAATAATCAAGGAACTGTGCGGCTGTACCATGAGTGCAGCAGGCGTAATGATATGACGCAGCGCCTGAAAATAGTCCCCAGCTCGGTAACTTCTTCCAACGTGACCGGGACTAAGTTTGTCTAACCTATTAGACCTATTTTCAGGCGCTGCGTCATATCATTACGCCTGCTTCACTCATGGTACAGCCGCACAGTTCCTTGATTATTACGCCGGAATGAGAGTAGTTCCTAGTCATATAGGCTTAGAAAATCGCAACTTTTCATTTTCCGTCGATCTTAGTACACGGTTTAACTACAGAAGAGTCAAGTTTTAAATAGGAAAAATATTGAAACTCTTTGGTCATTTTGAAAGAAATGCTACTGGACTCATCAGAATCAATGATCTGTGCTAAGCTATGCTAAAAGTGGTACCGTCAGAACCGGAGTTCGGCTGAATGGATTCTAAAACGGTAAAACTCAACTGTTTAACTCTGGGGGAGATGTAAAATGAGCATATTTCCGAAAAAAGTGGAGTATCCCTTTAAATTGATCACCAGTGATGGTAAATAGTGACAAAAGATTTCTTTTTTGTTTTAAATGCTGTTCTTTTGAACTTTCTATTATTAATCATGGAATCCTGGGGGGGAAATGTATCCCGGTTTCCACAAAAATATTAAGCAGCAGCTGTTTTCAACTCTGATAATAATAATAATAATAAATGTTTCTTGAGCATCAAATCTGCATATTAGAATGATTTCTGAAGGATCATGTGACACTGAAGACTGCTGAAAATTCAACTTTGCATCACAGGAATAAATTAATAATAATAGTTATTTAAAAAATTCACAATATTACTGTATTTTTGTAAAATACAAATAAATGCAGCCTTGATGAGCATAAGAGACTTCCTTCAAAAACATTAAAAGATCATAACAACCCCAACATTTTGAACGGCAGTGTACATTAACCTTGTACATTTAAAGAATAACTTGTTTAACTCTGTTTTTCTGTCAGTGTGTGACCCTGTCTTAGGTGACCATGGTTCAATGGTAAGCTTGCTTGTGTTCTAGATCCTCTCTTTCTTTCTTTCTTCTTTTCCGTTATGTTCATTATACAGGAAATAGAATTCGGAGTAAGCTGACGTTTATTTTTCATAGTACTCTTTGTCTTTTGCAGTATGTTCCTCAGAATCTCCATCCTGTCTACAAGAATAAAGTGGTACCTGTGGCCGATATCATCACACCCAACCAGTTTGAGGCAGAGTGAGTAAAATACCCCTCCACTCAACATTTTTGTGTGTGTTATCGTGTGATTGGATGTTTCTGTGCTGCAAATGTCAAACCTCAGTGGTTTTCAGTCAGATTGCTCACATTAGAGTAATATTGTAGTGCCCTCTGGTGGGCAGTCGTGGCTCTACACTCAAATCTTCAGTCGCACTGATGTGCAATCAACTCCTCTAACTCTGTGCTCTTCATTCCAGGTTATTGACAGGGAAGAATATCAGCACAGAGAAAGACGCTGTTGAGGTGAGTTTAAATACACACACACACACACACACACACACACACACACACACACACACACACACACACACACACACACACACACACACACACGAGAAATGGAGTAGGCTTATAAAAAAAGGAGGGAAACAGAAAGCAATGTCTGAATATAAATTAGATGCTCTAACTGCAAATGATACACAAACCACTTTCATTTCCAAATGTTATGTTCTATTATTTGCTAATAATAAAGGTATTATTATAATTTATTATCATCATCATCATCATCATCATCACCAATAATAATACAAATAATAATGTTTTAAAATTATTGCTATATTATTATCTTAAAATTATTAATGTTTTATGTTACAATGAATAACAATTATTATTGTTGTTATTATTAGGTGGTAATATTAAGGTAATAATAATACAATTATTATTATTAATAATATTATGGAAATATTAGAAAATATTTTCTAATGATTATTAATTATAATTACTAATAATTATTTATTTATGGTGTTGTTACTATTATTAATCTAATCAATTATTATCATCATCAAAAATAGAAAAAAAAATTTCTTATTATTTTTTTATCTTAATATTATTAATGTTTTGTTACAATGAATAATAATATTAGTATTATTAGATGATAATATTAAGGGAATTATAATATTAATATATTATGTAATAAATTACTATTATTATTATTATTATTATTATTATATACTGTGTGTGTGTATATATACATGCATATATGTGTGTGAGTGTAGAGAGAGGGGGATTATATTTATTATGAAAATGATAACATTTGAAAATATTATTATTGCCTTATAGGGGTGTAACAATATATCGTGTCACAATATATCGCAATACAAAAATGCAACAATATGTATCGTGGATAGTTCACCCAAAATAAAAATTACCCTGTGAGGAAAAAATTGAAGTTTTCAGAGTCAGTACTACATTAAACTACAATATATTATGTTGAATATAATGTATAATAATGGGGGAATATTAGTGGGTCCTGATAATGCTTATGTTATAAGTCTTATGTTACCAGTAAAAAGTGGCCTACATTATTTAAAATATATCTAGCCAGTGACAGAGTGCAAGCATATTCGTCTAAAATAATTCTGTATTTTCAGGTTCAGAATCATGAATATATTTATTCTGGTGTCACCATTGTCCAAGCCTATTCATTTACACCCACAATATTATATCAAATTTAGCATTTAATCAACAGTACATTTTTTTCTTAACCTTTTATTATATGTCTTGGAGTATCGCAATAATATCGTATCGTGAGTTCAGTATCGTGATATGCATCGAAGCGTGAAATTAGGGTATCGTTACACCGCTATTGCCTCAATGTTATCTAATAATTATTAATATATAATTACTAATTATTATAACAATTATTTAACATTATAATAACTGTTATTTTGTTACTATTATTATCTAAACATATATGATTAATGCATAATCAATAATAATTATATTTTCTTTTAATTATCTATGTTATTAATATATAATTACTATTGAGATTTTAATAGTAATACATTTTATTATTATTATTATTATTAATAGGAAAACATTTGTGAACCCTTTGAATACAGGCTGTCTGTATTTTTGAGACCTTTTGAAAATTGAGGCAAAGCTCAACCATCAACAAGAAACATGTTGCTGTCAACATTATAATGGAGATCCAGAAAAGGCCTCTGACTGTGTGTGTGTGTGTGTGTGTGTGTGTGTGTGTGTGTGTGTGTGTGTGTGTGTGTGTGTTCAGGTGATGGACCTGCTGCATAAGATGGGTCCAGACACTGTGGTCATCACCAGCTCTGATCTGCCCCCTCGTCTCGGAGACAGATTCCTGGTGTCTCTTGGCAGTCAGCGCATTTGTAAGTGTGTGTGTGTGTCTGTGTGTGTGTCCATGTGTGCTGAACAGTGGAAGATAATGTGGATTTTGACAGATGACAAATCATGAGAGCTTATTGGAATGCATGTGAATTCAAATCTTTTTATATTTATTTATATATATGTATTTATTGCTCTGAACCACCTTCATGATTTACTGGTTGAAGATCAGGGCTGGTTCATGTATGGTGAATTGTTTTGAAGAACGCAGACATGAACAAAATAGCCATGTTTCTGCAGTGATGCCGGACGGTACGAGGAAGACCCAGCGGATCCGAATAGAGGTGCCGAAAGTGGATGCGGTGTTTGTTGGGACAGGTGATCTATTTGCTGCTATGCTGTTGGCCTGGACTCACCATTACCCAACAGACCTGAAGGTACATAAATCATCATGTCATAAATGCATCACGGTGATCATGCAGCGCAGTAATAAAATGCTGATCGAGTGTTATTCTGTCTTGTTCTCTTTCTCAGACGGCGTGCGAGAAGACTTTCTCCGTCATGCACCATGTCATTCAGAGGACTATATCTTATGCCCATGGTAACACAGCAGCCAAACGTTGTTTATGTTATATGTATGTGCATGTTGTTACAATGCCAAAATTTGTTATCAATATTAAAATTACAAATGAGTAATTGCTCAAGTAAACAAAAATAAGCTGTTTTCTAGGTATGTTGCAGCTGTATGAAGCACTTAAATCTTTTAAATCTTTAATTAAAATGACAAACTCAATAAAAACATAGGATATTCACTTATACATTTGTTTGGTTTACAGTTCTGGCCACTGAAAAGCCTAAACACGTCATCCATCCGTCACTATCATTGTTTCATTATGTATATATACACTACTGTTCAAAAGATTTTGAAAAAAATGTATACTTTTATTGAGCAAGGACGCATTAATTTGATCAAAAGTGACAGTAAAGACCCGTACATCAAGAAAATTCAGCTTTGTCATCACAGGAATAAATTACAATTTAAAATGCATACACATAGAAAACAGTTCTTTTAAGTTATAATAATATTTCACAATATCTACTGTGTTTTTGATCAAATATATGCAGCCTTGGTTAGCCAAAGAGACTTTCATAAACATCTTACATTGCAATTGTTCCATTGAAATGCTTTCCTGTCTTTGTCTTGCATGTTCAGAAATGGCAGGTCCAGGTAGAAGACCCAGCCCGGCTCAGCTGGAGTTACGGATGGTCCAGAGTAAAGCGGACATAGAGGATCCAGCCATAGTCATGGAGGCCACCGTTCTATAGAGCCGCCACACGCCACATCTCATCCACACACCTCACCCTCCGCTCACAACTGCACAATGTATAGATGTTGTACATTTTGATATGTAATGTGACATTGCCTTAGAATCTCAGCCAGAGCACAACAGTTCCATTCCCAAGAGATTCAGCAGGGTACGGCCAAACAGGCGAGAGGGGGGAGAGCGATCGCTTGCGCTGAGAAAAGAGAATGGGAGAGATGATCGGCCTCTCATTCACACTCTTGCAGTCTTCACCATCTCTATCTCTCTCTCTTTCTCTCTCCCTTTCTCTCAAAGCTCCTCAAGAACTCCGGTTCGTCCTGCACATAAAGCCCAGTCTCTGACATGTCCAGTCCAGGTCAGTTATGTACCTAAACTGCCATCGATCTAGTGCGGACCAATTTAGAAATGACGTTAATATAGATGTGACGCTTTTCTACACTCTATGATTTTGAGTCAGAGCTGTTCAGCAACAAACATAGAAAACAAAACCTCAAAAACTCTCAAGAAATACCCAAGTCATATTTTTGCTCAAAATCGAAAGGTAAAAATAAGACATTTATTGCATAGGAAAGAAAAAGAAGCCTATTTTTAGGACCATGACGTTTTAGTGCATTATGCTATTAGTTTTATGTCAGTTAAGTGTAATAATAATAATAATAAATTCTATAATTGTTTTATTATAATATTAATATTTTAGTGAGTTAAGTGTATTTTTCTCCCCAATTCTCAGTCACTTACTATATTGTGAAAAAATATCAATCTCATTTTCAAATCTTTCTCAAATCTCTTTTTTTTATTATATTATTTTACACAGGTTTTTTTTTAATATATATATATATAAATATTGTATCCGGAGAGGATGCTTTTCATGACTATTATATTCATTTCAGGGATAAAATGTGATTATTTGTCACAATACAAACAATGTTGGTCCTAAAAATAGACTTTCTTCATGCAAAGTTTAATTCTGTATTTTTGTCGTTTGAGAATTACCCAGAAAGTTTGGTCTTTTGCTCACTGCGGTTCGTGATAAGAGATCTGTATCTGGAAAAGATATGTTGTGGCCAACCTGAAAAATGCAAGTAAGTTGTTAAATATGTATTACAGACCCAAAGCACTCATTTGTGTGAGAGTCCAACTTGTGTTTAAATGTGTATTTTATTGTTTATTTTGTTTTTTTGTGACTATTTTCTCCCCAAAAAAGGGAGATTTTACTGAAGAGATGCGCTGCTGTATTTTGTGACTTGTTGATGTTTTTGGTGAGATGTACTGTAATAATTTTTGGCCTTGCTCATGTGTATGACTTAGTTCTCTAGTTCCATTGATTTTCGTTTTGCATTGAGCATTTACAAATGCGGAACTTCTAGCATTTCACTTCATGTTTGTTTGTCAGTGTAACTAACATTATCATCTCGTTTGCTTTGAATTGATTGTATTTGCATTGATAATCTACTTGTTTGTACAAGCAGAAGAGACTTTAAAAGTAGTTTTATCTTTTTATTTGATAGTATTTTCATATCTTAAAAGGAAAAGACTTGAATGAAGTCTGAAGTACTGGGGAAACGTCTTAAAATGCCTTGATTAAAAGTAGTTGTGTATGTGTGCTGGTCTGGTGACCTGCGGCAGGTTCTCTCTCACTGTGCCAGAGAACACGCTGTCTCTTGGTTACAATGCTGTGAAAGATAATAAAAGGCAGATGAGTTATACATTTAATCAGACTTGCTCTCCTTTGTTCAGTTCATAGGGAGGTTGATTCAGGCGACATCATCTTTTCTTGTCTGTTTTATATGTTGATTTCTCAGGTTTTATTTTTTGCTTTAGTTTTGACTTCTGTTTTACACCTAACTAATGCTCTTCCAAAATTATTCACATTTCTTTAATCCATCGGTTCATTCTTTGATCATTTTTTTAGTTGCATTTGTCTTTTAACCACTCAAAGTTCCTTCTGAGTGAATCTCACGAAAACATTTGTCACATTTAACCCCATACTCAAAAGAAGGAACAAGAAAGACAGAAATAGGAAAAAGTTTAAGAAAAAAAAAACTATTTTAGGAACTTTTTTTTTTCACCTCTTTGTTATACAATAATTGTTTACGTTTAATTGGTGGAACAAAAAAGTAGAACAAAAACAAACATGATGTATAAATATTTTATAATATAAATGTAATAATCATGATTATTAATGCTAATTTCAATAATATATCTTTGCATTACCATAATGACATACTTGATTGTCATGAAAATTAAAAAATATGATCAAACAAATTGTCTAAATGTAGCATTTCAGGCCTACTAGTGCTCAAAAAAATCTATTATTCTTGTGACTTCAGTAGCTCTGACTCTTGACTTTTAAGTGAGTGTTGGATTTATAAAAAAATTTAGATAAAAAAAAATAGCAATCATATAATTGGCTAAATTTTCTTTAAAGAAAATGTATATTTCTTTTGATTTTGGAGTGAAATATGACCCAGCGTTGTTCTTGAGAGGTTTCATGAGATTCACCTGTTTTCATCCATTTCAACCACTATCTTATTTTCCATAGCAAAAAAAAAATAATAATGGCCATGTGCAGGACTAATCAGGGGTCAGCATTGCTCAGAGGGGCATGTGCTTCAGCTTTTCGTGAGTTCCTGAGCTGTTATCTAACTTCTTATGTGTACTTGTACATTGTGTACGTGTAAGTGTGAATGACAAAAGGATGGTTCTACTGTGAGCGAGCGAGTATTTGTGTTCTCTGAAGGAAAAATGAGGGTGTGAAGGGATAAACTGGGGGGAGGGGACGTAAATAAATAAGAAGAGCCAAGTTTAGTTTTTGTGAATACTGACAGTGAGGTGGTGTTCAGATGATCATGATATCACAGTCTCCAAGTGAACTGTACTGCTACCATTTGCTCTTAGTGTAACGGAGGACAGCTATTTGGTACATTTGGTGCCGTGACCCGGGTGGGAATGAGGTTTAGGGTGGTTAATGTAACTGAGGCCAGCTATTTGGTGCCATGACCCGGATGGGAATGAGATTTAGGGTGGTGAGTGTAACGGAGGCCAGCTATTTGGTACATTTGGTGCCGTGACCCAGATGGGAATGAGGTTTAGGGTGGTTAGTGTAACTGAGGCCAGCTATTTGGTGCCATGACCCGGATGGGAGTGAGGTTTAGGGGGGTGAGTGTAACAGGCCAGCTAGTTAGAGCTGCATGAGTAAACCTCACTCCCCTGGCCTCAAGAGGCATGCTAGTGACTGATGCTAGAGACTGCAATCTTTAGCGTCCTTGTAAGCGCACCCACCTCCCATGCCAGAAGCGCTGTTTCGTATCCTTCTCGGAGTGGGGCGAGTAGAACCTGAGGGGTTACATTTGGTGCCGTGACCCAGGTGCACGTGAGGTTTAGGCGGGGTGAGTGTAACAGAGTTCAGCTAGTAAGAGCTGTGCGAGTAAACCTCAATCCCCTGGCCTCAAGAGGCATGCTAGTGACTGATGCTAGAGACTGCAATCTTTAGCATCCTTGTAAGCGCACCCACCTCCCATGCCAGAAGCGCTGTTTCGTATCCTTCTCGGAGTGGGGCAAGTAGAACCTGAGGGGTTACATTTGGTGCCGTGACCCAGGTGCGAGTGAGGTTTAGGGGGGTGAGTGTAAAAGAGTCCAGCTAGTAAGAGCTGTGCGAGTAAACCTCAATCCCCTGATCTCAAGAGGTGCACTAGCGACTGCTTTATTAGCATGGCCGCTTCCCATGCTTGGGATGCCATTTCGACTCACGCTCGGAGCAGTGCGAGTAGGATTGGTTACATTAGCATTTGCGAAAGTGCTACTAAACCAGGGCAAAATGGCTACTTCTGCTTGAAGATGCCTTGGTGAGCAGTCAACCTTATCTTCAGCAGAAAAACATGCATGTTAACTATATTTAAAGATGTCAATTATGTGCTTACAATGAGAGCCTGCTTGTGTTTACTGTTAATGGAACAACGGGTGTGTTCTGATACAAGAGAACCTGTCGGAACCTCATGAAGACTAAAAAGAAAAAGAAAAAAGTGGGTAGCCAAATATTTTGACTGTTATAGCAGCGATGTCTAGTACATTCCCTGAGGGAACTGTGGTGAAGAACTTTTGAGACGAACTACATTTTTGTTTGTTCTGTAATGTTTGTAAATTGTATATCGGTCTGTGGAAATTATGTGTTGTCTATTGTAAGACTGTGGATCAAAGATGACCAAATGACGCTGAGCTCCCTCTAGTGGACGGAGCTTATATCGTCTGGGGAAAAAACTATTCCACTACCATTATTTAGACTATAAACAAAATGATCTTTAGTATGTAGGTCCCTTATTGCCGTTCTTTTTTAATCTGATGAGTGTAAACAATGTCCTGACTCCATATGATACGGTTATATATTGCTTGGACCTATACCTCATCATGTATATGTCATTTCCTGTTGCACTGAGTTTTGTATTATTAGCTGCCTTCCATCACAAGGCATTGAATGCCTTACAACGTGTACAAACGCATTTCAGGCCTGCTAGTGCTAAAAAAATCCAACTGTTCTTCACATTAGTTGCGGCTTCCATAGCTCTGACTCTTGAAGTGAGTGTAAGATTTATATTGATAGTTGTTTGTTTTTTTAAATGTCATTTTTGTTGAATTTCACTTCCACACAGACAGAATATTTCCAGAGGCTGTTTGTGATGTAGGATGAAACATCTCTAGAAAATGATGGAATTCGACATAAATGATTCATTAAGTCTTGGGAATCATTTCATCTGTAAAATGAGTGTTTAAAACCACTGTGCTTGCTGTAATGTACTCTTGTCCTCAACAGTTCTGTTTGATAGAAGATGCTACGGCAAGAGTACATGAGAATACACTTGAAAATGTGCCCTTCTCACAGAACGCCAAATATGAATTTCAGTGACATCATAATGGGCAGTATGACATGTTGCCAGGGCAACAATTGGATGCACCATTCTACTTCTCTGTAAATATGTCTGTCTCTCTTAACAGTTCTAATAGTGACATGTCAGTGCTTCACGATTCATTTCGATTCCCTTTCTGTTGACATGGTTGGTAGAAAAAATAATAATTTTTGTTCTTTCTTTAGTTTTCCGTTCTGAATGGGGTCAGAAAAGACAATAAAAATAAATGTTTGGTAAAAGTTTTTAGTGCTTTGTTTTCAAATTCTGAATATTTTATAATATGTAACAATAAAGATTGTAGTGTACAAATCCACATTTATAATGTATGTATGTTATAATGCAATAAAGAAAAACAAAGTATTATATTAAATGCTGTCTATGTGTGTGTCTAGGTGGGGAGGGGGTGTTATAGCATAACAAATGCTTTCCACCATCTGCGTTAAGTTAAGGCTGCTCTGAGAAATGCCTGCTCAGAATTATATGTAAAGACACAATGCATCATAAAAACCATACTAAAATCTTGCAGCTCACCAAATTTTTTTTTGTTGTCATAATGAGTGTGTAGATTTCATTTTCGTGATTATATATTCACAATTTCATGATCAGAAATTAATCATTTTCCCGCTTTGGTTCTGTCTAAATGAAATGCAGCATCAGTGCAGCCTTAAACTTGGTTGTTGTCATCGTGACATTTTGCAGCTCTAATGCTGCTTTGGTTCCATAAAAATGAAATCCAGCATCAGTGCAGCCTCAAACTTTTTTGTTGTCATAATGAGTGTGTATATTTCATTTTCATGACTATATATTCACAATTTCATGATCAGAAATTAATCATTTTCCCACTTTGGTTCTGTCTAAATGAAATGCAGCATTAGTGCAGCCTTAAACTTTTTTGTTGTCATAATGAGTGTGTATATTTCATTTTCATGACTATATATTCACAATTTCACGATCAGAAATTAATCATTTTCCCGCTTTGGTTCTGTCTAAATGAAATGCAGCATCAGTGCAGCCTTAAACTTGGTTGTTGTCATCATGACAGTGTATACATTTCATTTTCATGTGTATATATTCACTATTTCATGATTAGAAATGAATAATTTTGCAGCTCTAATGCTGCTTTGGTTCCATAAAAATGTAATCCAGCATCAGTGCAGCCTCAAACTTTTTTGTTGTCATAATGAGTGTGTATATTTCATTTTCATGACTATATATTCACAATTTCATGATCAGAAATTAATCATTTTCCCACTTTGGTTCTGTCTAAATGAAATGCAGCATTAGTGCAGCCTTAAACTTTTTTGTTGTCATAATGAGTGTGTATATTTCATTTTCATGACTATATATTCACAATTTCACGATCAGAAATTAATCATTTTCCCGCTTTGGTTCTGTCTAAATGAAATGCAGCATCAGTGCAGCCTTAAACTTGGTTGTTGTCATCATGACAGTGTATATACATTTCATTTTCATGTGTATATATTCACTATTTCATGATTAGAAATGAATAATTTTGCAGCTCTAATGCTGCTTTGGTTCCATAAAAATGAAATCCAGCATCAGTGCAGCCTCAAACTTTTTTGTTGTCATAATGAGTGTGTATATTTCATTTTCACGTGCATATATTCATCATTTCATGATTAGAAATGAATAATTTTGCAGCTCTGATGCTGCTTTGGTTCTATATAAATGAAATGCAGCATCAGCGCAGCCTCAAACTTGGTTGTTGTCATAACAATGTATATTTCATTTCCATGTGTATATATTCACAATTTCATGATTAGAAATTAATTTTGCAGCTCTGATGCTGCTTTGGTTTTGTCTAAATGAAATGCAGCATCAGTGCAGCCTTAAACTTGGTTGTTGTCATAACAGTGTATATTTCATTTCCATTTGTATATATTCACAATTTCATTATTAGAAATGAATTTTGCAGCTCTGATGCTGCTTTGATTCTGTCTAAATGAAATGCAGCTCTAAACTAGTTGTCATAACAGCAGCTTTTATATAAAATAAATTCCGAAATATATTTTCTGCAATTGAATCCCTGCGACCTGCGTAAATGCATGCATTTGTGCAGTAAACGCACCTTTTTTGCCCATGCAGGCAATATGCAACTTCTAGTCGCCTTTGCAGTTTAAAGTTAATTTAAGGAAGAGTAATTAAACGTCTAACACACTTACAAATGTATTTAATTCTCCAGAATTGACTTTATTGATAAGGTCAGCGTCTTACAGCAGTCTGCAGGGGATGAGAGAGGAGTGGTGGAACTACAAAGCGCCATTGTTTCCAGTCGAAAAGCAGAGTAATCGGACAGGAAGTCCCATGGCTGGATGCAATGTGTAGAGTGTTGTGCGTGGATGGATAACGACACACGGACACAAAGAGTAGCGATCATCTGAGCAGTGCACCAGAAGCGAAGACACCAGTTTCTGACAGCACTATCGCATCGCATTAAGCGGAAGAGCACGAATCCTCCACGCAGATCCACTGATGACATTTAAGCAGGTAATGCACGCGCATGATGATGATGACTGTTCTCTAAACCCGATTAATAACCATAGTGACACTGCTGTTATTGATGTTGACAGGCGGATGCAAGCGTCCGCTTATTTTATTATTTTGCATTTGTATTGCAAATACATTTTTGACGTTAGATATGTGTGCGCGTGCGAGCGCTCGAGGTACTCCCTGTGCTGCAGTGGCCAGTTTATAGGAACAGCATGTTTATTAAGATCACTACTTAGTAACCAATGCAAGGCAGTTTGACAGCGCAGGGAACACCCGTTTAAGATAGGCATCTTTCCCCATTTGCATCAGAGGGCATCTATCTTGTTCATTCAGCAATGATTTGCATTTGAATGGCTTTAGATTCGTTGAAGATAAGTGGTGTTCATGACTCGGTTACCGTGTGTCAATCTCTTCTCGACCTGCGTACACGTCATTGCCGTGCGATTATCGGGGTTACTAGAGTTCAGATGCGGTGCTGGGCTTTTGCCTTCAGTTTAGTTGCTGACTAGGTTTTACAAATGCACAGTAATGACCATTAGTCATGTTTTTATATCATTCTGGCACATGTGTAACTGCATTGGTCTTTAGATATTACAGACAATATTAACAACCACCAATAAAATACTACGACATATTAAAGACCAATGCAGTTATACGTGTGCCAAAATGATATAAAAACATGACTAATGGTAATAAAGGCTTTATTTGTAGTTTCAAAACCCGTTAAAAAATATATATCAGAATTGTCTTGACGGGAGCTGCACGATTCTGGATAAATTGAGAATTTTTTCTTTTCTTTTTTCAAATAGAGATCACGATTATGAATAGACAACTAAACAAAATAAGTAATTTACTAGAGTTTCTGATAAAATGTTAACTGCTGTAGTATGTTAAAAAAGTTTAATTCATTTGAACGAGTTATTTATTTATTTTTTAAATAAGTTTGAATGTATTGATTCAATGACTCGCTCATAAACGCTTAACAAAAAACGCGTTTTTTAATGAATCTTTGAATGATTCATTGACAAATACATTTTTTTAACGTCATTTGTCGCCACCTACTGGTGTAACGATGTAATTGACGCAATCGTTATTTGAAATGTCAAGTAAAGTTACTTTTAAAATGTGATTTACTCTATTTTGATCGTATATCTGAAAAATAAACTTTTATCCTAGTTCATGAGTTTGTAATCAGTGGCGTTTCAAAAAATACATGGGTGAATGAATGAAATGTTTCCCTTTTTTAGTATTTTATTTTCATTTATTGTTAGGGCCGATTATTGAATACTACAAAAAATTGTTAATGGAATATTTATATTTTACTGAGTGTAATTCATTGATACTCAAGTCTTAATGTAGACCTGTCGTTCTTTGCCAGCCATATGGAACATGCGCAATATTTTCTAATCCATGACATGCACTTTTGCCATCCCTTGATGAGCTTGTGACATTTCTTTTAATATCATGGTAAAGTGGGTAAACACAGCATTCATGTACTCCGATGGTTTGTCTGTAATATTGCTGCTGCGTGAGATCCTGCAGTAATAATCAGTCCAAAGCTGTGCGGCAGTAATGAATTGTCTGAGATGTAATTGAATCAATTATGCATGATGCTCGTTTTGATTAGAATGTACATGTATAAAGTTGTACATTATGTTTGTTTTTTTTTATTACATTTTGTTTGTTTTCCTACCATATTTTTTAAATAGAATATATATTCATTATTCTTTTGTCCCAATGGGTGTATCCATGACGCTGCTTTGTTACTGCGTTCTAACCTTACCTTTAATCCGATACAGCTTGTTAATTAAACCTAACACTATTACTTTGCACCTGAGGTAGATAACAGCGACCTCATCCACCGTCTTGATTGGGGGCATGTATTCACATTGTCGTTGGGAAACTTCGTTTATCTCGATTAGAATATGGGTCAGAGGTTTTTAGCAGTGAAGCCTTGACATTATCCTCTTAACAGCTCTCTGCATCCTTTGGACAACAAACAGAGCGTATTTATCTTCTTGCTTGTGAAAAGGGCCTGAATGAAATCTATTATAATGGCTTTGATTTTGTTTGTTTCAGCCACGGGAGTTTGTTTGTGAGGTCCACTCATCTGTTTCAGGCTAGTCAAGTCTGGGAGGTTTGAGATACAAAGGAAGTAGTGTTTTAGTGCAGAGGATAGAAACGCTATCAGTTGATGTCATCTAACACTGTAGTGGATCAGTGGTGAAAATAATTTGAATGCTAAATGCTAGTTTTACTTCAGTTGTGTGCTCATAGAAAGATTCTTTGCAAAAGTCTATATCTCACCACAGCAACCCAACTGAAAAGATCCAGAGTTTCATCCAAATCAGGGCCTGGTTTTCGGTGCGGGAATGCGCACACATTTAACCTCCCCCAATCATCTCCCCTGTAATAATCACCTACGGGGGGGATTTTTCTAAATGAATTTCAGGCCCTGCCAATGTTGTTGAATTGCTGCTGCATTGTTCGCAATGTTCACTCAAAAAATGTAATTTAGCCTCTTGTTAAATTTAATGAATTAAAATAAGCTAAAGTAACACAATTGTTTAATATTTTGTCACAACTTAATTTAATTGTGTTCAATCAACCTAATATATTTAAAACCGAAGTTTACTTAATTAATTTGTGTGAAAACTACATAAATCATTTTTGTTGACAACTAATTGGGCAGTGGATCTGTATTTCCCAGCATGCTTTGCAAGGGACTGCGTTAGGAGGGTAAATTTAGGGATTAAAGTGTTATTTTATGTGTTTTTCGGTAAATGGAAAGATGTTGTTAGTTAATGTTGGTATTTAATATTCAGTTATGTTAGAAACATTATGTTTGAATTTTGTGGTTACCATTATGCAGAAGAGTGGCGACTGTGTTTAGCTTAGGGCTGTAGGCACTCAGTTTACACTATACATGCATTAAACCTCTTTCGCAGACCTGCATAAATAATATTCAATATTACTCTGTAAAAAGTGGTTTTAATTTGATTGAACACGAGGAGCTTCTGTCATAGTCAAAATAGTTCAAATTATAATGTTGGCGATTTTAGGCAGGGCAAAAATTAAATGTAGTCAACCTGACAAAACTTTATCTAGCAGGAATGACTAAATGAATTTAAGTTCATACAACAAGATTACAATAAATCATTTCAAACAAATTAGATTTTGCTGGAAAAATGTAATTCATTTTCGTGGAAAAGTTTTCCTTAATTTAATCAAGTTAGTTCAACAGCTTTTTTTTTTTTTTGAGTGTTGGACAGGCCAGTGCTAAGGTTGTTAAAGGGATAGTTCACCCAAAACATTTTTAATGCTTTCATAATTTACTCACCCTCAAGTTGTACCAAACCTGTATGAGTTTCTTTCTTCTGTTGAACACATAAGAAGATATTTTAAAGAATGTTGGTAACCAGACTGTTGACGGTATAGCCATTGACTATTATAGTAGGAAAAATACAATGGCTACCGACAACTGTCTGATTAACCAATATTCTTTAAAATATCTTCTTTTGTGTTCAACAGAAGAAAGAAACTCATACAGGTTTGGAACAACTTGAGGGTGAGCATTTTTGGGTGAACTGTCCTTTTAATGTGCTGTGAGTTGAGGTTGAGAGGGAAGGGAAAACTGGATTGTGTAGTACAGAAAAAATATGTTTGTACAGTTGAGTCCAAACACAACTTTTGAGTTTGCTACATAAAAGTGGTCTGTTCTAGCATTCTTGCATGACTAAGAAATATATGTATGTACAGAAGAAACTTTCTAAGCCTCATAAAGTTTGGGGAAATGCAAGAATGGTTTTACCCTGTAATATTGACAGTTATGATAGTCTTAGTTTGTCCAATACAGAAATCATTTTAGAAACACTGTTTATTGCTCAATCAAGAATGTGTCCCTAATATTTATAAAAAGTATATATTTTACTATGACAAATGGCTCTATAACTTTTGGGCTATTTAATAAATGTTTTGAGATCATGTAAATAATAAAGAACTTTAGAATGGGACAGTGCATTATTAAATTGTGTGTCCCTATGTTGTTGGGTTCATAATAATATCTTAGTAATATCTTCTTTGAAAGAACATGAGGATGGGTCAACTATCCCTTTTAATAAAAAAGCGTCACAGCTTACCCTGCTCACCCCTGCTATTTCACCAGTTGTTTAAATAATTATTAGAAGTGTTTGCTTTTGTTTACATGTGTAAGACTGTCCGATAAGATTATAGATTTAGACGTCTTGAGCTGCAGTCCAGTAAGCTGCTTTGGTGCAATATGGCTCATAATGTATAGGTTTTATGCTACAAAGTCTGTAAAAGATGTCGAAGAAGGCACTTTAGCACTGGCTGTGCACAGGATGTTGGATGCATGGACTCTCTGCCAGGGTTTTCTCATTGATTACAGTACAGCAACAAAAGACTAACTCAGAACACACAAACTTATGACAAACCATAATTACCAACATTTTCACATTTTGATCCTTTGCTTCCCAAAAAAAGCCAATGCCTTCATTTATCTTTCTGGCTTTCTCTAGTTAGTACGGCTCTTTTTCTCCTTTCTGTCCTCATATTTCCCAGGTGGTCATCGCATCAGAAAGGTGATTTATTCTTTGTTCTCTTTTCCCCCTGTATACGGATGGAGGAGCACTGAGGTATTTAACCGAGACCAAGCCAAGGTCTTTCTTTTGAGAAACCTCCACAAATTCTTGTATGCAGTTATGCTGACCTGTCTGAAATTGGAAGAATTGAGGACTCTGAGTTTAATGCAGGTATACAGGGTTCACCGGGATAGTATAATCAAAGACAGATGGACACCAAGATAAAAGCAGACGGAGGATATAATGAGATAAATCAAGCAAGAGAAAGCAGAACGTATAAAAAAGGAAGCACCAAGGGCTCTGTTGTGTGATGTGTAGGCCTGTGGCACATGTGTTGTCCGTTTCTGCCAGTAATGCAGTTATGCAGCTGTGGCTTTGGGCCACAACCTGCCTGATCATCTTTGTCACCATCTCGTCTAATCTGGACTCAGGGTCTGGTCAACCTTGGATACCAAGAGCAAGTTCACAGATGTACAGTAGGCCAAGTAGAAGTTTACCCACCATGATATAACACCCACCACAAAACACCAGAACCACTACCAAAGCGTATCATGCCTCCTTCTACAAGCTCATTTAAATGCCGAAGGGTGGGCTTGTCCCTAAAGGCTCCTCCTGGTGGCTCACCACTGTCCTGTCCCACTTTGCTTAATCCCGCCCATCCCAGTCTCGCTTGAGGTTGATGTAAATGCGATGTGACATATCCAGGGTGCTGGTCCAGAGTGCTAATCATTGGTAATCTAATCCAGAGGAGATTAGACAAGAGGAGGGAACACAGGATGCTGAGAAAGGCTCTCTTTGGCTTAACAGAAGGCGGCCGCTGTGTCCACGTTGTGCTGTAAGATTGTCGCGTCTTGCTAAGGATTCGCTTACTACAACTGTGTTTGGAATTTGGGATTGCAGTTGGTAACATCCAGTTGGAGTTCAGCATTGGAACGGAAGACTTGGTCACTTTTTTTTTTTTTCGTGTGCTGATGGTGTGGTTTTGAGCGGCGCCGCCTTGTTAATGGGATCTAGTTTTGTTCCTGCTTGCATCATCATAAAAGTGCTTGTCCTTCTGCGGGATTAGCATTAGCATGTGGCTGTAGCCAGAGTCAAACCAATTCTCGCGCCTTGTTCAACTTTTTGAATTTCTGGGGCTGATATTTCCTGGGTTTCACTGACCTGTCTCCAAGCTTGTCGAGAACAGAACTGTCGGTCCGTTTTTGAACGAAACCAGAGGAGGTCGATTCAAAAGTAACCTGCTTTGAAGGTCCCATCACCAAAAGTGGAGATGCTGAACCAGGGGGCTGTGATGATATTCACAGGGGTCTGTGGGGCGTTAGTGGTCATGGCAGTGGCCTACTACGCCTACTGGTGAGTCCAGCTAATGGTTATCCACCTGCTGCTTATGTAAAGGGTTACTGGATTGAGCACAGGGAAAGGTCAAGTAAAATACTCTTTGCCTAAGTCTTTAATTTGTTAGTTTGTAGTTGCTTGCATGCCTGTCATATTTGTGGGTGTTTAGGGCACTGTGATGACCACCTGTTGCTCAGTTGTATCTAGAACAACTGAAAGATCATGTGGAGTTTCATTCTTTGTATCTTTATATTATTTGTGCATATGACTTTAAAGCTTGCGAATTTTGGCCGATTGTAAATTGTTGTGATGTATCTGAAAATTGGGCCACTGTGGAAGTTTATTTGCCATCTAAAGGCTGAAGCACAAACTTACTTCTTATTGTGTATATTTTGAGGCAGTGTTGCTCTGTGTGTTGCTTTCTCACTTTTCTTTTGCACCCCTTAAGCTTTTAAGCTTTGTAACCTTCTTTTTAGAGGCACATTTTTGGGCATCTTGGAAAAATATGGCCCCAGGCTGTCTAGTGATGCAGGCCAGACAGCTGTTTCCTCCTAAGCTGGTTGATCCCTCCATCTCTAATGCCTCCACCCTATCTCTTTTTATATTGCTGTGTAGTCCTCTTGCTACAAAGTGAATGAGGAACCAGATATAAATCACGATGCATCTAGTTTATTTTAGTTTAGGGACTGTTCGTTTTTTATTTAAGGGGCTACCGGAGGAGTTTTGAGATCTATAGTCAAAATAGACTTGCCAGCAATACATTTTTCTATGACCCTCCAAAATGATTGTGAAAAAAGGCATGACCCTCCCAGATAATTTATTGATTACTTCTATACTGGTTTGCCCTTGGTAAAGATGTCAGATAGCCATTGTTTTTTTACAACCATGACAAATGACTTGCGCCTGTTTCACACATACTCCGTTTGCAGTGCGTATGCGGTGCGTCTTTTTTTGTTAACAGGTCAGAGCTTTCACACTGCGCAATGCTGACAACTTTTTTTTTTTATAAAAGTTGCTGATAACTTCTGGATTTGAAAAAAAAAAATAGTGAGTATGTGTTTGTGGTACAGCAGCGGATCAGTTACGCAAACGCAGCATATGTGAAAGCACTATAGCGCGTGCTGCTCCTGCACCGCATACGCGTTCCACACAGAGTATGTGTGAAACAGGCGTTAACCTCTGCTTTCTCATCTTACACATCACACTCCACTGTTATGGTGGCCATTTCAGTAGATTTACTCACTAACATTGTTGTGGAAACATAATAAGCATGGAAACTAAAATATGGTAGTATCGTGCTACAGCGCAGATTCTATCAGCTGCAGTTCTGGCGCCTCAGTCCCAATACTGTACAACTCGACGTACATTCACATCACGTTAATGCAGCGGTAGAGTTACACTCACAGGACACTGCTCTTATTCACAATCACAACAGTTAATTATTTGCTTGTGCTTTAAAGCTTTGCCGGGTAAACATTTCATTGGCATTCTGTTCTGACATGATGAACTTTTTCTGAGCATGTACGCCCCGAAGCGCGCACTGTCAAACAACGCCAAACTGGATTTTTGTTGGGTCAGACCCATCTGCTAGCGATGGAAAAATATGCACAAAACAAGCCACTTTGAAATTTTGCTGTTTTCATGAATACAAAAGTTGGGTGACCCTCCCCCTAGACTAAAATAAGTTGGATGACCCTCCCCTCAACAAAGAATAAAAAGACATGACCCTCCCCTATTTTCCTCCGGTGGTCCATTCCATAAATACCGAACCCCTTAATCGTCTTAAGTTAAGTGGTATCTTTACAGTAATTACAAAAAATGTAAGATAACTATTTTACCCAAAAATGTTCCCATTTATGTTCTTTCTTCCAAAGAACACAGAAGGAGATGTTTGGCAGAATGTTAATGCTGCTTTTTTTTTTCAGTAAAATGATCAAATATATATCCTGGAATAGGAGCTGTTGAAAAAAGAAGCACACCTTCTGACCCGATTGAATGCCTTTGTATGAAAAACGGATGTATCTACATTTACACATACTCAAGCGCATAATGCATTAAGACATTCTGTAACAGGTTTGATACATTTGAAAGCTACGACTGAAAAGAACAAGTTATTTGGACCACGTATGTATGAACCCCTATTTTTTGCGGTTCCCATTCACTTACATTATATTGAAAAGTATAGCACCAGAGCACATTAATTCTTTCGGTGTTGCATGTAGAAAAATCTATTTTCTTTGGGCTTGGAAAGAGGGTGAGTAAATTATGTTGGTCTGTTAAATTATTCACTTGAAGTTATCTTAACCAGAACACATGAATTAAGTGGGTTTAGCCTGGTTGCAAAAGACTCTAAAATTGTGTAATTCACACTTGTTTCACCAAATAGTTGTTACAAATTAATGTTTCAAAATAACTTTCTTCATCCCCTTAGTCAGGGTTAATTCCCTTTTTTCAGTAGCACACTCAGTCTGACTGTTGTCTGTAGTGTTAATGATCTCAGTTGGTGGAGAAAGCGGGGTTTCTTGTTGGCTGAGCCAGTGCTCTGCTCTGACAAGTTGATCAGGTGATCCCTCAGATATCGCGGACACACTCCCCCTCACACACCTAGTGCAACTCATTAACTGGCATGAGGGGTTTTGGCATGCAGTGCACTCTGCCATTCCCTTGTTCTCAAACACACACGCGCTTTGGTGAGATTCCAAAGTTTGCTTCAAGTTCGTGCAGTGGTGGCCAGGAGGACAGAGTTCAACTCTTTCCTTTCCCACCCTCTCTCTTTTCCCGTCTTTCAGCAGTCTCTCTTGTCCATACTAAAGTCACAGTTAACTTAGCACGCTGCCAGTGGATCTTCATCTAAGGTTAGTGCTGTTTGTGCTCTGTTCGTCTCGGCTGATAGAGGAACCAAAGCATTTTGTCGGTTTAAACTTTTACTCGCTGGTCTATTTCTGCCCTCATGTTGTAACACGATTGTTTTGTGTTTGTTTGAAATGGCATTGGCAGCACATAGATTTGGCAGATTTACTATTATGCTAAATGCAAATTCACATTGACTAGATGACAGCTTAGAGATATTAGCTGGATGTATTACATTTTCTGAAGAAATGGTGAGCTACTTGCCTGTGCAAAACTTGACACAATACTAAGGTATTTTGGGTGGTTGCCTGGGGCATTGCTGTATGGTTGCTAGGTGGTCCATGACACCCAAATCTTGTCCTAATATTCTCTTCAATAGAAAGTCTCTGGTATTTAGTGTCAATACTAAATCAATACCTTAAGTGGTAAACAAGTGACCTGGCTGATTAAATGAAACAAGTGCTGTCCATAGATTTAATAATTCAATGTCAGTGTCAATGTAGTTTGCCATCATTCTTATTCTTTTTTTGTAGTTAATGCATTGTTTCTTCAAAGCATTTGCGATTCATTTGGTAGAAATTAATTGTGGAATATATGTGCATAAAGGTACAGAATGGAGGTAGATTATAAATAACACAACCACTTCCCCCATGTTTTAAGATGCTTTTTTTATTAATGTTTGCACAAAGATACCATTTATTGCATTGTTGTTTGGGTCAGGCAGAAATGTGCAAAATTTTAATATATAATAGTGAAAAGTACCTACTGGCCACAAAATGCTTCAGATGGAGACATTTTTTATCATTGTAAAGCATCATTCAAACTAGATCTTATGACTCTCCAAATCCACCATAACCTTTTTGCTTGCTGCTCGCTCACAACGGGGACTTTATTTTACACGCACAAAAACACCATCAAACAGACTGTGCTTGTCAGATAATGTTGGCCTGTAAGTATGGGCCATCGGGCAAAACTAATTAGTATTGCACTTTGTAATGCTATTAGTTATTGTAGTAGGATGGTTGACTGAACTGAACTGCTCTTTGTTATCAGAGCAGACACAGATAACACTTTATTTTAGTGTCCTAGTTGTTACAAACAGTTACTGTAGTAATAACTATAAATTGTGCATAATTACACGCAGCTAACCGTAAACCAACCCCTACTCCTATCCCTGACCCTATAGTAAGTAGATGTAGTTTTTTTTTATCATTACTCAGTACTTAAATGTATACGTACTACGTTGTAACACAGACATCTTGAAATAAAATGTAACCCAGACACATAGGCCCACTAACAGAGAAAAGGATAGTATTAATGGGGTCAGACGGGCCACCTGCAGGTTACGAGACGGCCAGTTAAAGTAGTTTGGGAACTTCATCCGCAGTATCGGATAAACCTGGAACGAGCAGAGTGACTGGTTTTCTGCATTAAGCGGCAATCCTCTCTTGTCATTTGGTTAAGCAGTGCTTTAAAAGATTATTTGGCAAATAAATTTGCTGAAACGCTTGTTTTGTTGGAGTATTTGATATTAATCCAGCGCTTTCTCTTGCAGTTGTTGTCTTGTTATCGGATTAAGCAGTGCTGGAATATAAAGCTTGATAAGCTTTCAAAATCAATTTGAAAGTGAAGACCTTTAGATCCAGTTCTGGTGTTTGTGAGAGTGACATTTCTGTACGTGACGAATCATGTTGAGATGCTGTCGTGTTATAAAAGAGTGAGAGTTGGTGGGGGTGGGTGTGGGGGGGGCGGGGGGGGGGATATGGAGCCGCAAAAACGAGGCAGTGTCAATGCGAGAGAGAGAAATTGGGAGAGAGAGAAATTGGAGGAGGTGACTGGAGCTCCTCCAATTGGGTGAGAGGGTGTGTGTTTGCGTGGGGCATGTGTAGTGCAGTTGTGTTTGCGCACTGTGCTGCTGCTTGTGGAATTTTTGGTGCCTACGGGTCTGTGGTCATGAACTCTCGCCTACTTTACGCTGGATCTTTGTATATCGGGACAGGATGTGGAAGTAAAAATAAACAGGACTAAATGTCACATTGTGACACGGCTGTATTCACGACTGTCATGAATTCTCTAAATGCGCTCTGTCTCCTTTTCTCTCAGGTCGGTGGTACTAAGTGAAGGGCCGTGTAAAAGAGGGTTGTAGAGGAGAACCCACTGTGGTGAGTTAAACATCCGTTCACAATATTGACTTGGATAACTGAGATGATTAAATGGAGGCTATTATTAAACATGAACATGAGAGAGTACCTGGATTGACTGGTACATGATTTTATTTTTAATGCAAATGCTAGTAATAACATTGATCAGTGCTAATATGCATGCAGTTGTAAGTGTGATTTTGATGTTATGTTAATATTCTGTGCATTACTGTGTCTGCTGCTTAATGAATCTGAGTAAGTTTGATTTGTTCTCTTCCAGCAGTGTGTGTGTGTGTGTGTGAGTGAGTGATTGAGCGCGTGTGTGGAAGGGGCTCTCAGTCATGGGTGTGGTGGCGTGGCTGAAGAGCCTGTTCGTACTGCAGCTCTTGATTGGCTTCGTGTTCGTTGTGAGCGGCCTCATTATCAACTTCACGCAGCTCTGCACCTGTGTGCTGTGGCCCTTCAACAAACAGCTGTACCGCAAGATCAACACCAGACTCTCCTACTCGCTATGGAGCCGTGAGTTGGTTTTGTCTCAACTGAATGTGCTGCACACATTTCGCATGTGTTTTTACAGACGTATGTTAATGCGAAGTTTGAGTTGCTTTAGTAACTGTTACTGTAGTATATAAAGAATTTGCAGATGGATAGCACTTAATGCGTTTTCTTTGTTTTTTTTAAACATTTCTCATATCACTTTAGTGTTATGCTAAGAAATTTGTTGCATTCATTTATTTGCCTTCATGAGTTTTGTAGTGCAAGGTTACTAACGAAGGAGCTAATGACATCATTCTTATAATGCAAAATTATGAGGCAATATGGTGTTGGTACTACACTTCAAACACACAGACTTTTGTACATTTAGCAGGACTGGTTTTGCATGTTACATGTATCATCAGTGTTTCAATAATGCATTAAGCACACTTTCCATGAAGGCAATACTTTGTTTATAATATAAAATATAATTTATCTAACATCTACCTTATATCTAACACCTAGGATGAAAAGTAGGTCTTTTTAAAATTACTTTTTTCTATTTCTTATTTTAGTTTAATAGGTAAAAGTTTTAACGTCTATTGCTCGAAAATAAAACCACAATGATCAGCATTTTAAATGTTTAGATGTCCAAAGTTTTCCAGCACTCAATTCAAATGTATTTGCATTTACATTTACGTTTATTCATTTAGCAGACGCTTTTATCCAGAGCAGCTTACAAATGAGAATTATATAACCCGAAGCAACTGATCCAAAGGAGGCAACAATTTGCATGCTGCTTGTCACGATACAGATCATTCTAATTCATCTAGCATCATAACACCTATTACATGTGTCAAATAATGACACTTTTGTCTTCTGTAGAGCTGCTTATAGATGAATTGAGCTGAATCAACTGAACTGACATTTTTAGAGCTGCTTTACAGCAGAACTTGAATTTGTCTCCTGTTTGATGAAGCTTGCATCATTTATTCTGTTATTTTCCTGTTTATCTATTTTGAAACAATCTGTGTTGTACAAAGGTGACGTGACTCTACTTTCCTAACAGAGTTGGTGATGTTGTTGGAGTGGTGGTCTGGCACAGATTGCACTCTGTACACCGACCAGGCCACAGTGGATAAGTTCGGTAAAGAGCACGTCATCATCATCCTCAACCACAACTATGAGATTGATTTCTTGTGTGGCTGGACCATTTGTGAGAGATTCGGCGTACTGGGGGTGAGTCCCGACGAGCAGTGAAGACAGCAGAATGAAGTGAGAAGTTGTGAAGGGTGGTGTTAGCTTTGAGGTGGTGGAATAGTCGTGTAGACCTGTCGACTTCAAATGCATCCCAACTGAAATGCAACCTCATAATGTGTGGGAAAATTGTGTTTTCCACACACGACACTTTAATTTGGATGTTATAATGTGGCTGAAATACTCCTATTAGTAAATAAAGCTTTAAATAAAAAATAAAAAACTCAAAAATGTTCACAGTTCATTGGAACTAGTATTGGGTTTCACAATGCATCGTAATACTGAAAATGTATTTATGAAAGAGCATAATTATGCTAAATACAGTATAAGACCTCTCTTATGTAGGGGTTTGGCCTGTGATGGCCATTAAACGATAACTGTGACTATAATAACATGCAGTATTATCGATGAAAAAGTCTTTACTAAAATGCATTTAAAAAATAAAAACTTGACCAAAATTTTTATTTTTGTTAAATAAATAAATAACAGTCAAAATATTACAGACTGTGGTACAACCCTCTTCTACGAGCTTTCTTGCTTGCGGTTGCCAAATATCACAGGATTAAATACCCCAATCCAAACTTTTCCTTTAAAAAGGATACATTTTCAACCATGCGCACGCGCTCTCTCTACACTGCTCAAGTGCCGCTGATGATCCAAAAATAAAAGCTGGAGTTTAGCGATCTCCATTGAGATATTCTGCTTAAAGGAGCTGTATGTAAGAAATGTATTTCAATTAATCATAAAATGGCCCTGATATGTCACTAGACATTAAGAAATCATGTTCATTTCAAATACTTATATCACGGACAACAGTAGTCCGGCCAGGATATTGTCATTTAAAAAGTGAAGTTGCAGCCCTCAACAGATGTTGATGTTGTCATGTTGTGTTTTGGCCTGATGCTCCACCCTCCACCTATCTACCAATCACGAAGTCAGTAGTGTTTCGGCATCCGGGTTGCCAGCTCAGCTCTAGTTACCACAGCTGCAGCTACAAACGTTCGTGCTGGATCCTGCAGCCTATCTGGCAACCTCGAGTCAGGGGGGAGGGGGAGGGGATACACCGCTCTACAGTAATTTGAAAGTGATTGCAGTACCAGTTTTGGCCACAATCTTACATACAGCTCCTTTAAATGAAAGTGTGTCGAAATTTGCGATCAAATCTTCTCAGTGATGAACTGTAATAAATCCGAACATGAATCTGGTTGCTGAATAAATGCACTTACGCGACTTCTGTTTGACGATAGAAAGTCTTTTATGCTGTTGTGCGATTTATAATTTTAAGCGAAATAATCAATTTAACCAATATGCAGCATGATGAAAATGTGACTAAATTTTCATTGAAAGAAACTAGACTAAAATGCCCATACGTTTAGTCGACTAAAACTTGACTAAACAAAAACATGACAAGGTTGACTATATATGATGAAAACTAAAAAGTACATTTGACACAGGAATAAGACTAAATTCAAAAAGAGCTGACAAAATTAACTCTGTTGCCCATGCAACTTGTCTAATATTCATTTAAGTTTTCATCAAAAGATTAAATAAATATATAACTTAATTATTTCAATTAATTAAATGTTTTTAAATAGTTTTAGCTTTAACACTGCTTTGTTCTATATTTAGTAATCTTGGGCTAAATCCCAAGAGATTAATTTGTTGGATGTTGGATTTAGTTGTTTTGATTGAGTGGGTGATTTGAATTCTTCTCTTCCTACCTCTCTGAATCCCTTTTTTTTTTTTTTTTTGCATTTTCTATCCTCCCTTTATTTTCATATTTCGTATCCAGAGTTCTAAGGTTCTGGCTAAACACGAACTGCTGAAAGTGCCTCTGGTTGGCTGGACGTGGTACTTCCTGGAAATAGTTTTCTGTAAGCGGAAGTGGGAGGAGGACAGGGAAACTGTCTTCAGTGGGCTGAACCGTCTCCGAGATTACCCAGAATACATGTGGGTGAGTACACTGACCGATTAGGACGCTCTAATGACCTGATAATTAAGCAGAGCTTTGACAAGTCACTAAAGTGATGTGTTCAGAGTATTTGGTCATTTGTTTATCACATTTGAAGCTAACCAGATCTCACTCTCTCACTCAATTTTGTTTATGGTTCAGAACAATTTAATACCCTCGATAGGCATATTTTAGTTAACCTTCACTTTAGATTTATTGTTTTTGTTTGTTTTTGGGGTGTTTGCATTTTTGGTTATCCTTTTTACAGTTTGCTTTAAACCATGCAATGTTGCAGTTTCTAATAAAATTACTTGGCAAACCCAATTCACATTTGAAACGTAGTGTTACTTTTGCTCAGTAAATGTGCATTGACACATTTAACCAAGGCTCAGAAATTGCAAATAAATAAATAACAGAAATTGCAAAGTAAAACTTTCCCCCTTTTTTTTCTCTTTTAAAGGCTATAAAAAGCACTATATTATAATTATAAAACCTAATTAGAGGCACATGGCCATGTCTTAATTCTTCATTTATGATTCCTGGCATTCTTGTTTGGATTATGTAGTTTAGTGGGTTTATGTATTTATGAATTCATTCTATTATATACCAACGATTATACAGGAAACAGGAAACACTACCAGGTATGGCCCACCTACTCCCCTGTGACCAAATACCTAGAAATGTATACCTAAAATAAAAAATAAAAGGCAAACATTTTCTGTACTTACAAATATTATATACACTACACATATACAAATTTAAATAGGATTTAAATAGGCAAATGCTTAAGAGTTTATGATTGGATCATTATTGCAGAGATTATTATGTTTCTAGCATGTTATATATTTTGGCAACAGTTCTTCTAACCCTAATCGATGGAGTGTGTATCTTTTCAGTTCTTAAACAACCATGCATGAAGACATATCATATCCATATTCCAGGATGACAATGTCAAGACTCATCCACTTAAATTGTGAAGGAATGGTTGGGAGTGAGCATGAAGAATCATTTTCACACATGAATAGTCCAGACCTTAAATTCAAAGTCTTTGGGATGTGCTGGAGGAGACTTTACAGAGTGCTGGACTCTTGCAATGTCAATTCAAGATCTTGACCAAAAATGTATGCTCCTCTTGATGGAAATAACATCACAACATTTATTTCCATCAAGAACTGTTGCCAAATATATATCATGCTAGAAACATAATAATCACTGCAATAATGATCCAATCATAGACTCTTAAAGTACCCCTGCAATCAATATTTGTATCCCTAAAACTCATCTTAGTTCACCAAAATGACATATTTAACCTGTTAGCCAGCAACCCCACTTTTGAAAAATCCCCAGAAATGTCATACCCAAACTAAAACAGATACAGTTCATGAACCCTTTGCACTAAAAGCACAGGTATGATCTAATTTGAAAGCTGACACTTGGCAGTTTATTGTAAATTTAGAAGTAATTATTGTCATAATGAAAAAAATAGTTATAAATAGCTTCAAAGTTTTGTAAAGTTATTAGAAATGTATTTTTATGAAATATCTTCATGAAAATAAAATTTGAGTTAGCATTGTATCAATCTAGAAATGCACTACAGCTAAAGCCACATGTCTGACCATGTTATATTTAAAATCTGAAGAGAAGTCTAAAACTCTGTATTTAGTTAAATGTTTTTCAAGATCATGTCTATGACTTTATTTTGATAAGACTCTAAAATGCAAACTGAAACTGTTGTTTATTGTCATCTTCTAAGCATCCATTCAGTCTATTGTCTCTATTATTTTGTGGTGCAAACGAGCCCCATTAAGTCTCAGTCTCCCCTGCGCACATTCACACCTCTCTGGCCTGGTTATGGCTCTAAATATTATTTTCTTTTGTTTTCATTATAATTACTAACGACTGGCTATTTACGCTGTTTCAATCCCTAATTTCTTTTGTCAAAGTTCTCACTTCACATTTGAAACTGTTTCAAATGCCCTTCTTGAAAAAAGAAACATTTCAGTAAGCATTCCTATTTAAACATTTTCATAAAAATAACAGCTAGGTGGCAGGTGCATCTTAGGGCTAGCTAGCATGTTAGCTTAGCTCACCATCAATACACAACAATTTATGAGATTAAAACCATGTTTTTGCTCCAAACTTACTTTGTAACGCAAGTTCTGACAGAAAATATATTATTTTATAGTATTCTGCATGATGATAAAGTCTATATCGATTAGCATTACATTAGAAATATAATCTATTATTATGAAAATACCTGACATGGCTCGAAGAACACAATCATGTTTATTGTCTCCAAAACATCTTTATCTGCATGTTACAGCGATCTCTGGGAGCTTTGTTTATGTCAGGGAGTTCCTGGAATGTCACATGATTTGTCTCATCTTCATGTGTTCCATGTACGGACTAAATGTGCATAGGGCGCCCTCATGCTGCCGGGCAGTACATCAGAGTATCCAGCGCTCATAATGATTGATGTTTTTTCCTTGAAAAAAAATTCTTCATGCCTTAAAGTAGCTTGAATGTAACTTTACATTTAGTATACGCGGTTCTATGAATATGCAAATTATCCCTGCCTCCACTCACTCACACCTGCTCAGAGATCCACTCGTTGATGATCACTTATTGACGTGATTGGTTACAAGGTAGTTTGTGACGTCAGAAACACCAGCGATCGTGTTTTTGAGACTGTCTTTGGTTCAGTGCCGTTTTAAGGAGAAAATACTCAGCAATGGTGTCGACTTATGAATTTTCACATGGTTTGTCTTAAAGCATATTAAAAACCCCACATAGACATAAACAACATTAAAAGCTTGATTTACACCACAGGGGGACTTTAAGCATTTACATATTTAAATCCCAACAGCGACTTTCTTTTATGGCTGGGCAGTGTATGTTTGTATATATACGTCAGTGTATCTCCAGCGGTGAGGTCACTTATGACGTGGTCCGATTGGAAGTTTCCGTTGGCAGAGATTACGAAGTGATAGGATTACTCTATTTAACACTGACCTAAGAGTAACAATCCTCTGGTGTGTGTGTGTGTGTTTGGCAGTTCCTGCTGTACTGTGAAGGAACGAGGTTTACAGAAAAGAAGCATCAGATAAGCATGCAGGTGGCTGAGAGTAAGGGTCTTCCAAAACTGAAGTACCACCTGCTGCCCCGCACTAAAGGATTCACCACTACACTGCAATGCCTGAAGGGAACAGGTCAGACGAACGCTTCCACACACTCCATCACTGTCATAGAGATACTGTTTACACAGAGCTACTATGTGTTACCCTGTTAAAAGAGTTCATTGCTTCCTGGGTTGAGTGATGGGCACCAGGACATGAGTTAAGAAAATCCAAGTGTCCCTAAAGTGTCCCAACTGAGAATGCTCTAAACCACAAATGTGCTCAACAAATGTGTTTTCTGGATCTGTAAATACTAATGTTCAAGTATTCCTAGAATTTACGCGTTCCCAGAAAGCTCTTTAACACGTTGACATAAGAAAATTCCACCTCAGTGATCTCGAGACTCTTATGTCTGTCACATGCGTCCTAAATATAGGCTGTGAGTGTAGACTATATTTTTAGCTATACACTGTCGTTCAAAGGTTGCTCACTAAGGCTGCATTTGTTTCATTAAAATTGTAATATGAGTTTTCTGCATCATTACTCCAGTCTTCAGTGTCACATGATCCTTCAGAAATCATTCTAATATGCTGATTTGCTGCTGAGAAACATTTATTATTATTATCAATGTTGAAAACAGCTGCTTAATATTTTTGTGAAAACCTTGATGCACTTTTGATCAATTTAATACAGCCTTGCTGAATAGAAATATTAATTTCTTTGTAAAAAAAAAAAAAAAAAAAAAAAAATCTTACTGACCCCCAACTTTTGAATGTTGTGTAAATAAGAAGCATAAATCATTGGGGTCCAGTATTATTTTTGTTTGAGTGTATCTCCTCTTTTTAGGTATGAAGCAATGTCATGTCATCAATACACGTCATAATATGATGCTTATTACAATTGTTTATGTTTGATGCATGTGTGATATTGGGATTTTGTTCCATGATCCATTCTAATTCTTCAGTAATTACTTTTATTTGACGTCACTTGCAAATTGCTTGTTTCAATATTTTCTTCCTCTAATGAGTTGACTGAAATGGATTTGTGAGCTTGTTTTGAATACAGATGGGGCATTATGAATATGTGCAGCCACGCTGCACTGGTTTTCATACCAATTATACTCAATTTATACTCTCTTGAGCTTCTTCCCCTCTTATCCTGCCATGAATACTATGCAGTGCTCTCAATCTTTAATTACATTAGAAACGTTATTTACTTTAAAGGAGTTGCAAAAAATTGCCATTCATTGCTCACCTTCATTTCCAAACCTAATTTTTAAACTTTTAAACTTTTTTTCCTCTGTGGAACACAAAAGAAGATATTTTTGAAGAATGCTGATAACAGTTTTGGTGACCATTGACTTCCATTGTATGAACAAAAACACATAAGAATGAGGGAATAATGACAGAATTTTAATTTTTGTTCAAAAATTCCATTACGTCACATCAGAATGTATTTGTCCTGTTTCAACAGTAAAAGCTGTGTACGATGTCACGCTGAACTTCAAAGACAAACAGAACCCAACCCTGCTGGGAATTGTTAGCGGGAAGAAATACAAAGCAGACCTGAGCGTCAGGTAAGATCATTTCATTCATTCATTTTAATTGGGTATAATAGATTAGCTTCTTTACTTGAATAATCTGAGATTTTAACTGAGGGTGGACATATCAAGATGAATGACTGTGAGTCCAAGATTTTCATTCACAAAGTTTGGAATGTTTTTTTTTTTTATCTTACTGCTGGCCTGAGATCTCCTTAAATATTTGGATAAAGGTTGTAATAGGATCTGCGCCTTGTTATTAAAGGAATAGTTCACTTCAAAATGAAAATTGTCATCATTTACTCACCCTCAAGTTGTATCAAACCTGTATGAATTTCTGTCTTCTGCTGAACACAAAAGAAGATATTTTGAAGAATGTCGGTAACCAGACAGTTGATGGACCCCATTGACTTCCATAGTGTTGTTTTTGAACGACGAATTATTATTTTTTCCGAAGTGTTGACAACTTAGTGTTAACTAATAATTGTTGCAAACTGGTACTACCAACAAAATATTAGTGCATTCCTGGAAATGGGCGTCGTTACACTACATCCTTATGCATTGCTTTCTGCCAGGACTTTAACGGGCTTTTCCCAAATCACGGAAGTGACCTCGACGTCCGGGTTAGCAATAGCATGAGCCGTCAGGCAAGTGTTATTTAAATAAACTCCTGATGTACTTACAAACTTTCCAATGCCTCGTTTTATGAGTACAGAACCTATTTGTACTACTGTAGAAGTTTGGTACCATTCTGGGCATTATTAGTGGGGTAATTTACAAGATTCATCATAGGATCCATTAGCGCAGTGATCTCAAACTCAATTCCTGGAGGGCCACAGCTCTGCACAGTTTAGCTCCAACCAGCTCCAACTCACACCTGCAAGGAAGTTTCTAGTAATCCTGAAGACCTTGATTAGCTGGATCAGGTGTGTTTGATTAGGGTTGGAGCAAAACTGTGCAGAGCTGTGGCCCTCCAGGAATTGAGTTTGAGATCACTGCATTAGCGCCTGCACTAAGCCATCCGGCTGATATCTCTAAATAAGCTGTAACTTTAATAATGTTCGACCAAGGGAAAAAAGGCTTCTGGGGGGGGGGGTTTGGCTCGAGATCATGGTGCAAAGGACCCTAGGTTGATTTTACTCCAAACCATCCCTTTAACCGAGTTGTCCTGCATGTGGTTACAGCGCCCTCTATTGGTGTGTTTTATGTGCTGCTCTGACCCCTCACTGTTCTATCCGCAGGCGCTTCCCTGTGGAGGAGATTCCTGATGATGAAAAGGAGTGTGCTAATTGGTTACACAAGCTCTATCAAGAGAAGGTATGAAGCTAAATCTTTAAAAACCTAGTTCAAATATATAGTTTTATATAAACATGTTTGAAACACAACCCTCTCCTTCAAGGATGCATTACAAGAGCACTATGAGAAGGAGGGCAGTTACCCCGGCCCCACCATCATACCCAAACGTCGGATTTGGACTCTGCTGAACTTCCTGTTCTGGGCTACTCTCCTGCTTTCTCCGCTTATTAACTTTGCCTGGGATGTCTTTGTCAGCGGCTCTCCCCTCCTCATCATTGGCTTCATGATCTTCCTCATTGTCGGTCAGTTGTTGTTTTCTTACTGTGATATATGTTTGTTTTAAAACATTTTATTACAGGATAACTTTTACTTGATTACTGGTTTAATTCTGTTGTTTAATTTAATTTTTTTTTCTTGTCTTTGTTGTAAAGCGCTTTGAAAAAGCTACTTTTATAGGCACTATTTAAAACAAAGCTATCATTATTATTGTAGCTTATTTATAAATCCCCATGAATTAAAATGATTAATCCATATCTGATAGCTTAGAGATCTGTGTGCTGGTGTACACTTAGATGATAAAAATAACTTTCGGTGCAAATACATATTTAAACTGAACTATCTGCTGATTTTGTTTAAATAAGTGATGCACCAAAATCATTTTTTACCAAAACAGTGAAATTATTCATTTTGCTGAACATCAAAACCAAAAATAAAGTTTGGGTAATTATTAATTATAATTTGGTTATTTTTGGGTTAACTCATTATGCTGTTCAGGTTGTAGTGTTCTCAGTTGAGACATTTAAATCAGTCGTAGTGTATATACTACGATACACTGGTGGGTTTTTTTTTTGTTTAAAAAAAAAGTATTTTATGTTCATCAAGGCTGCATTTATTTGATGAAAAATACAGCAAAAACCTTAATATTGTGAAATATTATTACAATTAAAAATAACTCTTTTCTATTTGAATATGTATTAAAATGTCATTTATTCCTGTGATGTCAAAGCTGAATTTTCAGCATCATTACTCCAGTCTTCAGTGTCACATGATCCTTCAGACAGAAATCAGTCTAATATGCTGATTACCTGTTGTAGTTTTTTATTTATTTTAAAAATTGTTTCATTTGCCGTAATTACGGTGCATCACTAGTTCATCACAAGTGATGTAAAAAAAAAAAAAAAATTCCAATAAAATGTTATATAGAATGATAATGTCCCTTTCCTCTAAATTATAAATATGCCTTTGCCTAGCAATAATCAAGATTCGTCTCTTTTTCCTCAGATTATTAAAATGATTTTTTTAAAATATTTACTTGAATACCTCTCCCACACATTTATTGATTGGGTGGTTTTGCCATGTTTGAGAATGGCGTGAACTAAAAGCTATTGACTATTTGGTAACGCTTTAGTTTTGGGTCCAATTCTCACTATTAACTAGTTGCTTATTAGCACACATGTTACTAGAATATTGGCTGTTTATTATTACTTATAAAGCACATATTAATGCCTTATTCTGAATGACGATATTCTACATCCCTTACCTAACCCAATACCTAAATTTAATAACTTCCTTACTAACTATTAATAAGCAGCGATTAGGAGTTTATTGTGGCAAAAGTCGTAGTTAATATTGAGAATTGAACCCTAATCTAAAGTGTGACCAACTATTTTTATTCACATCTTTTTACTTGGTGAAAAGAAATAGAAATGTTGTGTGTAAACTTTCTTCTTATAACCTTAGGAGATCGTACTGAAGACGTTGTGAGTTGGTAATATGATGGTAATGTAATTACGAAGATGCAATGTTGTAGTTACGTTGTCAATTAGCAAGTCATGAAATTACCAAAAAGTACCAATAAATTACGTAACTAATGCATCGTGTGTTCGCTGGGAAGGATTTGCATGCAGGTATGAATGTTAAGTAAAGTGGGCGTGTTAACCATTTTTGAGAAATATATCAGCTTGGTTCAAACTCCTAAAAATTTGGGTTGCGGATTAATGACCATGGGAAAATGTGGGTCCCATGGCCAAACCAGTTGAGATCCACAGGGGTATGGCATCAGTTAATGAGTTCTGGATGAGGGATAGAGTTGAGTGCACTAGTTATAGTTCTTTATCCCTGTCACTGTTTCTCTCTTCGCAGCTTCTGTAGCAGTTCGCCGGCTCATTGGAGTAACCGAAGTAAACAAGACCGGATCCAGCTACGGCAACGTAGAGGCCAAGAAGGACAACTAAACATTTTCATCGTGTCAACACCATGTGGCCACTGTAACGCTCACCCTACGGTCCAGCCTCAGGCACAGAGCTGCCCTGTGTGCAGTTATCCTTCTTTTTACAAAAAAAAATCTAATAAAAAAAAAGAATAAAAAAATGAATGAAATATTAAAAATCTCTTCAATGCAGCATTGGGAGGTATATAGGGTTATAACTATAGATCTAACTTAAACACGCTAGTCTAAAAACATTATGATAATTTTTATGAACCAACTAAATGGGAAATAGAGGAGAAGAAACGCTCCTCAGCTGCGGATCGATGCCGATATGCTGGTCTCCTCCGGCAGAGAAAGATGAGATGACCTAGAGAGACCAACCGCTGATTCTAGTCACCCTATCAGTGACTTTTCCCTCCTGTTTAGCCCCGCCCATTTTCCCAAACAAGTCCACTTGCTATCCTAGTTCACTATTAATATTTATCATCTCCGGAAGTGCTTTGTAACACTTCCTCCTCTGCATTTACACTATCAGCACCTCCATATCAGTAGCCGTTTCTTCGCAACGTTTCTCTTTGGATCTTCACATGAAGAGTCACTCGAACTGATTTTCTATGCTCAGAATTTCACGTTACGGGCCGGCAGAGCATGCTGCACTGAAGAAGACAAACAGCCCAGCCAATCAGAGATGAGATGGTCATGTCAGTCCCTAACTAACAAATGAACTGCTGTAGATCTTTTGCCGGGTCTATTGCAGCTGGAGTGACATTGGTGGAAACTGTTAGACGACCAACTTGACGTTAATAGAAATGGATTGAGCTAAGGAAAAGCATGTCTTCTGTAACTTTACCTTTTCACAATGGTGTCTTATCCCACTCCATCACCATTGCATTACTGGGTATACTGAAGAAGCAATACATGTTTTCTACCAATGTACTCCTATATATAGAGCAGGGGTGTCCAGACTCAGTCCAGGAGGGCTTCTGTTCTGTAGACTTTAGCTCTAACTAGCTGAACCCTGCAGGACAGTGGCCCTCAGAAGCAGTCCTGACCTAGGGCACCTCTTTAGTCAATTTTGTCCAAATAATTAAAGGCCCGTGCACTGAGATTAATTTCCCCACCATCTCTAGTCATGTGTAACTAATGAAATATAGTGGTTAAAGAGTGAGATGCTGAGAGTAGCTGAATGACCAAGAAGAAAACAATCAGTTCTGTCAATAAACAAAGATTGTGAAACCTGTTTAGTGTGATCTAATGACACTAATGGTTTGTAAATAAACTTTAGAGGTTTCTTCTTGACCCAAACCTATCTCATTTAGATGAATGCACCCCCACCCACCCCCCTTTCAATGTGCAACTTTCATGGCGGAACAGGAAACGACCCATGCAAGCCTTAACGGAGCAGAACAGTGCAGCTTCTGTGGTGTGTGCTTGGACAGTCCCGTGTGGTTGTGGTTCTCACATATTGTGCAGGTTTGCTGGTCCTCAAATCATCCGTCACTGTGAGATTACACAACATTCATGTAGGGATTTGAAGATGTGAAATTCATAAGATCTGTGGAAGATCTGCGTGACACAAGTGTAGCCGATGTGGTTTATAATTTCGGTCAAAGACCAAAGTTCATGAAACTAAAATATGGATGTACCAGGTTTAGTTTTTACCTGGTTGGAGGAATAGCGAGCTGACGTATTTTTATTTTCACCAGTTAATGCTGAGAGACTGAATTTATTAATTTGACAGAAAGCAGTGATTTGCCACAGCTAAGTTTAGAACGTTTTTTTAGGAGATGATGCCGTTCATGTATCTGATTGGTTTGCGTTAAAAAAACAAAAACATGTAATAAATGGTTGAGATTTCAGAGTAAGCTTGCTGATCTGGGATCATTGATTGTAGTTAAGACCACTACGGACAGGATAGGACTCTGAACCAAGATCAGTTCCTGTGCTCTAATACTGTTAATGAATGTGTTACCTGATCTGAGGCCAGAATTACCTCTGCTTGTAATAAATGTTGCTACTATATACTGCAGTGTCGGACTGACGAGATTGAGTTTGTAAAGTACAGACTAAATGGCCGACTGCTAAACAATATAGAGAGTGTTTCTGACTTGCATTTAAGTTAAATCTCTTCTTGAAAAAGGCGGTATGTGAACGGAGGCTGAGTAGAACTAGAATTTTAGTCTGTTAAAATCACCAACTTTTTTTGTATTTTCTTCCAGATTAATTAAAGCATTCAGTGTATGATTGGAACTGTATTTGTTTCATTTCATACTATGGATAACCAGGTAGTCTATAGGAATATAGTAAAGATGCATTAACTGATTACACCTTGTTAAGAATAGAACTGCAAAAAAAAAAAAGTCTTGGTTCGCTTATTGATTACTGGAATATGTCTCTGCAGAAGTATAAATAAACCAACCAACAATCAAAATTTTGACACGCTTGACTGCATGTTATGAAATCTTTTGATCCAAAAGCTTATGCTTCAATGCCTAAAATAAGTTTTGTAGACAATTTAATTAGTGTGTTATTTAAAATTTGTAATGACTTATGAAATGTGTATAGTAGTAATAAAGAGTGTGTCCACATATTTGACCCTTTAGTGCCTGAAAAAAAAAAATGCTGATTAGGGACTTTCATTTCAGATGTTCAAGATGTGATGCTTTGTTGCGAAATGTCAGCTTTTTGTCAGACATTGTCAGCTGTGATCTCTTCCCTGGAATCACAAGACTTTGGTTTCATCAAGTCATGCAAGTCTGCTTTTCTTCTCTTTTTTCATTGTTATTTTGTTTTTGATATATATATATATATATATATATATATATATATATATATATATATATATATATATATATATATATATATATAAAATAACAGTAGAGCCAGAACCAACAGCCATTGCTATTAATGTATTCAACAAATATGCTGTTGCAATAAGAAAAAGAAAGAAAAGAGTAGGGTCTATTATAATTTAAAGGGATAGTTCACCCACAAATGAAAATTGTCATCATTTACTCACCCTCAAGTTGTTCCAAACCTGAATAAAGGTATTTCTTCTGATGAACACAAAAGGAGATATTTTGAAAAATTTCGGTAACCTAACAGTTGATGGACCCCATTGACTTTCATAGTAGGCTATCCACCCCCACCCCATTTCATGAAAAGAAATTAATGTTTGGAGCAATCACATCCTTTCAAGGATTTAAAATGCTAACTATGTTTCTTTCTTTTGTGTGTTTATTGGAAACAAACCGTTGTATCGCCCGTGTAGGTGTGTGTGAAACAACCTACCCACCCCCAGTTAACCGCTTTCGGGGCAACTCAAATAAAGGAGGCGGGACTGTCAGGTCATTTGCATAGTGCTTATCAACTCCAGACACAAAACAATGGGGAAGTCGTGGAAGAAACCGTATTCGCCAGCAAAATAAAAAAATTTGTCACGTTGTTTCGACCAGAGCCTCGTATCTCACGCATCATTTGTGTGACTGTGCTCAATGCTGCCGATCAGTCGGTGACCAGGTGACAGACATGGGGCTCTGCTCTTTAACACATCAGATCGATGCCTTGAACATCCTTCATGAACTGCGAGCTCACGCCACAACCAGTAATGCAGATGGCGAAGGCCAGTGTTCAGGTGCTTTAGCGGCCGGTAAAGTCGCGGTTCGCCCGGGCGATGTGATGAAGGAGCCCCGCAGGATGAAGACTATCGCGGAGAGAGCGCGAGAGAGCTGCCTCACACGACTGCTCGAGATACTGACACAGCTCATATCTGTCGAGGAAGACTTTATAAAAGAGGTTTCATACGAGAAGAGTTTGCTCAAGCGTAAGGTAAGATGTTTTTGTGTTTCTGCTGTAGTGTAAATTTTGTGTTATAACGACACAGTTGTTGTCAAGTGATTACGTCTATCAGGCTACCTATGTTGGATTAGTCCTTTATTTTGGTCTAATAGTAAAGCCATTAAACTATTGAATAACGCAGTGGACGTGTTGGAATCAAATGCATTCGAAGCAAATGAAAGATATTTTATTTCAAAAAGGCTTTTTAAACAGTAGGTGTTTCCACACGTGCTGACTATACAGTATTTTGGTTGAATTGTGATTAAATATAGGCCTATATACTCCTAATAATGGTTCAATATTGGCATCTACGGTTCCATTAATGAAGAATCTTTATCATCCATAGAACCTTTCCATTCAACAAAAGCTTCTTTATGGAAAAGAAGGTTAATTCAGATTATTAAAATGTTCACACCAAGTCAAAATGGTTCTTCTAGCATCTCTGTGAAAATCCCCTTTTGGAGCCTTTATTTAGTTAGAGTGTGTGCATATATACTGTTTATAGTATGTGGACGCTAAACTCATCTGACTTTACTTGAATGTGATTATACATATCTAGGCTCTTTTTTGAATTAATCTTTTTTCTTTTTTTTGTCCTTTCTTTCAGGACAGTGTTGAGCTGAAGAACATATGCTTGAGAATGGCTATTGCAGAAGGTAGTTCTTGCTCTAATAGAGATTTGAGAGAACTTCGGGACTGTCTTCGACATATTGTCGGTAACCTGCTCGCATGTGTGCGAGATGAAAACAATCTCTCGTCCACCGTGACCACTCGCAGACTGAGGGAGCTATCTAACTCCTTCCCTGATATCTGAAAATCGAGAGATTTGTGAATTCTAAGGAACTACCTCTAGCTCGTAAATAAGAACACACTACCTTTTCTTAGAAAAGAAACAAGAACTATACGCGACTCAATAAATGTGAAATCAGATTCTGACTGAAGATGAAATCAGATTCACAAGAAGTGTTTTGCAATGAAAGCTGTCTATATCTCCAGCTTTTTGAGAGTTGTCTTCATATTTATTATTTTGCGTCAATCAGTACTCAAGCCTAAGGATGACAGAACAACATTCTCTCAACGCATGCCAGTATCATGAGTCTGTACTCTGCTGACTGTACAGGTAAATCAAGTCTAACAGCTGCTAGTGCTGAATCCACTCTCAACTCAGCGGATAGGATGGCTGTCACACCTCGGGATTGTCTGGTGTGGCCGCCTTTGTCATCTGCTAAAAAAAAGGTTAATGAGTGTGTTGGGTGGGGGAGGGGAGTGTATAAAATGCATGTTGTGTTTGTGTATTTGTTGAATTAAAGGATTATGACATTACAGTGTAATTATCAAATTCAAATTCAAAAACCTTTATTATCTATCAACCAGTGCTAGAAATTTGTCTTAGGTTAAAAGGCTCATATATACACAATACAATCACACACATCACAAAATACAATTAATACAAAGAAAATACCGTACAAATATGAAAAATAAAATAAAAGGCTTAAGTCAATATACTAATAAAACTTTTTGGTCTTATTTAAAATAGAAATTGCAGTAGGAATAAAATAGTTCCTGTAAACTTTCTTTTTGGCCAAATGAGCTCTAAAGCGGCAACCTGATGGCAGTACCTGAAAAGTGGCGTACAGAGGATGAGAGGGGTCAGTAACGATGGAGACTGCTTTCCTCTGCTGCACAGTTATAAAGATCTACAAGTTGAATCTGCGGGGCCCCAATATTTTTAGATGCCTGTTTGATTACTCTGGATATTTTTTTCTTGTTTTCAGCAGAAAGAAAAATAAACCAGGATACAATATTAAAGGTCATAACTGATTCAACTAGAGAATGACACACTGCTGTCAAGATATTCTGTCTTACATTAAAACCCTTCAACCTTCTCAACAGAAATAAGCGCTGTTGAGCCTTCTTATAGACACTATTCACATGCTGAGTAAAGGATAGATGCCTATCAATCTCAGTGCCCAAATATGTGCAGGTCTCAACTTGTTCCACTACCTGCCCCCCACCCTAAGTGGTTCAGATAGTGAATATAAGGTATTGTATGAACGAAACCTCCCACAACACAACTCCTTCGTCTTACTTATATTCAACTCCAGAGAACTTTCTTGAAACCTTTGGACCATAGAATCAACATATTGTCTATATGTGACCAGGGATTGCTCATCTGTTACGCAAGCCACCAAAGCCATGTCATCAGCATATTTCAGAAGGGACATACCATTAATATCACACTTAATTTTGTTTGTATATCAGAAAATAAAATAGGCGATAACACAGCCCTGAGGAACCCCTGTATTTACAATAATACTATTAGATTTAAAACCATACATTCTGACATGTTGGGGTCTATCTTTTAAAAAGTCCTTAATCCATAGAACAAGAGTTGAGTTAACTTGTAGTCTCTGCAGGCAATTCAGTAATAGACAAATGTTCACTGTGTTGAAAGCAGATGTAAAATCCTAACAAATGAGTTCGGAAGGTCCAGGTGTCCAGTCACTTTATCCAAGTGAGTTAAGCTGGCATCCTCAACTCCCTGTTTTGGCTTATAGGCAAACTGGAGCGGGTCCAGACACTCAGCTACCTTGGTGGTAAGCTCCCCCGCCACCACCTTCTCCATGCACTTGCAAAGAATCGAAGTGAGTGCCACAGGTCTAAAATTTGTCATCTCCTTGACATGGGTTTTTTTAGGAACAGGAATAATGGTTATCTGCTTCCATGCTCTAGGTACATACCCTGTGTTCAGTGACAGCTGGAAGATCCGAGTCAACATACCACCTAGTTGGGCTGAGCACTCTTTCAACATGCGGCCCTCAAGTCCGTCTGGACCAGGAGCTTTCCTTGGCTGTAATTTGGAAAGGATGGAAACAACCCTTTGCTCATCCACTCTGATTGGTGTAGAGGCACTACTGATATCAAACTGGTCCCAGTCGTTCCCGGGATTAGTCAAATTAAACCTGGCATAAAAAGTTAGTTTAGCTGCTCTACAAAGGAAGCAGGGTCTGGACTATGAACTTGAGTTGAAGCTTTAGTTTTTCCCATCATCATATTCAGATTCTGCCATGCTACTTATGTTTTTCCTCCAATAAACCTCTCCTCCATCTTGTCTTTAAAGCGAAGCTTGGCCAGCCTAGTTTTATCTCTTAGTTCCTTTTTCAGTTCACTATAACAACTTTTATCACCCTCCATAAAGGCCATTTTTTCAGCTTAATACAATGTTTAATTTCCTTAGAAACCCAGGGTTTGTTATTTGGGTAAAGTCTAACTTTCTTAGTTGGAATGACATTGCCAGCACAGAAGCATAATGCTCATATGAAGCATAAATGAGCAAATGGAGTCATTAATCATGTCCAGGTCTCCCTCGCTGCTCTGAAAGAACATCCCCCAATCAGTAAGTTCAAAACATCCCCTCAGGGTTTCCACAGAATCATTGTTCCAGACCTGAATAGTGTTTGTTAGGATCTTGTGTGTTTTCAACCTTTGTCTGTATTTTGGCAACAACAGTACTACATTATGGTCTGAGAAACCAGGGGGGGGGGGGGGGGTGGGGGGATTTACAGACATAAGCACCAGGTATATTACCAAAACATTAGTCCAACATTCTTTCCAGACGAGTTACATATTGTTACTCGTACATATTACATATAGGTAACATATTGTTCTGACTGTGGAAGCAATGATCCAACATCGCAGCTGTTAAAATCTCCCAGCAAAAAGATAGGTTGATCAGCTGCTCTGGATACAGCATTATTATAACTGTCTGCAATATGTTCAGCTGCAAGAGCATTATCAGGGCCAGGAACATAGGCAAGGATCACTGTCACTTGAGTGAATTCACGGGGAAGATAAAAGGGTCGAAATGACACTGTCATCATTTCATAATGCTGTGAGTAACAGTCTCACGCACCGTAAAATTAGTTGTCCATTTATCATCCACCGCCATACAAAGACTGCCTCCAATCGATTTCCCTGTCTTTTTTGTGTCCCGGTCATATGAAAGTAAATCCATCCAAGTTCAATACAGTGACCTCAGACAGCCATGTTTCAGTGAAACAGATCAAACTCGTGTTCCGATAGTCAGAATCAGTTTTGATCAACACGGAAAGTTTGTCCATTTTATTCCGCAATGACCGCACATTTGACAAGACAACGGCAGGTAATGGAAGCGTACTTCCCCGTCTTCTCACCCTGTTCCTGATTCCTCCTCTTGATTCCCTTTTCCGACGGATTATTTTCCTCAGCAAATGCTTGGGGGTTAAATTCAGAAGTGGCGATGTTGGTATATTAGATTAAACTTGTCGCAGATCTAGAAGATCAGCCCAAACATAAATCATGATGCCTGAGTTGATGGTTTGTGAATCTGCCGGTGAGCTCCAGCACGACCAAACAGGTTGAACGCACAAAAGGATCCACAGAAACAAAGTTTTCAAGTTTTCAAAATCGTATGCATCTTGATGAGCTGCATAACATGTGTGTCGAACTCTGACTCCAAACAGGAACAACAAAAAACAAAACAATAAAACACAAACAGCCTTTAACTGCGAGTCGCTCAAGCCGTGGAGCGCCCCACCCCATATGTTCCAAATAAAATCATTTTCAGTCTTACAACTCATCCCACAGATGCTCAATTGTAAAGATCTGGGGAAATTGGAGTCCAGGGCAACACCTTGAACTCTTCATGTTCCTCAAAGCATTCCTGAACAATATGTGCAGTGCGGACAGGTGCGTTATCCTGCTGAAACAGGCCACTTTCACCAGGGAACACCATTGTCATGAAGGGGTGTACCTGGTCTGCAACAATGTTTAGGTAGGTGGCCCGTGTCAAATTCACATCCACATGAATGACCGGACCCAGAGTTTCCCAACAGAACATTGCCCAGAGAATCACACTCCCTCCACCGGCTTGTCGTCGTCCTGTGCATCCTGGTGCCATCACTTCCCCAGGTAAACAGCGCACACATTTCCTCCCATAACCATCCTTGAAATTTTGTGTGACTTGCCACAGTAGACCTTCTGTTGGCTCGGACCAGACAGGATAGCCTTTGTTGCCCTCATGCATTGATGAGTTTTAGCTCCCAATGTCCTGTTGCCGGTTTGCGGTTTGTCCATCCTCAGACCACTGTTGGTAAAAACTCACCACTGCTGACCTGAAACAACCCACAGGCCTTGCTGTTATAGAGATACTCTGACCCAGTCGCCTTGCCATAACAATTTGGCCCTAGTCAAAGTCCCTCAGATTTGTATTCCTGCCGATTTCACCTGCATCCAAACATGTAAACAGTAAAAAAGGTTGGGTAATTTGTTTAACCCAACCGTTGGGTTACACATATTGGGTCAATATGTTGGGTTATTTTCCAAAAATATTAGGTCATTCTTATCTGGCACCGGTCTTGGAGTCCTTCTACTAACAATTAAGCTGGTAAGTTGAATAATGATAAGAGTATGTGCAGTGCTGGGGCTACTACAGATCCAGGTACAGTTAATTACTTATGTTTTCAGCTGTCTTCCGTCATTTTAATACAGTATGTTTTAATTTCAATACAGTCTAAGCTGTTTGATGACTGACAATGATTGAGTGGCAAAAGAAAGCAAGAAGTCCTCATAGCCAAGTCGAGGAGTTCATGAGACACACACCACCTCAACAAACTGCAGTGCATGGAATTGATCCTCTGGAATAAAAACTGTCAAAGAAATCATTAGAGAACATCCCAGACGTCACGGTTTTCTTGGAATGGTGAGTTTAATGATGTTCAGTATAGACTCGATACTATGGGTATGCGCGTGACGTCACCGACGAGTGACTGCGATTACGCCCACTGAGTGGCAGAATGACTGCCGTGAAAAAAACACAAAACGCTTCAAAAATGGGAAAGAGCTTTTCGATTGACTGTACAACTAGATTTGACAAGAAATCTGAGGTATATTTTTACAGACTGCCGAAAGCTACAGTCTCTGAAAAAAATGTAAAAAAGCTGTCACTGGGACAGTACCCTTCAAAAGTGTTCTAATATGTACCATTTGGGTACTAATACACATTTGGTACCAATATGTACCTTTGAGGGACTTATATGCACTCTTTAGGTACATAGGTGTACCTTTTGAAAAGGTACCGCCACAGTGACAGCCTTTGTACCTTTTTTCTGAGAGTGTACAGTACAGTAGTAGTGGGAAGTTCTGTTAAATTACTGACTCGGATCTTTTGAATCTCGTTCATAAAAATTAACAAATCTTTTTTCAAGTCATTTCGTTCATTTCAGCAGAATGTATTTAAAATGTTACATGTCAAAAGCCAAATTCACCAAACACATCAAATGTTGATCACATTTAGAATAAGAAAAAAATTGCAATGCAAGGAAGCGGTTTAAGCGGAATAATTTGCAATGCAAATTATGAGAAACTGAAACGATTAATTCATTTATGGGTTCACAGGCAAATTTGCTTTTTTTATTTCCCTGGTGTTAAATCAGGCTCATATAAATGTCAGGAAACACGATTCCTGTCTGCATGTCAATATCCGTGATAACTGGATCTTTGGTAAGTTGTAAAGAACACTATATCGAGTCCAACCTTTAGTTTAAACTGATAATCGTTTGTTTTACTCACGTTTTCGCAGTTTCCCCTATTGATTCCTGTGACTGTCACGCAGCAGCTCTTCGGCGGCAAAGTGACGTCAATGCATACCCTCTATAGGGTGTCTTATTTGGGATTTTTTAATTTTTTTTAATTAGGTTCACACACGTGTGTAGATGAATTTTTTTCTTCTGTAAACTTGTCTTTCAAAGATGATCATGGAGCAATGGCCTTTAAAACCCTTTCTGACATCCTGCCATCATCGCCATACCTCACAAATGGAAAAATGGTGTGTCCAACATATGTTGAAATGAAGCGCAGCTTAAATGACATTTAGCCTGTAAGTAAAAGCAACACTATCAAATTAATTTAGATAAATTACACTGTTCTGCGGCTCATGTTCATCCACTTCTTCTTTTCTTCAATGATTCCGCTTGTTAATGGGATTGTTCATCCAAAAAAAAGAAAATTCTGTCATGATTACTCACTCTCATGTCGTTCCAAACCTGTAAGATTTTCGCTCACCTTCGGAACACAAAAGAAGATCTTTGAGATGAAATCTGAGAGCTTTCTGTCCCTCCATTGACAGTCTATACAACTAACACTTTCAAGCCCCAGAAAGGTAGTAAAGACATCATTAAAGTAATCCATGTGACTCCAGTGGTTTAACCTCAGTTTTATGAATCGACGCGAGTGCTTTGTGCAAAAAAACATAATTGTTGCGTTCACACTCATGTCATCTGCTCTCGCATTAACACAACACGCATGCGTCAAGGTGCTCTCATGAACATGCGTTTGAGTTTAATATGTTGTAAATAAAGTGATAAATTATGGTTAAGGGATAGAATATACTCATGTCGCTTCATAAAATTGAGGTTGAACCACTGGAGTAACATGTATTACCTTAATGATGTCTTTGCTACCTTTCTGGGGCTTAAAAGTTATAGTTCCGTTGCTGTCAATGGAGGGACAGAAATCTCTCAGACTCATCAAAAAGATCTTTATTTGTGTTCCGAAGATGATCGAAAGTCGTACAGGTTTGGAATGACATGAGGGCAAATAATTAATGACAGAATTTACATTTTTGGGTGCACTAACCCTTTAACAGCAGGTGTAATGACTAATTAGAGTAACCATAATTTAACAGCACTGCTTTGATGTAACTTTTTCATAATTTAACACTGTTGATGTTGTCACAGTGCATGCTCAACTGAACTTTATTTATTCTTTTAAGGTTGGAACTAACATGGTGCATTACCTGAACAGTGAGATAAGCCCGGATCTGCATGACTTGATGCTTGGGGACAAAGGGAACTCGCAAGTTTTTATCATATTCAGTGTGGAAGCAGTTGAACAGAAGACTTTATTTCAAGCAATGGATGTGTGCAATGTTTTACATCTATGACATAAACTATTTCAAGACCCCTCCACTCATTTTGAGAGTTTTTGTAGCATGCAAACTTTAATATATCCGGAGGAGTTCCTGCCTCATTAAGAACTTTGATCAGCATCATCATTAGGTCCAGTAGTCAACATATGTATTTGTAGTTTTATTACTTAAGGTATGTTTACAACAACACATCGATGCATTCAGTGTACAGTGAAGACATTTTTAATAAAGTTGTGATTAGGATTTAATGTTATTAATTTGTGTATTCTGTCCATATTTATATAGGTTATTGAATTAAATGTAGGTTATTAATGCAGTTTTAAATTCAGTGTTCATTTTTAATTTTTGTGCTCTGTATGTATTTGTACTCTATGTACATTTTTGTGTAGGTTTTGAATGTGTACTGTTTGTACATATTTGCATAGGTTTTGAATTTATTATGTGTGTTGTATGTACACTTGTGTATTTTGAATTTATGTACACATGTATATTTACATTAAATGCTAAACTCCCCAATTTATAGTTTGTAATTTAAAAATATATTTTTTGAAACATATGTATTGTTTTATACAAATAAACAATCTGTATTTGAAAACAAAGTGTATTTTATTTATTAAAATAAGGGTTATTTTAACCCAACTGGAGTTTAACCCAATGCATTGGGTTAAAATAACCCACAGTTGGGAAGGTGCTACACCAACCCATAGTTGGGTGATTCGTTGGGTTATTTTTAACCCAACATTTTTAAGTGAGAGATTATGAGAACTGATTTACCATCTAATCTTCCCAGACCTTAATATTTGGCTTTGGTAGGAGATGATCAACGATATTCGCTTCACCTGTGATATACCAGATATACAAAATGATATACAGATGAGCCAAAACATTATGTATATACTATACATAATGTTTTGGCTCATCTGTATATCATTTTGCTGTGTGAATCAAGTAGAGGAATTTAAGCATGTACTGAATCATCTCTTGTCACTAGATGGTGCACAAAACCAGCTTTATACTATTTTAAGCTGTCTTGAGCCCTATGTCTGAAGATTTTGCAAAAATTACATTTTTACTAGTGCTGATCAATTATGTTACACTTATGTAGGCCTATGTACGCATTCAAATGATAAAATATCAAATCAAGAGGGAATTACTCATATGTACTCAAATTATATAAAATAGCCTACTTTTTAAGAAAACATATTTTTGATAATGTTAAGTCATTAAGTGTAGGCCTACATTTAAAAAGGACAAGCTAGTGAATGTATTAAAGGTTTCTCAACCAGGGGTCCTCAGAAAACTGCACGGAAGCCTCAGGATGACTTAAAAGTATATCAATTAATACATTATTATTATTATTATATTAAAATAAACTATCGTAAATTAAACCTAAACTAAAACTGAAACTAATGTAAACTGAAATGTGTATGTGTATTATAATTCAGTCAAAAAGATGATGATTATTTTGTGAGATCAGTATCAAGTCTGATCAATAGAGGGCGCCATTCACACATTTTATGTGTTTTGTGGTTTCACAGAATACGACTCGAATTCAAAATCTCTCAGATTTGGGAATTCATTCTTAGAGGGAATCGTGTCATCTGTTCCGCATCTGAAATTGTGCGTGGAGCTGTAAAGATAGTCCAACTTGTGAGTAATGACCGCATTCTAGATTTACCATCCAACAGAGGAAGTGTTGATGACCACTTAAAACTGCATTAAAAACAGCTGAGTCAGTTAAAACCGGCAAACTTCTCATTTTACCTTGTAATATCCTTCAGTTTTGGAAACCCATTGAATACCGTTTTCTTCTAAAGATCTTCTCATCTGAGTTCCACTCTTATAAAAAAAAAAAAGTAAAAAAAAAAGTTTAAATGGGGTTCTACAATACACAACCCTATAGGGTTCTTAACTAAATTTTAAAGAACCCTTTATACCAAAAAGGTATAGGAGAAGTGTCTTAAATTATTACATAATATTTTCATGTTTAACAAGTTATTTTTTCAAGAGATAAAGTATGTTTACAACCTGCTTAATTAATATATTTTTTAATGATGTGAACCCCTAAAAGGTTCGATAAAGCGCCTGCTATACAGTATCACCATTTAAGGGTCTATAAAGAACATTTTTTCCTAAGAGTGTGCTAGAGTCTAAATAAACAGCTTACAGATCCAAGTTCCAAGTCAAAAGGTAAATTCTTTTTAACAAATTTTTTCCCCCTCAAACATCATCAGACCAATCACAAACTTTCTGAGGAGAAAACTTTTCTTTCGTGCCCTGTCTGAGGCTGGTCTCTCATGACGTTGTTGTTTAGCATCCACATCCACAAGACTGATTGAACTCGGCAACCCCAGGCTCATGGAGGTCTGGGTTGAACCACTGTGGGCTCCTGACAGGCCAATGAGAAGCCAGCGCTGTGACTGTAGACAGTTGGATAGCTGGGCTATTATGTCACTTCCTGGGACATGGCAGAGCAGACCCAGACAGATGAGTAAAAGGATGAGTGTTGTGTGAGAGGAAGATCAGAGGAGAAGGCCAGGCGCTGTTGGGGGTCCGTAACTGTTTCGCCCACACTGTCTTTTTAGACATTGTCGATACTTAATTCTAATCTCTTTCTTGTGTTACTTGTGTTTGAGTGTCTCTCAGGCTTCTCCTCTTGCATCAACATTTTTTCCCTCATCCTTTTCCCTCTTGAGTTTTTTTAGCTCCACCTGATAGGAGTTCATACTATTCTTTGTTTTAATAAAATTATTATGTATGGATGAGACTGGGGCTAGTTGACACACTTTTTAATCTATTATAATCTATTTCTATTTAGGTGTATACATTATGCGAGATCTTGAACATTTCTACCATTATTGCAGACAAAATAAGTTACCGCTGGGTTAGTTTTCCCAATGTAAAGCTTATAGGTTTTTCTGAATTTTTTAAAAAAAAATTATGAAAACATCAGCAAAAAAGTTTTGATGCAAAATATTGGAGTCAGCATTTGACAGTAAATAATTGTATACTAAAAAAAAAAATCTACATTGAATAAAGGCTGGTCTTTTGACCTTTATATTCATCAAAGAATTCTGAAAATATGTATCTTTATGTAAATATTGTTATTTTATAATCTTGGCTGAATATATAACAAAATCTATTGAACATTTCTACCTTTATTGGGCAGGAAATAAAGAAATTTAACTCGGAAAGTTGTCCCAATGGAAATCTGCCATGAAACAGCATATTACAGGTTTTTCTAAATAATGTGATCAATTTATGAAATATCAACAATGTAAAAAGTATCACACAAAAATATTGCATCATTACAGAAATTAATTCATTTAAATTCAATTTGACTTTTGTTTAAAATATACTTTATTATGTTCACAAGCAACTATATGACAGTATGATATTAGAATTTTAGTTTAGACAGAGTTCACAAATTATTCATAATTTATAAATGATCCAAATTTACAACAGTTTTGAACTAGGTGTTTGAAACCAGCATACAAAACCACTGCAATGTATGATTTAATCTGTGATTTAAATCCTATAGGCTACAGTTAGTATGATGCAGTCATTGTATCTTCAACTTCCATCTTACATCAACATGCCTTCGGTCTCCCATAGCATCTTACACTCTTGATCTACACTTCACTTGTGGGGTCACACTGTTCCCTCAGCTTTTTCTTTCTATTCATCTCTCCCCTCTTTCTTTTCTCCGATGAGGCCAGATGAGGACTCTGGGTGGTTTGTGAGAGCAGTGGGGCTGACTGGAAGTGTGTGTGTATGTGTGTGAAAGAGAGAAATCTCACCCTGCGAGTGGGTGGTGGGTGATGACCCCTTCCTCTCCAGCTCTGTGAGTGTGTGTGTGTGTGTGTGTGTGTGTGTGTGTGTGTGTGTGTGTGTGTGTGTGTGTGTGTGTGTGTGTGTGTGTGTGTGTGTGTGTGGTGGGCTCGGCCCCTAGACGACTATCTCCGGGGCTCAATCTCACGCTGAATAGAACCTCCACTGTGTTTCACTGCGGGGCTTTCCCGCACGCTTCGGTCTCAATGTATGATTCATTATCCAATCAGAGGGAGGGTGACGCATCCGTGAGTGATCTTATCGAACCCTGGTGCCCACGCTCAGCCTTCCAGATGCTCCCTCTACTAAAGAAACCGAATTAATGGAGTTATTTTTAGTTCTGAGAATCTTAAAAATAGACTCAGAAGGGTGTGGTGGGACCTCTCACGATCAAGGCCTGTAGCTGAAAATTGGTTTGAAGGAAGTCACGAGAATCTTCGTGACTTGCGTGTTTGGTGGTTTGAGATTTGTGATGTTTTTGCAGTGCATTTCATTTTTTAGAAAAGCAAAAGTGATCTCTCTTAGTGTTTAAGTAACGTTCGATCTTAATCTTTTAGAAATTGACCGTATTAACTCCTTCCCCACCAGATTTTCTTTTAAGTTGCCAGCATTTCTGATCATTTTCTCAAAAAAAAAGAATGCATGCATGAAGCTAGAATAAAATATTCTGGGGGCCATGAAAGTTTTATCAACACTTGATTGTGGGTAAGTTTCGTTAAAAAAAGCAACACATTTTTCAAACACTATCTGGATTGGATTCAGAATTATGATCAAAACATAGATGGAGTAGATCGAGTCCATCAACACCCCCACGGCTTGTACATTCCTGTACCTCTTCACGAATTCAATATTTGATTTGGTAACATTCCATTTGGTAACATTCCATTATGGAACTTATGGAAAATTCCATAATGGCATGGAAAGAGTTAATTACACCTCAGGTCCGCATTAGAATGGCAATTCATGCTAATCACTGTCATTTTAGATGTTCAGATTCTCAGTATAATTAATACTTTATCATCAGTCAACAACTGTACAATGATCTTTTACCTAAAACTAGATGTTTTCATATTATACCCTTAGAGTTTAGGAAAGCCAAATGTTCAGGTTTGGGGATTTTGTGTTCCTAAGCAACAAAATGTCCTTTTATCATCCATAACTATTTTGTTAGCTGTGTGTCACATAAGTTTCACTTAAACAACATGTTTATTAAAGAAGCACCATTAGTTTGATCCCCTTAAGCAATAGAATTAACATAATTACAGTCAGTCTCTTGGGCACTGTGAAGAATAAACACTTTTCAATGGTTCTTTGAAAGAACCCTCTTGCTATGAAGAACCATATTTTTATATTCTTCATATTTTTTTTATTGAGAGATTGTTTTGAATTATTAACTATTTGTGTATTGTAATATTTAGATGGTTTGTGTGTAACCCTGTTACAAAAAATATATATACAAAATTCCATAAAGTTGTGGCTCCCAATGAATAATGTCATCATTTGGACACAAGTGCCAATCTTGTCACATTTTTTCCCCCAATTTTTACACAAATTAACTATTTAATCATGTTAACCAAGTTACACTTTTAAAAATAAAGGTTCCAAAAGGTTTTTTTTTTTTTTTTTTTTTCATAGTGAAGAACCATTTCCGGTTCCCTAAAGAACCTATTAGCGAACAGTTCTTAAAAAGAACCATGTTTTTCTTTGTGTGAAGAACCTTTTTTCACTATTATAGACTTCTATAATTCAATATTAGGCTGCATAGTTTAGGTCAGCCGGAACCAGGAACACTTCCCATAAATCCTGATGTATGTGTTACATCATAAGAAGGATGGCGTCTACACTAATATTAGTCTCTCTGTTTATCCCGAGGTTTACCGCAGTCCGCCGGATTCAGCCTGTATCCAGATCTGATGAAGGCTCTGCGCCTGGACACGACGACAACACAGTCCTGAAGTGTCAACTAGGCCATCCCCTGTGAAGGCCTTCTTCCCTTCCCTTTACCTCTGTACCTGTACAGTCACCACGTGGCTATGCAGACGCGATAAATAATTCTGTATTATACATTAAGACAAGTAGTTTGTTGAGGGTTGATTTGTAAAGAAGCACTACACGCCTGCGCACGTATATATTCAAACGCGCATACCTATGGACTGAACACGTGATGCGCATGTGCGCGACGTCTGTGTTTGCACCTTGGAACCTATTTCCGGGAGTGTGTTCTCGAGTCACCAGGCACTGTTTTGTGCGGATGGAGCGTGTTGAGGGTTTTCTGTTAGAACGGTGTCGTGTTAGCGGCCCCTAAGTTAATAACTAATGATCTTCGCAACAGAAGTGAATCAAAACTAACTTTAGCTGGACAATAACTTTATCCTAGAGCTGCTGTAAAGCCAAAACAATCTCTGATGCTGTAATTTCCTATTATCACTATAAAGCTGCTTTGTAACAATTCATATTGTTAAAAGCGCTATATAAATGAAGGTGACTCGACAATAAATAACCTTTTGTGCCGTGGAAAGGTTCCATGGATGTTAAAGATTCTTCATGAAACAATCAATGCCAATAAAGAACCTTAATTTTTAAGACTGCAAAAAATAATCAAATAAATATTTTCATCCAATTTATGTGAAGTTCATCAGTGACCCTCAAACCAATTTTGGAATTAAACTAGCTAACCCTTGATTTAAACTCATTATGGCTTGAGTTCTTGAAGTTGTTAAATTACATTATAGGCTCTTCAGATATTTGTTTCTAGGTTCTGTTACGATTTGCTGATTGGTCTAGGGGAGGAAAGCAACAGCAAAAAAAATGGATGTTGGTGAAACGAATGCGCAACAGCATGAAGCCGCCCCGTCTCCACTCTCCAGACTCAGAATTGTTTCACAACAACCCAAATAACCACATATTTCAACCATACTATGAATAATCATTGAAATTAACACTCACTTCTGCCTTTTAAGTCTCAATCATAAAGTGTGATCAAAAGAGAAAACTCTACTTCAATAAATAGACCACAAATGAGGTAAAGATACACAACACAACCAACTACTTGCTTCAACACAACACAACACAACCAACTACTTGCTTCAACACAACATCACCAACTACTTGCTTCAACACAACATCACCAACTACTTGCTTCAACACAACATCACCTACTCGCTTCAACACATCAAGTCTGAGGTTGACAATAAGACCTTAAAACTGTTGCACACAGTCAAGCCACCTTCAACACAGCTCTGATGATGGTTGCCGTTTAAATACTCTCCTTCCCCTCCCAGCATCCAATCATAGCAGGGCATTGATTATTGGCATCAGGTGGAAACCATTTCTCCTGAAGAGAGACAGGGAGAGAGAGAGAGAAACAGAGCACAGCTTGGGCACACACAAACAAAACCTTACGACTCAGGACGTAACAGTTCTTTAAAGCACTTTGTGTAAGTTTCTCCTTTGACGTCAGACCCTTTCTTGTTTTTTTTTTTTTGTTTTTTAGACTAGCTATCAATACTTGCATTGTGGATTTAAGACAAGTTTCCTTCAATCGAAAGCACATTTATTTCTCAGTGAAAGTTATGAGATAGTAATGCTATCACTCTCAGAAAAAAAGGTACAAAAGCTGTCACTGGGACAGTACCCTTCAAAACACTCTCAGAAAAAAAGGTACAAAAGCTGTCACTGGGACAGTACCCTTCAAAAGGGTTCTAATATGTACCATTTGGGTACTAATATGTACACATTTGGTACCAATATGTACACGTTTGGTACCAATATGTACCTTTGAGGGACTTATATGCACTCTTTAGGTACAAAGGTGTACCTTTTGAAAAGGTACCGCCACAGTGACAGCTTTTGTACCTTTTTTCTGAGAGTGTATAGACTCATTTCCCATCAGAATGGCCACTGACTCTTTTGTGAGTAAGTCGGTCATTATGAGAAAACAGGAAGCTGATGGCCAGTATTGTGCTTGGACTCAAGCAGGGTCATCAAAACACTTCTATAAATGTTTTAAAAAGGATTTTGTGGCTACAGTGATTTCTTTGTTGTTGTTTTTTTTAAGATCAATTAAAAGTGACTAAAGTCTGAGTTTTCAACTGCTAGTCCAAGTGGAATATATGTAAAATACTAACTAAATTAAATATACCTTTAATTATCATGTAAATTCTAACTATTGACTAATCTTTAACATTCTAAATAATGCTTGTATAATGTATTATTATATTGTTGAAGTTATTATAAAATATACTGAGGGTCCCTGTCTGGTTAGGAGCCACTTTTTGAAATTCAAACTCATTTTTATTTTTGGGCTTAATAGCTTTTGGGATTAGGAGAAACCGGGTCTAAACTGCAGCCGTAAACTGCTTTCCGAGTTATTTGCCCCTGACTTGACTCCGTCTGTGAGGATCGCACATTATCAACAGTTTGTCTTGTCCGTGTGTGATATTTGCATTATAAAAGCGGTGCACCAAAGTGCAAAAAGAACGACACACAGTCATAGTCGCACAATTGAGATTCATTATCAGAGTGAGTCAAGCGTAGGGAAGAACCCTTTTCTTTGCTCGAGAATATGATGTAATGCAATTCTGAGGTCATTCCGTGGTTGCCATGACATCACCTTGGGAACGTGAATTTGGGGTATCAAATCAAACTTTCAATCAGTTTCAATCAGCCCATTAACCTTCTCAGAATCTCTTTATTTCTTATTTTTCATGTGTCTTACATTAAATTGAGCCTTCACGACATAAGAAACCTCATTCTGGTTACAAGATGTATCATTGTCTGACTAATCTGACCACAATCCTGAGGTTATGACTGAAAACTCTTGTTTTGAACCACAGACTAAAATTGAGCTCAGCACCTGTGAAGGGCTTGAAAAGTTTCCAGGCATCTAATTCAAGAAAAAAAAAAAAAAAGTGTTTTGCTTGCAGAATCCCTAAATGACGATGTCGACTGGACCTAACATCTTCTACTTCTTGTCGTCAGTGCTTTGTCTAAGTCAGAGTCTGATAAATACTCGGTTGCATTAAGTTTCAGCAATACGAGGCCTGTAGGAACACCCGTCCTACAAATGTAAAGTTTATCATATGCCGTTCAAAGTCTTTTACAACCGTGACTTATTTTTCCACCTCTCCCGACCATTGCCGTGTAAAGAAAGCAAATCAGGTTACAGCAATCCTCTTTTTGGATTATTTTCTTAGGGTTTGGGTGTTATAACTCAAATCACTCCCAGCCTCTCTCTCTCTCTCACACACACACACGCACATACACACATACCCGCAGGCTCAACAAACGTTAGAGGATAATTTATCTCACAGCTTATATTGCGTACACACCAGCGTTCAGGTGTCTGCTCTGAAATAAAGCCTTGGTGTCAGGAATCATTCCGGATGGGATTCTAACACACTCCATGTATGTGCAGTGCTGTGTTCACTTAACCTCATGCAAGAGCATTTAACTGAAGGCTTATGAACACTCAACATTGCCCCTTGCCCCTCTTTCTGACACAATTGGACCGGCTGAAGGTGTCTCCTGGGAGACATTAGTCAGTGAAAAAGCAAATACTCCATTTTGAAACCATGTTTTCAATTTAGAGGCACATGGTTTGAATTAGGGTCATGCTTACTGAGGTGGGTGAGTGGGAGGGTTAGCCTCGGGACAGAGGTGAGCGAGAGCTTCCTATACACCCACAGAAAAACACACCCACTTCTACACTTTAACTATCAGCTTTGTTTTAGTTTTTAGGGACTGAAAGGTGGTTATTGATGTAATTTAATAGTGCAGATAACAAATTAAAGGAATAGTTCATACAAAAATCTAAATTCTGTCATCATTTACTCGCCCTCATGTCGTTCCAAACCTGTATGACTTATTTTCTTCTTCGGAAAACACAAAAGAAGTTACTTTAAAAAATGTTTTTGTCAGTGAAAAACCCCACTGAAATGTAGAACGACACAAGGGCAAGCATATGGTGACTGAATGTTCATTTTGGGGTGAACAATCCCTTTAAAACTCTTGTGTAAAAATCTGAATTGCACTGCAATACGATATATAGATTTTATTTGTTTAGCACGGATTTGAAAAGTAGATGATTTGAAAACTGACTACTGAGACCCAGAAAAAAAAGTTTTGAAAAAGTTGTATATTTTCATGTAATTACATTGTTTAGAGCATAAGAAACAAATGATTTGAAAAATGATATTTCATTCATATGTTATGATATGTCGTCTGTAGTGTAGCCATTTTTCTTCATTCACCAATCAATTTTTAGGTTTCTGGATTTTTTTTTAAATATCTTTCTTTATGAAAGATATAATGGAATGAACTGATATACCATTTTACTTTATGCAATATGTGGGTAAAATGGCAATAGATAGATTCCCATTCAATACAATGTATACACTGTAGCTAATTTGCATATAATGTGTTTCTTGGGGCAACATGTAATATAAAAATAAGTGTAATAATGGGAGTTATAATTGGCATTGTCATAATAATATCTAATATTTCATAGGAATATTGATATATAATTTCTTTCCCTATTCACTTAAAATTGTTGTCACCAAAAATGCCTGATAAACATGCTGTCCACTACAGCGAACATGAAATCAATGCCCTGTTTTGTAACCGAAAGTCATATTTTGATTAGAACCCATATAACATTTTCCTGAGATGTTGATTTATGACAATTTGAAAATATGTCAGATTTAAATGATAATAACAAAATATTATCATATTTCCATAAGAGTGCTAAACTTAGCCAGCTACATTAATGTCAGTCATTAAGGAGAAGTTGTTTTTATGGTGAAACCTCCAAACATTTGGTATCTCTGAAAAGCAAACGTGCTCTTTACAGGACACTAAAATATAAAATATAATGTCCACTACAGTGATCGAAAGTCTATTCCTGAGTCCCAGGAGGATATGTAGCATTATTGTCAATGTAAGCTGCACTATTTTGACATGGTAAGTTGCTCCAAAAATCAGTTATTTGTTATATAATGTTACATGCAATGCTGTATTCAATCTACAATTTGATAGAATATCCAATATAGGGTGTAAAATGGTGTGCCATTTGAAGAGAACAGTTGTAATGACAGACCAATATGAATCTAGTGGTATTAACTATAAAAGGCCTACATTTTATGTACAATAAAAGTTCAAATGCATTTTATATTCAAAGATATAATAGAATAAAAATTATAAACAATAATATCCAGTGCATAATGCTATATCATTAAAAAGTTGCTGTAATGGTTGATAAGCCACCCCATGTTGTAGCCTATTTTGTAAATCCAAACCGATTCTTTGGTTTCCATGAAGATTTTCATTGCCTTTTCTAATTGGCAAAGCAAACGCTTTTGGCATCTAGATTTAATTTAATTGAGGGATTAGTTTTTTTCCCCCCTTCAGTGCTACTCGTTTGGGAAAGTTTTCTGATTCTGAAAATAGGCAAGAGGGGTAGTCTGGAATTCTTGGATTACATCATCCTTTATGATGTCATCATCATTGGGTGACTTTGGCACGTTACCGAACGGGTGAAGTCAGGCAGAAATTTTGCTCTCGCTGCCCAGTGCAAATCATTTAAAAACGGAGCCTCAGGGCGTATCAGTACGGGCAACTGTTAACCCCCATCCACTCTCCTTTCCTTTCATTACCTGTCTCTTCAAGGAGACGGTCGAGAGAGGGTGACGTCTTCGTTTTTTAAAAATCAAATGGCAAAGAAAAAGAAGCCACTGTAAGCCTGCGTTTTTCTCTTGGGGGACATCATAATGATTTGATTTACTGGCGGTCATTTGATCAACAGCGCGCGCTCCACTCCTTAAACACACACACACTCCTCCCAGAGAAACTCGCAGAAGGTGCAGGCTGCCGGACATCTCGGAGTTGGAATCACATTTATTCTCATTACACCGCGATAGTGTCAGCTGGAGGCAGGGGAGGCACGAGTCAGGGCCATAAAAACTACCTCACTACCTTTTCCCGCCATTACCTCATTCAGATCACATCACACCCAGTCAGTCCTTCGCAGTCTTCGTCGAAGCTGCGCGCTGCCGTCCTTTTTGTCCGGGTACTCGACAAATTACTCTTCAAACTTGAAACATAAGCAGTTTTCAACAGGTTTTGCCGTTGGGTGAGTAATTTGCATATGCATGTCAAGTTCATATGCAAGTCTTCACTTGTCTTAAGCAACCAAAGGTACACCTTCTGCATTTGCGTATTCTTGCATTAACAGACAACAGCAATAGTGTCCTGCTTCAAATTTCTCTCACCATCTGTCTTTTTAACCAAGGGAAAAATTCAGGTTAACCCCCAAATTAACCCCATCCATGTCAAATAATTTTAAGTGATACACTTTAGGGCGACAACCTGTGTTTTTAAGAAAAACAACAGATTTATATTTGACAATTTAGCAGTTTTTATTATATAATTGTATGCGTCTTGCGCAACAAGAGCATAGTAGTTGCTCTTGCTCTCTGTTAGAAGTAATGCTGCTTTGAAGAAATGTGTTTAAGGTCAAGAGAATATTTTAAGTAGCCTATTGTAAGTTTTTTTAAGCTGCATATTCAACACACTCATGGTAATTTGTATGTGTTGGTGAATTGGCACCATATTGGTGGATAATTCATATGATTCTGTTTGAGCTCATTCATACATTTTATTGTGATCGGTTTCTTCACATGAATCACATATAGTAAAAATTCATACAAAATTGCCACCTTGTAAAATAGTTACGTTGAGGTCGGGTTGGCCTATTTAAAGACAACATAAATGGTATAGGAAAAGGCATTCACATTCTAGAGAGCATTTGACTGGATAAAGATCAGTGCAGTGCAGGATGAGTCATCTGTGTTTTTGTACACTAGCATAGATGGCCTAAAAACATACATGGACTAAAAGACATGCCTTTCAAAATATAGAGCTAAATTAAACTTGAAATAATGCCATACCTGGTTACCACACATATGGCCGTGACCTCAAGGTTGAGAACCTCTGCTCTAACAGTCAACAGATCTTTTTTTTTTTTTTGCCACCGAACCTCTTATCTCCCTGTTATGAATCAATCTCAATCCACAGACGTCTAGAAAGCTTCTATTTTAGTTTTGTCATGGCCAGTTAGTGGCAGTTAACTGTGCACAGGCTTTCCTTTGGCCAGCCAAACCCCCCCGCCTCATTTGGTCATTTGTCATTCACAGTAAATATTTTGTCAGGATGCTTTTTACAGATGGCTGTTTGTTTTACAGCGACAGCAGAGGTCAATAGAGATGGCTCCACGAGATGAACTGGCTCTCTTCCTCTCGACGTGCTTTCTCAGTGAGGCCCTGTGATAGATGAAGTTTGCACGGGATCGGTTCGGGCCCGTGTTCAATGAGCCACGGGCGCTTTATGGGACCTGTTTTATGTTCTATAGGTCGTGGAGCGTGGCATTGTTTGTATTGGTGAGTGCTTACTGGATATTAAAATCAAGATGATTGGTCATTTTGCATGTAGTAAATTCAGTGTCAGTTTAAACTGAAATGATTGACATATCTATTGATTTTCTAGGAGACCACCCCATATCCATTTTCACATTGTCTACATTTGTACACAGATTGAAAGCTGGCGTAAGTGTTTCAGCTTTAACAGAATTTGGATTCCATACAATGAAAATGAATAGAGACCTCAGTTTAGTTTGTCCCCATTTAGTTTGTGTAGAAAAGAGCAGCTTCACTGAAAAAAAAGGTGAATTTTTTCATTCAAAAATTGCTAGTAAATTGCACAACTATTGACAAAGAAAACACATTGAATTAAATGGGAAATTGGCTGAAATCTTGTTTTCTTGTAAAACATACTCCAATAAAAAAAAATTCATTTGTACATTGTATACAGTGAACATGTAAATGACACTTTTCTCTTGTTCAAGCTGCTTTACATCAGAATTGAATTCTGTTTGCATCAGTGAATCGTTATTTGCCTGTATATCACTGTGAAGCTGCTTTGAATCAATCTGTGTTGTATAAAGTGCTATAGAAATAACGGTGACTTGACTTGACTTGACTTGACATTGTGCCTAACCTCTCCTTTTGTGTTCCATGGAAGAAAGTAAGCCATGCAGATTCGGAACAACATGAGGGTGAGTAAATGATAACGCAACTTTCATTTTTGGGTGAACTTTCCATCTAATCTTTCTTTCATAAAAGTTTTCAAGGATATCAGCAGTTGTGAAAAGACAACAGCAAACACTTAAATATGGCATAAATCAAATGAAGTAGTGAAGGTAATAAATTTAAAAACGTTTCTTTTCATCAGAACGGGGTTTTGCTTACTGATTTGATTTATCGTCCAGTTATCTTTCTTTCTGTCTCTATCGTACACACACACACACACACACACACACACACACACACACACACACACACACACACACACACACACACACACACACACACAAGCTATCATGAAAGCCAAACACATAAGACCATTGAGGTGTTTTTTGGGATCAAGCCACATGCAGTGATGTCACTGTGCTTATTCTGAGTCTTTGCTCTAATGTATGCTGACTTAAGCAGACAAGAACACACACACACACACAACTATACCGTTTACTACATAACTTATAGCTATACGGCATGCAGTTTAGTGGAAAGGCGGCCTTCTGAAATTGTTTTGAGAAGATTTGTGAAAATAAGTATGTTCAAGCTATATGTCTTTGTACTAGACAGTTGATTATTTTACAAGGTGGTCAGAGACAGCAGGGATAATTATAGGGATAATTATAACACTTTTTTTAATTTTTTTACTCTTTAGCCTTAAGCTAACATTTTTCTCCAAACATCAAACATTTGAGTAGTCATTACCTGTGTCAAATAAATTGTATTAATTAAACTAGAAGTAGACAAAGGCTACTTTATTTTAAAGGGATACTCCACTTTTTTTGGAAATAGGCTCATTTTACAACTCCCCCCAGAGTTAAACAGTTGAGTTTTACCGTTTTCGAATCCATTCAGCCGAACTCCGGGTCTGAGTGTCCCACTTTTAGCATAGCTTAGCATAATGAATTGAACCGGACAGGACCATTAGCATCTCTTTCAAAAAAATGAACAAAGAGTTTCGATATTTTTCCTATTTAAAACTTGACTCTTCTGTAGTTACATCGTGTACTAAGACCAACGGAAAATGAAAAGTTGCGATTTTCTAGGCTGATATGGCTAGGAACTATACTCTCATTCCTGCGTAATAATCAAGAAACTTTGCTGCAGTACCATGAGTGAAGCAGGCGTAATGATATGACGCAGCACCTGATAATAGTCCCCAGCTCAGTAGCCTATTATCAGGCGGCATGTGCTGCGTCATATCATTACGCCTGCTTCACCCATGGTACTGCAACAAAGTTTCTTGATTATTACGCAGGAATGAGAGTATAGTTCCTAGCCATATCAGCCTAGAAAATCGCAACTTTTCATTTTCTGTCGGTCTTAGTACACGATGTAACTACAGAAGAGTCAAGTTTTAAATAGGAAAAATATCGAAACTCTTTGTTCATTTTTTTTGAGAGAGATGCTAATGGTCTTGTCCGGTTCAATTCATTATGCTAAGCTATGCTAAAAGTGGGACCCCCAGACCCGGAGATCGGCTGAATAGATTCGAAAACGGTAAAACTCAACTGTTTAACTCTGGGGGAGTTGTAAAATGAGCCTATTTCCAAAAAAAGTGGAGTATCCCTTTAACAGTAACTGAAATAGCTCTATAATGTAAAAATATATATTTAATTATTACTGGTCTAAAGGAGACTAAGAATCATATAGGATCATTACGTTTTTTTTCTAGCAAATTCCTAGCAAATCAGACCCAAAAACGTATAAATAAAATTGTGACCATAAAAAAGAAAATTGCTTAAGATAATTTTACTCGATCAAATAATTAAAATATATAAACTTTTACTGCAACTTTCTGCAGTTCTGCAAGGAAGAATTATGCATGCATATACCAATATGGTTACAGCGAGTGAATTAAATTATTGCTCAACATTTATTGAGTATTACAGTTATCCTGCTCTTCCCCACAGTTTTGATGTGTAGTAGTCTTACTCAAGGGCAGTCTTTCTTGAGGATTTGAACCTACAATCTTTGAGTTACCAGCCCAGATCCATTACACAACCCCCATACAGTATTTCTTTCTACAGCCTTGCATATTTAATGCACATTTATGCTGTCTTACCAAATCATGTGGCATTTGTTTCTTTGGTGCATATATTGTGCTTGCTTCCCAGACACTGAAGTTAATTCCTGGTTTAGACTAACCAAAGTGTTTAAAGCACATTAGTGGTGGAGTATTTTAGACCAGACAATCACGTAATGACCAAAAAAGAAAATTATTCCTGGGAAGTTTTCTCCGTTTACCATTTCTTAACTTAGACAAAACACGCACCATTTCATTTAAAGGGATAAGTTACCCAAAAATGACAATTCTGTCATAATTTACTCATCGTTATGTTGTTTCTTATGTATTTGACTTTTCTTTTACTTGTGTGGAACACAAAAGGAGATTTATATCAGAATGTATATAAGCTGCACTTTTTTTACACAATGAAAGTGAACCCTATCCACTTAAAGGAATAGTTCACTGTCATCATTTACTCACCCTCAAGTTGTTTCAAACCTGTATACATTTCTTCATACAGAAGATAGATATAATTCGAAAGAAGATATTTTGAAGAATGTCGGTAATCAGACAGTTGATGGACCCCATTGACCTTCATAGTATTTTTTTTTTCCTACTATGGAAGTCAATGGGGTCCATCAACTGTCTGATTACCGACATTCTTCAAAATATCTTCCTTTGTGTTCAGCAGAAGAAAGAAACTCATACTCACTTAAGGGTGAGTAAATGATGACAGAATTTTCATTTTTAAGTGAACTATTCCTTTAATTGTAACTTTTTTGGTTCAAAATTAACAAAATTTAAATGAGTCAATACATCATCAACCCTTCTTCCAAAACGTGTTTATGTCTTACCCTGATTCACTATGGTACTATAAGTGTTTTTATTTTGACCTAGAGGGATGGTTTTTGCAGAAAATTGCTTATATACGTCACTCGCCCGTGCATGTCTCGTCATATCCGTAAAGAGAGAAAAAGTTGCTCTGGACACTTTGTATGGTGTGGGAGTAGCATAGGTTAGTTGATGTCACAACTAGCAAGAAAGGTTGACATGGAGCAGATAAATCTCGAACCTCAGGGAATCACCCACTTAAAGAAACGCAGAACAGAGGAGAGTCTGCTGGCAAAAAGAGAACGTGACAGAGCTCGTAATAAAACCAGAATCAACATTGGAGATGGTGAGAACTGAGGGATTTGAATTGTTGTAAAAGCGACACGGAGATGCAGTTTTTATTACTCGATGGGTGAGTAAGGGATTTTATTGAACAGATAAATATGTAACTCTCTAACAGAGCTCATTTTAAAGCATTATATTTGTGAAGGGTCAGTTCATTATGTTTGTTGTAGCACTGTGCTGGAATTTATTTTCAAGGGAGTACCGTGTCTATTAATGGGTAAAGCTACAGTAACGTCTACAGCTAGTCAGCTTGAGATCCTTTCCACCTAAACTAAATGTTTTATGAGCAGAGCCGAAGCACAACCAAAACAATGTTCTTTCGCAAAATGCATGCAGTTTTGTTTTTTACCGCTAGAGGGCCAAAAGTTACATAGTGTACATTTAAATAAATGAAAAAAAATAATGTATCATTTCGCAAAAGCAGTATTGTCTATTGTATATTTTCTCTATTATTTTACGTTAATAATTGAAGCTGGTAAACATGCTTCATTTAAAATGTTGTTGTAAAGTATTTCTGTAAAATATCAGTTGGATATGCTAATATTTATTTATTTATTTATTTCCATGCAGCAACAATTAAAAAAAAAAAAAAAATCCATGTTACTGCAACTTTCTGTTAATCTGAAAAGAGGAATTATGCATTCACATACTGGATATAGTTACAGTGAGTGTGTTGTGCATTAAATTATTATTCAACATTAATTGAGCATTATAATTAACCCCTACGTTTATGTTTTTATACATTGCGTCCATAATTAAAGCTGGTAAATGTGCTTCAGTTGAAATGTTGTTGTAAAGTATTTCTGTAAAATATCAGTGGAAAATGTATCCACTGTCGGTCTCATTCTTTTTTGTTTTCCCAGCAACACTTGAAAAAAAATGTTACTGCACTTGAGAGTCCACATAACTACTCCAGTGGGAGTTGGACACGCTGTATGTTTAGTCTACTGTATGACCGAAAACGAGACAACAAGCATGCAAACACTCACATATTTTATGCACAAATAGAAATTGGATTAGTACGTTTCATTTACCAAGACATTCACATTGTGCAGGGTAGTATTTGTGCATGTGTGATCAGTGCGTCTGGCTGTGCTGCATGTCTTTGTATTCAGAGGTGTGTAATGATGACATCATCCTCCCCTGGCCGGCATTGTGGGGGTTATTTTGACAGTCTCCTGTGCTATTGTTGTCGCAACTGCCCACAGATTAGGGCATGTCTTTTATTGGGCATGAACGTTGGGCACAAACTACCTCACATAAGAGGTTTTACTTTTTTGGTTGCTGTTATGTAGTTTTATATTTAACATATCTAATACAGACACACATATTATACTCAGTGGTGCTGTGAGTCTGATAAAATCAGTTTTAAGTTTTATCAGTCAGAGATCCAAACCGAGTCGGGGTCCTTTCCTCTGTTGTGAGGTCATGTTAGGCAGGAGTGGGCAGAGGTTCCCTGTCTAACACTTGTTTGCTGTAGGGTGGCAGCAGATGTGTCAGTCCCACGTATGAATCATAGTGATTTAGACGTGTCTTTTCAATCCCCCTGAGTGGCTCATTCAGTGAATTAAGAGCAAGGCGTTGAGACAATCAATTTTATCACAATGGGGCCCGTTCCAGGGTGACGTCATCGCCTACTCACGGGAGTGATTCGGAAGAGGGGTACAGAAAAAAAAGATATTTTACCATGATAGCCGTAGTTTTAGCTAAAATTCTATAGTTTATAGTGGATCTCAACTTTTTTTCAACTTCAAGGCACCTTCATTGTCCATGACACACACTCAATTTCTACCCCATAAAATATTGTAGGGCTTGGCATAACTAGAAAGATATATATTCATTATAAAAATAACGAAATATTTAGATTTTTGTAGTTGTTTTAGCTTGTTTCCATGCTTGTTTTGTCTTATTTTAAATCCATTTAAGTCATCTTGAGGCCCCCTGTGTTGAGGCCCTCTTGTGGGCCTCCGGACCCCCTGGTTGAAAACCACTGCTCTAAAGCAAGCATCTCTAGCACTTGCCCATTCTTGGGTTAAGGGATTTGTACCAAACCCTTAATCGTAAGTATTAAATATGGGGTGTAATTTATACCACACCGTTTGTGTTACAGACATCTTTGATACCTCAAATGAATCCGCTTGTTATGGAGAAGTATACTGTTATTGTTTTGCATGATCAGACTTACTATTTTTGCCTTCCAGATGATCAAATCAGCTAAAAAATATATATATCATAGAGACATAAATAGCATGGAGATTTTTAGATGGGCTATGTTGACTGGGGTACATATACTGTATACACAGTTTCCACAAAACCAGGGTTCCCGCGGGTCCTTAAAAAGTCTTAAAATGTCTTAAATTCTGAACTTTAAATTTAAGGCCTTAAAACGTCTTAAAAACAGCCAGATTTTCATCCGCGGTCTTAAATTTCATTTAGTCAGGTCTTCATTTTTTTTTACCCTCGTTCATTTCCAGAAACGCTGGCCGCAGAAAGTTATTACAAAGTAGCAAAAAAGTATCGAAGTCGCTCGCCAAGAGGCAGTTCTCATATCGCGTCTTTTTCGCGCTCAAGTTCATTCAAATGTAGGCGCGCGGTAAGCGCGCTTATAACTGAAGCGACGCACTCGCTTTTTTCCAGGCGCAGCAACAGGAAAAAAGACATGAAGGATGCGGGTGCACCCAAACACTACGGGTGTTTTTCTCTTCTCCGTAAATAAATCTTGTAACAGAGCTACAGCAAGCGTTTTTCGGCGGTGGAAATCCATTAGCCACTAAAACTTTTTTGTCATTGTGGAGTTGCATAGCAACGACAGACGCCACGGGAAAATCTGACCGAATTTTACCATTAATAATAAAAGATAAGCTAAAGTGTATTGTAAATGTCACTAAATCATTTTTTATAAAAAGAATGAGTCAAACAAATTAAAGTCTGAAATATGTGAGGTTTATCTTTTTATAAAAACCTTTTTTTTGTCAACTTTATTTGAACTTGTACATGTTAGTATATAACATGTTGCAAGACACATAAAATCTGGCTATCATTTTTAATCGTATTATTTTAATGTTTATGTTAGTGCGTATTGATGCTAATTTTATTTGTTATTTGCTGTTTTTCGACATAAAACTTGGTGAATTGATTTCATTGTGTAGTATTAGTACTTTTTGAACAGGATTCTGTGATAACAGTGATAATTTTTGGCACTATAATAATTAAATGAAATGTTCATGCCATTTCATCTCTAGTTATGATCAACTAAAATCAACTAATAATTATGTGTTTTTACAGTAGGCCTATAATATGCAAAGTACAATTTTCTATAAAAAAATTATATCTGATTCTGTTCTTTTCTCTGACGCGTTGTTGGGTCTGGAAGGTTACTAATGTGATTGCTTTATCTGTAAATTAAGTTAATGCTTTTTCAATTACTGAATTCATTGAAATAAAATGAATTCTTTGATTTGTATATTTTTTGGCAATGCGTCGTGTAGGTCTTAAATTTCAATCTTTATGGTCTTAAAATGTCTTAAAAAAGTCTTAAATTTGACTAACTGAAACCTGCAGGAACCCTGAAAACTATTAAGCAGCACAACTGTTTTCAGCATTGATAATAATATATTATCAAAATAATAATACATTTAAAAATGTTATTTTAAAGTGTAATAATTTTTGGCAATATTACTGTTTTTACTGTATTTTTGATCAAATAAATGCAGCCTTGGTGAGCATAAGAGACTTCTTTCAAAAACATTAAAATAATCATACTGACCCCAAACTTTTGATTTGTATGTATAAATGTGGGTATATATATGTCTACATTTTGTCTGAGAGAGGAATAGGAAATAGTGGTAATTGGTGAGTATTCCTTTAGAATCCAGTCATCGTCTCATTCATACTGCTTTATTTAACACGGGTCTGGAAAGCATAATGTCAGGGAAACATCCCTCGCGCAAGTTCTCAGAGTGTGTTATGACATCACTCCACCCCTGCAAAGGTGAGATGGGAACCTTTGTGTAGGACTAACGGGAAGAATGTCTCGAGTGTTAGTCTGGAAATACTTGGGATAGTTTCGCTGGCGCTGTTTCACAAGAGGATGGTGCCTGGCCGGTTGCATTGTTTGGGATGACCTCAGTGGAATGTTATTAAGGAAATTATGTTTTTTTATGTCGTTTAGGACATGAGAGATACCGGAGTTTGAAAGGTGTGTGTGTGGTTCCTGTTTGGAGTATTTAGACGGTTAGTCATAAACGCCGGCTAAGACCTCACAGAGAGAGACCTAACAGTAGTAAATTGAGTCGTTTCATGTCTGCATATTTGAGTGATAAACAACTTTCATCACATTTCCATTCAACGTAGCTGTGAATCAGACACTGGGGACTGTAAGGTAACGGGACGCTGCTAGACATCCAGTATTCTGGCAGACAAGGGCAGAATCCTGTTCCTCAGCCCACGGAGAAAGCTCTTAGTCAGGCTTGGAAAAGCAAGGGGGACTCCCCACTTTTGAAACCACAACTGCAATTCCATTATCCCTGACTGCTGGTTTCTGAACTCTTTTAAGACCACAGCAAGCAGCAGGTCAGCGTAAGGCCCAGATGTGGCCTTTCTTATACGGAAGAGATTTTGTTGATTCAGATGTGTTCAGTTATGTTGTGTGATAGATTTTGTTCTTTCTTAAATTGTAAACTGGATTAAAAGTGTTAGTAGAGGTTAAAAAACACTAATCTATAGACAGTCAAGTCAAATTGAATTGTTAGATATTTTTCATTTTTAAATCTACTTTTTATTTTTAAAAAATGGTTCTTTTAATGTTTGACATTTTATAATAATGCAACACTGGTCAATAGGTTGGAATTTTTATGAAAAAAAAAAGTATCTTGTCCTCACCTGTATGCTATGTTTTGGTTTATTTCTGTTGTATTTTGGTTCGGTTTTCCCTGTTCCTGTTTGCCTGTGTTCCATGTCATTGTAAGGGCGTGTGTCCACCAAAGCGTTTTTTCAATTGTTTTCAATGGGAGCAGCGGGTTTTTAAAACGCCATGAGCGTAACGAGGCGCTGAGCGTTTTTTTCACGCTGAAGCGCTGAGCGCTCTGCGTTTTTTACAGGTCGCCGAGAGTTGAAAAATGTTCAACTTTGAGTAAAACACAGCACTCATCACTGTCACTTTTTACCCAACCATCCAATCACAGTGGAGGAGGGGCAGGATTAGTATACCACAACGACCAACCGCCAGATTCTGCTTGTACAACGTCAACAGATGACAACAACAAGCATAATAACGGAACAAAATAATTTAAAACAAGAGCCAGAGAAAATACGTTACATTGTATCAACATTTTAATCTAGAATCAACACAGAAACAAAATATGTGTGAAATGAGATTCTAGTAACACTTTCGCAGATATTCCGTATCACAAGCAAAGTGTCTCAACTGAAAAAAATGCTGCACTACCAAAACGCTCTCAAGCACCCATAGCTAGGTCGTTTTCAGCTGGCTAAAAACGCTTTGGTGGACACACGGCCTTAGTTAACGTAGTTTCCTGGTGTGTGCCAGTTTGTTCCCTTAGGCTGCATTTAAACTTCGCATTAACATGCGATCACCGTGATCCGATCAAGCAGATTGGATCATAAGGCAATCAGGACACGGTGCGTTTACTCCTGTCCATATCAAGTGACTTCTGTATCTGGATAACAGATCGATCCGATGTCGCATTCCCGCGGAAAACAAAAGAAAAGAAAAAAAGGATGGCTCCGGTGCAAAGTCGACCTGAAGTGGTGGGTTTCCTTTTAAAAACAGTTTTCAGTCGGGGGACATTTTACAAATTTTCCAAAATGAGGAGGATTAAGAGGCTGCAAGTACTAATAATGTGGATAGATGCCGTAATGGAAACGGTACAGAGAAACATATGGGTCCGAGCTGTGGTGGGAAAAATGCGCGTTCTTTACAGAAAATGAATGGTTCTGCAACTTTCGGGTGCGAAGGCAAACATTTCAGTATATTTGCGATGTACTTCGCACTCGACTGTATCGCAAAACCACACAGCTACGTGCAGCAATTCCTGGAGAGAGGAGGGGGAATAATGACAGTGGGCGGGGTTTTGTGTGACGTCCACCTGTGAATGCAGACACGATGGCTGGATTGCGGTTACATTACACTGAGATCCGATCACAATGGTTCCTCGACTACCTCCGAACCTGGACACACTGATCGGATAACATTCTTTTCAGAAGCGCGTTTACACTTGTCTTTTCAATTTGTATGTGGACAACATCCGGATACAGGTCGCATGTTAATGCCAAGTGTAAATGCAGCCTTATTAGTTACTGATTACATTCACCTGTTGTTCATTTAATTACCTCATTACTCCCTGTGTAATTAAGCCCTCAGTTTCCACAGTTCATTGTTCCGTGTTAATGTTTAGTGTGCTTGTGCTATTTTGACTCCCAGTTATTCTCCAGTTTTTTCCATAGTGGATTTATTATTAGTAAAAGATTGTTTTTTTCTATTCCTCATGATTGTACGCTTCATTACGGCCACCTTATGTGACAAAACAGAACCCTAAAAGTGTAAAAAACAACTTTCCAGTTGCTCTGTTTCTTTCTAGACCTGGCGTGCCTTACTACCTTCTCCGACCGCTCCCTATGTCTGTTTTTTTAAGTAGCCTAAATGAGTGGTGCATAGCATGCCTCCCTGGTATCGGTCATCAAGTGGATTTAACCACGTTTGTGGAGTGGGTGTTGGTGAACAATGGATCGGCTTTCACCATCTGCCCGATGAGGACGTCACCATCCCAACTCCAGACCCAGAGCCCTGCCAGACACCTTCCCCACTCTGCACAGAGCGAATGCCAGAAGCCACTGCAGACAGAGAACCTGCCGCGATGTACAAGCCAGACAAGAGGACTGAGCCCACCATTACCCTGGACCCGGAGCACCACAGTGATTCTGACCAGGTGTGTGAGCCGGCAACATTGTCCTTCCCCGTGGGGCTGCTCGTAGTGTATAAGGGAACGGAGGAAAGCCTACACTGTACTGCCACTGAGGGTGAGCTGCAGCTGGCCTCTGAAGAAGTTTATCATTATGAGGAGATGGAAGAGGTTATTTCCTTGAGTCTCCCGCCACTCTGCCTATGCCACGGACTTCTGGGTCTCCGGCTACGCCTCGACCTTCCACCCCTTCGGCTCTGTCTTGCTCCGCCTTCCCTCTGGCTCCACCTTGGTCCTCAGTCCCACTGGCTCCACCTCAGATGCTTGTCATTGCGGCTCTGCCTTTGTCTCCTGAACCATCGGTGTCGTGTGGGTCTCGGACCCCGCCTGGGTCTCCATTTCCATCGGCTCCATCTATCACCCCCCTGATGTCGACAGCCACGCCTCCACCATGGCTCCTCCCTCCCTCGACTCCACCGTGGGCCATCGTCCTGGCTGCGCTTTGGGTCCCTGCCTGGCTACTACTGCTCCTGGCTCCTCCCACCATCATTGCTGCTCTGGTCTCTCCCTGTTATTTCCCCTGGTTTCCTGCCCTTCGCCTGCTCTGCGTCCTTCTCCAGACATAGCCCTCCCTCCCTCCTCTGTTGGACTTTTTACCACGTGAGGACATGCCTTCCCGGGTTTTTTTTTTTTTTTTTTTTTTGGTTAGAGTTCAACTTTGCCATGTAACGGACAAGAAGTCTTGGGGGTGGACTTTTTTTTTTTTTTTACTTTGGCTGTTAAACAACCACTTTGCAACCACATAGTAATGGGCAAAATATAGCATAGTGTTTTGCATGGGCAAGCACAACTCACATTGTATAGTGCTTAACAGATCATTAATGTACATGAATAGAAATGTCCTGAAACTCTAATTCATATATTTTATTTTTTAGATAACTACTGATATTTTTATAAATGTTTTTATGAAACAAATTTTCAGCATAATTTCTGTAACCTTTATCACCTTATTCTTTGCTCAGATCTTTCAGTCCGCATTGCTTCAGTATTGTCATATAAGCCAAGCAAATTTATATGCTTATGCAGGTTAATCCTTCACTTTTTTCCCCACAGAAACTCACTGTTATGATAAGAAACAACAATTTATGCACATTCATCTGGTCTTTAAGATGTAAAAGACTGTTAATGCCATTTTCAGAGTTGGATAAAAGAAACAAACAACACTCTTGAAATGATTTGCGTTGATAGCATGTTTAATGACAGCATCAGAGTCTCTCTGCTCTCTAATTTTTGCAGTGCGTGGTCCTCTTTGCGTCTCCCTTGGGGCATTTGGGTCTGTTTGCTAGCACTCATAATTGCAGTGGTGAAAGAGAGAGAAAGAGAAAAAAACTTGCATCAACAGTAGACACGAGAAATGTAGAAAAACAGTAATTAGAGTTCGAGATGGCAGAGAGCCAGTTAAGACTTCAAGTCATTGTGGACAACATCTTTATGTCATATAGATGTACAGACATACGTCTACAGTATTGGTCGGTCAGTCAGTCAGTCAGTCAGTCAGTCTCAAGCCTCAAACATTTTAATCAAGAGGGAAAATCCAGTAAATAAAAAAATAGAATAAAAAATCTAGTAATTAATAAAGTCAGTAACTAGGACTTACTAAAAAAGCATAAATAAATCTATACATGAGGCTTCTAATAGGTCGGCCATACAGCTTTCCATAAAGTTACAGACATTGGAATACTGTATATATCTTTACACTCTTAGAAAGAGAGAGAGAAAGGTTGACATTAAGCACGTTTAATCTCGAAACTCCGGGGAATAATGCCAAACAGAGGAGAGTCTGCTGGCAAAAAGAGAATGTGACAGAGTAATAAAATGAGAATCAACACTGGCTTGGATTTTCGGAGATGGCGAGAACAGAGGGATTGGAAATGTTGTATAGAAGTGACGTAGAGATGCAGTTTTTATTACTCAATGGTTGAGTAAGGTGTTTATTTAACAGATATATTGCCATAGCTCTTTAACAGGGTTCATTGTAAATCATAATCAATTGTGAAGGGTCATTTCATTATGTTTGTTGTAGCGCTGTGCTGGAATTTATTTTCGAGGAAGTACCATGTCTAATAATGGGTACAGCTACAGTAATCTTCAGCTAGTCATCTTGAGATCCTTTCCATGGTTATATCTCTTAAGGTGATGATACACAGCCACAGGGCAACTTTTTGAGCAATGTTGCTGGGCAATCTTGCCGAGGGATTGTTGCTTGGGCACTTTCCCATTGAAAATGGGCAATACATTTCTATCCGGATAATTTAGGTCGGTCGTGGATCCTGTGTCTCATCTGGTTGCCCGTTGACGGCAACATTGCCCAGCAACATTGCTCAAAAAGTTGCCCTGTGTATCATCACCTTTAAGCCTACACTGTAAACAACTATATGATCAAAATGTTATGACAACATATGTTTTTACATTGCTTTAACTCATCATAATAAGCAATTTTAAACTTTTTTCTTATAAATTAGTACGCTTATTTTTTACAACTTTTTTTTTTTTACAGTGTAATAGTGATTGTTTTATGAGCAGTTGGATAAAGTTATTTTAAAAAAATCAACATTTGACCATATCAGACTGGCAATCATCATGATAATAACTTTTGTAATGTTGTTAATTAAAAAAATTACTCACGCAGAGCCAAAGCACAACCATAACTATGTTTTGTTTTTACGGCTAAAGGGACAAAAGTTATATTGTGTACCTTTAATGAACACTAAATCCATAAATGATCCCATGATGGGAACCCTTAAGATGTTCTAAATATGACAGAACCCTTTAAGGTTCTATACAGAACCTTTTCGTCTAAGAGAAGAATTAAGTTTGATCATGTAAAAAAATCCATATCCCAAAATATTCACTCTTGCCATCACTGTTCATTCCCTCATATAATAAAGCTATTTTTGGATGAATAGTACTGGTCTAGACTTGATTAACTTGATTGTAGTATTGTCTATGATTAACTTTGAATTCAGTAGATGAGGTGCAAATTGGATGGAATCATTTTGCAGGCTTAATTTTTTTGAACGTTATTGTTCTTTGTTTCGTTTACACACATCAGATGGAAATTGCTACCTGCTGCATTCGTCCAGAAGAGCAGCTAACTGCAGTCTGTGAAGACACGACTCATCTCCAATCTGCAGTCCAAGGTATGTCATAAGTGAATGCAATATATGTCTCAAACAGTAACATTTGCCAAGTCCAATTCATATGTCATCATATTGATATATACTACAGCTCATTAGTTTAGGATCAGTACGATTTTTTTTTTTTTGGTTGAAGAAATTCTTACATTTATTCAGCAAGGATGCATTAAATTGATACAAAGTGACAGTAGAAACTTTAATAATGTTACAAAAGATTCCTATTTAAAATAAATGCTGTTCTTTCGAACTTTCTATTCATCAAAGAATCCTGAAATAAAATTTATCACGTTTTCCAGAAAGATGTTAAGCAGCACATCTGTTTTCAACATTGATAATAATAATAAGAAATGTTTCTTGAGTAGCAAATCAGCATATCAGAATGATTTCTGAAGGATCATGTGACACTGAAGACTGGAGAAAATTCAGCTTTATCATCACATTTGAAAATAAAAAAATACTTGAATATATTTCACAACACTTCTTTCAAAAATAGTTTTAAAAAATCTTACCACAAACTTATTAACATTATTGTGTATGTAATACATTAGCTAAATATATGCAACTCAATTTCATAGATCTCTGACAAACCTGATATGTTGTGTGAGTCTCAGAGCTGATGATATAAGAAACATAGCATTTCATGTATAGTTTCATTGGGAATCACACAATATAAATAACTGACGTGTCAGCCGATGAAGAAAGAAATCAGAAATAACTTTAAGTTTGATTTCACCTTAACATCATCATCATTCAGTCCAGCTTGTCTGATCTTAATCACTGTTAGAGAAACAAAAAGACTGACTCCAGATCAGCCATTCTTACTACTGCCACAGCTTGGTGTGTTTGTGATGAGTATTTCAGATACTTAGGCTGCAAGATTTTAAAAAGACCAAATGTTTTAGTTAATGGTGTGGGCAGGCTGGTGTTGTGGTGTAGTTAAAGATCTGGGCTGTTTGTAGGTTTGAACTCTGCTAGGGGCAATCCGTGAGCTGTCATCATTGTGCATGAGCAGGGCAGTAAACCCCAGGTTTCTCCTTTAATAAGTCTACTGTATGTCACATTAGATAAAAGTGTCTGCTAAATGACTACTGCACTGTTTAATATATCCTTATATATACATTTTGTATTCAAGCAAAGGCTTTACACTGTAAGTATCCACTCAAAATGAACATTAGTTTATTGCTGTGACACCACGACTAAGACTTACTGGAAATGCGAGGTGACTGTAAAAGTAGCCGTAATAGAGGTCAACCATGTGGTTCAGATTGGCTTAAATACCTCACAGATGATTAGTCTAAAATACTAGACATTCTTTGTCAAATTGTCCTGATGATTTCCTGGCTGCACAGTGTGAAGCGCGCCACAAACACGAGGCCACAGTGTTACAAATGCATTAGCACACCCCCTCGCCAAGGGCCCCAATCAGCATTCCTTCCTAAAAACACTCCATTCTTCCTGCCCATGTTTGGGAGAGAGGGGTAGGGAATCCCTCGCGATGACTCATCGAGTTTCTCTGACTGTAAGGGGAATTCACTGGATGGAACGAACAGCATGACTTGTTCATTTGTGAATTGAAGCAAACTACCTGCTAAGTCATAAAGGAGGAGCATTTTTGTGTGCATTTTTTAATGGTGACTGCTTGCTACGGCACAAACTTGTTTCTGTTGCTTTGTTGGCAGAATACAGCAGGGACCAGTAAATGTCAAGTATATCTAGTAAGAATCTAATATGTAAATGTGAGATTTATCTTTATAGTATAACTGTATAAGCACTATAACTGTATATTATATAATACTCAGTCACACATGTAATTCAAAATCATATCTATATACTATAGTACATAATACCGTCTAGTATATAAATCTCTTTAGCAAGTAATATGATGCATAGTATAAATAAATAAAAAACTATAACTGTAAATAATACTGGTTTATAAGTAAAAAAATGTAAAAAAAAATTAGTGTAAACATACGTTTTATATAGAATTATAAACTATAATTGTATTGAATTAGTATAGAAATAAAAATTATACATATATACTCTATGGCGTTCAAAAGTTATGCTCACCAAGGTTGCATTTATTTGATCAATAATACAGTCAAAACCGTAATATTGTGAAATATTATTACAATTTAAAATAACTATTTTCTACTTGAATAGATTTTAAAATGTATGCACATTTTCAGCATCATTACTCCAGTCTTCAGTGTCACATGTTCTAATATGATTATTTGATGCTCAAGAAACTTATTATTATCATCATCAGTTTTGAAAACAGTTGTGCTGCTTAATATTTTTGTGGGAACCGAGACACTTTTTTTTCAGGATTCTTTGAAGAATAGAAAGTTCAAAAGAACAGCATTTATTTGAAATAGGTTTTTTGTAACATTATAAATGTCACTTTTGATCATTTTATGAATCCTTGCTAAATAAAAGCATTCATTTCTTTAAAAAAAAATCGTACTGACCCCAAACCTTAATATTTTATATTACTAAAGTGCTAAAGTGTTTTCCCCCATACATATAGAAATAAATGATGCAGGGAAAACATTGCCAGTTTGACTTTTAGTTTACAGTTGTCTGCATTAGTGCACAGTGTTCACTTCAGGAGCAAATATCTCTTTTTATTTGTGAACAGGATATCAATAACGGAATCATATATTCTGTACTTTCCAGCCCTAAAAAATAAATTCTACGACAGCGACAAAAGGTACAATCCTCCTGAATACTCTTTTTTTTCTCTCTCTCTATTTCATTCTGCCTCTCTATCTCATTTTCCACACTTCACTTCTTCCACTGTTAACCATAGTGGATTCAAACACAAACAAACAAGCAACGCTAACGATTGCAATCACCACTAATTTGGAGGCCCAGCTCTCCACCCCCACTCTTCTCCAGGACGAGCTTCGTCCCAGAAGCCCTTGGGGCTCCAGATGGGTGTAGTGGCTGTCGTGAAGGGGAGAAAAGGACAGAGGAGGTGGTTGGTGTTTCTGGAGAGAGTGCAGATCTTTTCTTTGAAGCGAATTTTTATAGTACAGATCTGCTCTTTAGATTTTATGACAAAGGCTGGTTTTAAATTAGAGATCACATATAAGATCAGCCTTAGGATTGGATCAATATTAAACCACAACAAAGCTCACTTTGAGTTTGAGTTTGTATTGTGTCATACTGCATGCACAAATCCTGACCGGAGACCAGTGTAAAATTGCCCCAGCCAAAAGCATAAACAGAGGACGGAGGAGGCAACGGAGGGAGTGGCAGAAGTTGTTGTAATTGGTGTAAGTTTGGAGGGGTTGCAGCCACGCCGCTGGGTTTTGAAAGAGTGTGCAAACGGAGCCCTGTCATTTACCAGACGCCCGTTGGGCTGGGCTGTGTGAACGCAACTCACAACTGTTCTCTAATTAACTCCTGCTCAGAGAGAGAGAGAGAGAGAGAGAGATGAAGCACTGCTCTGCCAAAGCTGACTGAATGCAGGAGAAAAGAAAAACACTCAGTTTGGCTGCAGTTCGTTTGATTCAGCAAAGTTCACGGTGAAAGTCAGTGCACGCATTGTCGGGTTCAGCTTGTTTTTAGTGGTTCCCAGTTTAAAATGTAATTCTGATTCGGTTCTCACATAAGTGCAATTGTGTTTGAACTTTAAACAAACAAAGAATCACGACATATTCTAGCATTTCCGGCCCCAAAGAGCTGAAAGAATGGCCGCTAACGCATTATTTTTCTGTACACATATTTACTTTCTATAGTAATAACAGTAAATTATGTATAATTATATGGAACTAACCCTAAACCAAACCCTAATCCTAACCTTGACCCTATAGTAAGTAAATGTTGTTCATTAATATTACTCAGTACTTAAATACGGAATTACACTGTAACATGGACACCTTAAAATAAAGTGTAACCGAGAACAGGGTGCAAAATATTACTTGGTTACAAAATGTTGTATCAAATGAATTAGTGAATCATTGTGTTGAACTGGTTCATCTGTTGGAACAAATATGAATCAGACTTCTCAAAGTTTCATATGAGGATCATGACTTTTTTTTTGTGCCAAACTTATGTAAGTCACAGTGCTGATTGCCTACACAATGCTAAAACAAATTCTAACCCCTAACCCTTATCTACACCCTAACCTTAAAGGGATAGACCACCCAAACAGTTTTGGTTCCCATTGACTGTTACATTTTTTGACCATACAATTGAAGTCAATTGGAAGCAAAACCATTTGGTTAGCATCATTATTAAAAATCTCTTCTATTATGTTCCACAGAGGAAAAAAGTCACACTGGTTTAGAACGACATTGGGTGAGTACACCTCTACTCTACTCTTTACTTAAATATTTAAGACTCCCGAATTGATATGTGACAAATGATTAAAAATGCTACAGTGACAGTAATTTATTAATTATGTGTCTGAAATAATCTCACATAAAAAGAACACACATATGCTTATTCAATCGCACCTGCTCCATTTATTTGTGATCACAGGAATTCATAAAACAACTCCATTAAGGCGTTTAAGTCTAAAGGGTTACACATCTAGAAAAATATTGACAAAATATTTGTTTACGTCACATTTATTTAGAAAGAATGAGCATTTCGATTAATTTCCCACGAAATTATGCAATCTGAGGATGTTTGAGGTATCTCTCCCGCCTCCCGTTATCCTTTCAGTCAGAGCAACATAGGGAGCCCGTGAGCGGAAAACAGGAGTTATGAGTTATATGAGTTAATCGGAGTATACGTAATTTATGACATATGCGGATACAGAAGTCTAGTATCCACAAAGGCACAGGGAAGAGACAGATGAAACATGAAACCAAATGAATACACGATTATAATCATATATGATTTGTCTTCAAGCGGTCTCTGTTATTTTCCATTATCATATGTGTATTTATTATCGCAATGGTTGGCATAAATAACCTTTAGCATCGCATCGCATAAGTATTTCATACTGTGATCAGAATCCGGGAGTTGTTTCAAATTTCCCGCTGGTGTCTGAAAGTGAGCTTTGAGCTGAAAACTCTTTTAAATGTCTTTAATGTGTAAGTTAGCTGGTAGCCTGATATGAAAACATGGGAAATGAGCAGCGGTACTCTTTAGACTCAGATAAACTCAAGCCTCAGTTGGCCCGCTTTGGACCAGGTATCAGGCCAAAAACCCCTTGCCGTTGGCCCAGAGGAAGCCCAATCAAGCCTCTCAATGGGAACAAGTCAATGGGAACCGAAACTATGTGGTTACCAACATTCCTCAAAATGTGTTCCACAGAAGAAAGAAAGTAATATAGTTTTGAAACAACAAGAGGTCGAGTAAATAATGACAGAATTTTCATTTTTAGGTCAACTGTTCCTTTAGCTAAAGGCCCACGCTAGCCGAGAGTGAAGCTGAATCACATTTAGTCGGTTTTTCACAGATCTGGTAGGATTCAGTTTAAGTCTTATCTTTCACACATGCACACTCTTCAGAGTGATGTCATTCATGCTGGGCTTTTCAGCAACTCCCCTGGCCCATGTTAGGCTCGGGATCAAGCTGGCCAGTGTCAAGCTTTCGTCAAACGTACACGATATGCATTAACTACATCAATGAGGCTAAAAGCTGTTGAAGTCAAGCTCTGTTCAGCAGACAAATGAATCAATCCAGTTCATCTGACAGACACGGGCCTCTCTTTAAGAACTATTGTGGGACAGAGTGACAAGAAAACGCTTTGTGTTTGATTGACACAAGGCTCGCTGGCCTCACAATGAATGGAGAGGTCAGAGGTCAAACTCAGGCCTCCATCTATAGGCACTTGCAAACGAGATGAGCTCTGTCGGGGAACACTGTCACCACGATTTTAGCATAGCGAAGAAAGACCCCCTTTGTTCTGATACAGAGAGAAAACGCTGCATCTTTTTGGGGCATAAGAGGTCCTTAGTGTTCCTGTTCGAGCGCTATCCCTTCTTCCATCTTTCTCACTTTCTTTCTTATCAATCCTCCTTGTTAACAAGAGCAAACATTTTCATATCAGGGTTTCTGTATGGATTAGCATTAGCATTGTAGCTCAGAAACAGTCTAAACGAGAGAGATATTTTTTACAAGTGTCTGTGTAAAGGATGCATGTTTTTTGGACGGGACTGTTTATTCTCTGTGTGTGTGCGTGTGTGTGTATGTGCATGTGTGTGTGTGTTTATGTATGTTTTCAACCTAGTCATAAGAAGCCTTGAGAAGAAATGTCGTTAGAGGTTAACTAAATGAAAAACTGAAAAACTTTCTTTTACGTATTAGGGTTTGGGTAGGAACTACTCATAAATAGCTTTATTTTTTAAACAATATACACTACCATTGAAAAGTCTGGGGTCTGTACACTTTAAAATGTTTTTTTTTTATGTTTTTGAAAGAAGTCACTGATGCTTCATTTATTTGATCAAAAATACTGGAAAAACAGTAATACTGTGAAATATTATTATAATTTGAAACAACTGCTTTACATGTCAGCATCATTACTCCAGTCTTCAGTGTCACGTGATGCTTCAGAAATCATTCTAATATGCTGATTTGCTGCTCAAGAAACCTTTTTTATTAATAATGCTGGAAAAATACATTGACACAATTGTTTGATGAATGGAAAGTTCAAAAGAACAGCACTTTTTAAATATAATTTTTTATTGTAACAATATAAAAGTGTTTATTGGCAATTTTGAACAATTTAAAGCATCATTGCTAAATAAAAGTATGAATTTCTTTTAAAAAATAAAATCTTACCGACCCCAAACTTCTGAACAGTAAGTCTACGCATGTGATTGTGTTGGTGTTTGTATGAACTTAGCAATATGATAGCGATCTACAATGACAAAGCTAAGAACGAAGAAGGGGATTTTCCAAAGAAATTATAATTAAAAAAATCTATAGTCCATCCTTTATTATATTTCCACAGATGTCTCATTTTGGCATTTCCATCCACAGGCGAGACCAAAGCATTCCAGCAGAAATTCCCTAAACTCTTCAAAGCCTTGACTGTAACTCTGTGGTCAGAGTCATTTATACCTTGAAGAGTTTAAATGTTTTTGGAGCATTGCATATTAATGATAAATGCTTTAGTTTACTAGCTGCTTGCGTTACTGAACTTCAAAGCAAGTCTGGATTACGTTCTACTTCTCACTCCGTTCTCCTCCTCTCCCCTCGACTTCCCTCTCTCTTCTCCTCCCGGCTGGAATTCTGTGTAATTAGCATGCTGTTAATGGTCCGTGCGATTAGAGCCTTTTAGATAGTGAGGTTTTACACATTGGCCCAATCTAATCACTAACAGGCGTGTGGATTCGTTCATTTGAACCATGTGCAGAAGTTGTGGAGACTGAGAGAGAAGGTCAGATACTGTTTAGTAAAGTGTAGACATGGGTGTCCTGGTTTTCAGACAACGTGGTATTTTTCACAGAAGAATTACAATGCAAGGTGGAATTTGGGTCTTTTCTATGGAAATTCCTGGACTCTTTCTTAAATTGAATGAACAGAGTGACACACACACAATATTCTGACCTGGTCAAAATGATATCGTTCATCAGGATTATATAAAGACAAAGATATATATATATATATATATATATATATATATATATATGATTTTTGTTGATTTTTGTTGGCCAAGCGGGAAGTTAGAATCATCCTGGTTCCCTCGACAAAAACCCAAAAGGATTTTTCCATTGGATTTTGGATTATTGCAGAGAATAAGTTGATTCTTACAATCTCTCTAGTCCCATTTAGACACTTGTTAGCAAACTGCCTTTTACAAGACAAGAAAAAACTTTTTGATCAACAAAGGTTTTGATCCAATTCAAATGTTGACTACTGTATTTTATATCATAGAATAAGCATGAAAACATATTGAGCTTGTGTTCACCACAGACCTTATTTCAGTCATTTAACCAAAAACCCATTTAAAAAAAACATTGATTTCAGGAAGTGCTAAAATGCTAATTCGTTTTTTGGGTTATGGCCTACAAAAATACGTCATCCCTGCAGCACTCTCTCATCTCTCTCTCTTATCTTTCTCTCTCATCTCTCTCTCTCTCTCTTTCTCTCATCTCTCTCATCGCTCTCTCTCCTCTCTCTCTCTCTCTCTCTCTCTCTCCCCCCCATCTATCTATCTATCATCTATCTATACATCATCTATCTGTCATCTATCTATCTATTATCTATCTATCTATCTATACCTGTAATAGGCCTATATATAAGTGTTAAAAGATTTTATTGTGCCAACATTTGCTCAAAGCAGTATGGACATTTTCAGAGCAGCTTTGCTTTCATTTACATTCATTTTTGATAGCAGATTTATTATTGGTTCCTTTGACTCAGGGTGACAGATGCTGTAGAATCAGGAGTCCTGGCAGCGATACATCTCCCTTTCGTCCGCTCACTGTATCGCTCTCTTTGTCTCCCTCTCTTTTTCCCTTTTCCCCCCGTCAGTCCAAAACCTCCTGCTCCCCTGCTTGGCCCAATCTGGAGAGAGTTAGTGCCATCCCAATGGACGGGTCAAGCAGCTCTTTTGTGCTGGTCTAGGATCAGCTGTGTTTATCCCAATCCTCACCTTACAGACTTGAAGAGAGGCCACAAGACTGATCACAAACCGGTTTCAAGCAAATCTCCGTCATGGATCAGCCGTTGCTCGCAGTGTCTCAGTGTCACACTGAGGAGGGCAAAACGGACTCGGGTTTTTATTGCTTCATACTCAGTGTACTGCTTGATTTAGTAACTTAAGGGAATAGTTCACCCAAAATGACAAATCTGTTATCATTTACTTTCATTATTGACTTTATTTTGGGAGTTTGACAGCAGCCCCATTCGGTTTTGTTGCAGAAAAGAGAGACCAGACAGAATTTAAAGGGATAGATCACATAATGAAATTATGTCATCATTTACTTCATGTTGTTGACTCTCCTCTATGTAACAGATTTTTCTTTCTTTTTTTGTCCATAAAATGGAAGTAACTGGTAACCAAAGTGGTTTAGTTACCGACATTCTTCAAAATATTTTCTTTATTTCAACAGAAGTCAATTTTTGGAAGTTCTCTTTTTGGGGGGGTCAACTTTTAAATAAATTTTACAATTGTGTTCTTTTTTTAAATTATTATTATAGAATTGTTTCAGAAGACAGTGTGTATTCTCCATACAGTTTCATAAACTCCGGAAATGTTTAAAAAACAAATGCCTCTAGGTTATTTGATTGATCAAATCTCATGATGATGACAATAACAACAATTACAGTACAGATGATAATCATCTTTATATTTTTTGTATCATTGCATTTTTCAGGATGTTTCATTGACAGTGTAATAGGCAAATGTAACTGGCAGCAGATACTTCAATGTCCACAGGTTTTAGCTTTTAGCTGTCTTGTGTGTGTTTTTTTTTGTTGCTATCTGTTTGTTCAAAACTGAGGAAATGGTTAGCGAGAGACAGTACCACCCCTCCCTGTGCGTTGCTATGTGTGTGTGTGTATGTGTGCGTGCTTGTGCGTTTGCAAGTGTGTGTGTGTGTGTTGACTGTTAGTCCGTATGGCAGAAGAGTGGCACTGAGAAATGTAATTAAACCAACCCACCCCCTCCCCATCACTATCTCTATATCTATGTATCCTTCTTGCTCTCTCTTTCTCCTAATGTCCAGTGTCTCTCAGAGTCTTTCCCACTTTCCTGTCATCTTTGGCATACTGGCCTCATTATCTTATCATTAGTTGTTTCTGATCAAACTTGGGGTTATGGGACTTTTGAAATCCTTAAAGGGATAGTTTATTTAAAAATGTAAATTCCGCCATCATTTACTCACCCTCATGTTGTTCTAAAAATATTTTGAAAAATGTTTTGTTTTTTATGTCCATACATTGAAAGTCAGTGGAGTTCACTGTTGTTTTGGACCCCATTGACTTTGATTATATAGACAAACATTGTTAAAACGTTCTTTAAAATCTATATCTTTTGTGTGTGTTTTACTCACCCTGATGTTGTTCCAAAGATATTTTTAAAAATGTTTTGTTTCTTATAGCCATTGCATACATTGAAATTCAGTGCAATCCAATGTTGTTTTAGACCCCGATGACTTTCATTATATGGTCAAAACCCGTTGAAACGCTCTTCAAAATATATTCTTTTGTGTTTTACTCACCCTCATGTTGTTCCAAAGATATTTGGAACCAAAGATATATTTTTATGTATATAGAGTCCATTGTTATTTTGGACCCCATTGACTTTCATTATGTAGAAAGAAAACAGTTTAACCAGTCTTCAAAATATCTTCTTTTCTGTTTCACAGGAGAAGGAGAGTCATAGACTCACAATGAAGGATGGACGGACTAGACATGGACTCTTTTGACTTGGCCCGTAAACTACCATCCAGAACACCCTAGCAAACAGTCAGAACACCTTTGTAACAGCATAGCAATGCCCTGGCAACCATCCACAACACCTGAGCACTGTGACAGTGACTTCCACACAGGCAAGGACTAGTTCGCTTCCATTGTTGTCTTCTTTGTCCATTTCTTCCACCCCTCTTCCTCTGTTCCTCGCTCTCTTTATCTATCACTCTTGCACGGATGAGTGAAGCAGCACCTTCTCTGTTAGGGTGTGTGGAGAGAGAAAGAGAGGGATGCAGGGAAGGAGGGAGCAGGAGGAGGAGAGGGGGGCAGTGATGACACTGCATGGTGAAGTCATACTCCATGACATCATCCTCTGGAGCAGAGCCAGGAGAGCCAGCAGTCTCTCTCTCTCTCTCTCTCTCTCTCTCTCTCTCTCTTTCTCCCTCTTTACACGCTCTTTCAGAAGGAGCTGGAGTAAAACTCTAGGAGTCTTTTGTTCCCCAATCCCCCAGCACAAACAGCAGCCCCCTCCGTCTCTGTCTCCCGGTCTGTCTGTCTGTCCGTCCGTCTCTTGTAGAGCCTCAGGGCTTGTGCTTGTAGATGAGTTCTGGCTGCAGCACGATCGATACAAACACGGCAAGTTGTGTGTCCCTGGTTTCCCTCTGTCTACATACACAGACACTCAGTTTATTTACTACTCGCTTTTATGCAACATGTGGTTTAGAGCTCAGCATTTTGTGAAGTGCTGAAGTTCTTGCACACACACTCTATTTGTAAATGAAATGTCTGTGATTAATGTTAAAGTTTCCTGCCTCGGTTTTCGAGAGATAATGTGAGCGAAGCCGGCCGGTGTAAAAGCTGCCGCCACAATGCCAGGGTGTTTACGAGGGCATTGCCAAAGGGTTCTGAGTGCTTGCTAGGACCATTTTCAACCACACGGATTACACTTGCAATCAAATGCCCAAGAAATATGAGTTCACCCCAATGAGGGTTTTTTTTTTTTTTCAGGCAAAAATGTAATATCTGCATGGTCGCTTAGAGATGTGACCATAAGCTCCACAGCACACATGGTATAGGGTGTTACACACATAAGCTTAAACCTCGGTCTATAGTTTTGTTAAAACCCTAAATACGAGAAAGAGTGATGTATGCTCCTAATAATAATTATTGCCGTTGTATATAAAACAATAGATCTGTTAGATACCTCTGACTCTGCACGTGTGCACAAAGATATATAGATCAACATACTGTATATAGTCAATATTATCATTTTTTTCATATATCAGGTAATTCAGTGCTTTTTGTGTGTCATGTTTATTGATTTAGTTGATTCTTCTGTGGTCATTTGTCCACATTTTGTGCCCTTTTGTCTGTTTGATTACCAGTAGATGTAAATGAAGAGCTCATGCAATCATTGAAAGTAGGGTTACTTGTTACATTTACACTATAATGTCCAAGTTATTTGATCAAATAAGTGAATAATTTATGTTTATTGACAAATGCAATTGAAATCCTCTCTTTTCTCTATGTTTGGTATTATAGTTTTTTTTTTCTGTTGAATGTGCACATTAATAAAAATAAAAAACCCGGAACATTTGGGTACGTGAGACATTGTTTCTCTGATTTAAATTCTTATGTAAATACCCTTTCTCCGTTCAAAAGTTTTGAAATGTATATTTTCAGAGTATAAAATTTAGTTTCTTGACTAAAAAAGGTGTTACTTATACTTTGCATAAAAATAATGATTTAGAATAATTAGATACTTTTATAGTTTAGAAGGATGCTGGGTTTAATGAGTTGTATGCTGTTGTTGATATATTAAATTTGATTTCAGCCATCATCAACAGCCCTCTTTCCAAAATCCCGCCCTCCAAAGACATGTCAACAAACCTGAACAATCAGAGAGCAACAAGAGCCTTGAACTGTCACAGATACACAGATGTGTCATTCCTCATGACAGGTAAAGGATCATTTTATGCATGATGTCAAGCTCACGGTTCCTTCAAATACATGTTTGTATTTTGTAGTTTCTACGGTCCACCTCTTGGTCATGGATCATGTCAATTTGACATAATGAGTAGCATGTTCACAATATCAGCACAGGGATCATGCTGTCAAACCTGTTCCTCAGAATGAACTTGCAGAACCAGATCACCAAGGGCACTTCCACGGAGACCTGCTATGACGATGGTCTCTATAGCAATCGAGTCACCAAGCACAGTTTGTGCTGCCTTTATGTGATCATTTGTGTCACAAGTTTCCAAAAGGTTGACTTTCAGTGAACAGTTCTTTAAAGAACCTTATGTTAAAACATCTAAAGAATGTTAAAAACATCTAAAGAACCCTTTTCCGCTAAGAACCTTATGTGCATTGAAGGTTAAAGGTGCCAAAAAAACAATATTTATTGTTAAGAGAAAGTAAAAGAGAAAAAGGAAGCTTGTAGTGCACAGAGAGAAGACATAATACAAATAAAATAAGTGATTACAAATAAATTACACAATATATAAAATAGACAATGGGAATAAAAAAGTGTAATTTCAGACCAACCAGCCCTGTTTAGGGTTTAGGAAAATCATAAAGGCATTGATCAACAAATATTTTACGCAAGGATGTAAGTGTTGTAGTGGTTTCTTATGTAGCGGGCTAAAAAAAGTGAACACATTTGTCAGTGCTGCTTGTATAATGCTTTGTTTTCACGTTACTAACATGAAGATGAACATTTTAGGTCTTGCATACCATTGGGCCTTTTGCTTAGAAAGTGAACCTGGTTAGACTGCGCTACGCGACAAAACCTGTAATTTCATTTCGAAATGTCCGGCTGCTTTCTGCACATATAATGATAGAGAGATATAGAGAATGTGCTCAATGTGTCGTGTTTAAAAAGTAGAGCCAAATCTCTGAATAAGATCACATGGGGGGGGGGGGGGGGGGGGGAACAGGCTCGAACACAGAGCTCATCAATAAAGCTCTTGTTAACTGCTCTGAAGCATCAAATAAGTCAAATTCTGCACACAGAACCGCAGTTATGAGACAGGATTACGCAAGACGAAAACCCAGATGTGCTTATGCACACAAAACAGGGAGCATTTACAATTAATGCAGACATGAAAATTTGATGTGTGTATAATAATAAATATAAAATGTGTTTTGGTATTACATATAAAACCTTTAAAATATTAGTATAAAAATTAAGTTAGGTATATATAATTCAATGAAGTATATTGTAATACACTAAAATGTAATTATGTATAATAATAATAATCAAATAATCTTTATAGTGATAATGGATATAATAATTATCACTATTATTAATATTATGCATTGGTCGTTTAGTGTATTATTAGTTCACATTTGAACTTGGTGTGATTCATTCCTGATGGTGAGTCAGAAAAGATATGTGTGGCACACATAAGAGCAAAAAAAGTCACGGCTAAAAAAATCTTGTATTTTTCACATCAATTTGGATGAATCAATAATGTAGTTTAATAGCACCTAATTTATTTCCACTAATGTTTTGTCAAATGGAAGTTCATGGAAAAGCTTGCATTTGAACATTCTTAGAAACAGAGAAGAATAGGGAACAAATTTTGTGTGTGTGTGTGTGTGTGTGTGTGTGTGTGTGTGTGTGTGTGTGTGTGTGTGTGTGTGTGTGTGTGTGTGTGTGTGTGTGTGTGTGTGTGTGTGTGTGTGTGACTCATTATTGATTGTGACTCATGGGTGCAGTACTTTTGGATGAAGAGCTTTCAAAAATACACGTACACACAGTGCACAATCCATGTCACAGTTAACAATGCAACCATTCCGCATGTCGATGCATTTCTAACTTTTATCACTCAAACATAATTTACAATCAGGTTGCAAGAGTCATTAATCTACATCTTGCATTATGACTGTTGTTAGACCGTCATTACTTTTGCTTCTGTAATTGTTCACTCATAAACTTGTGACTGATTAATTTTTACGACACCAATCACAGCTTATCTCTCTGCTTGTGTCATATCAGCATTTCAACCAGCGCCGGTCCAGTGAATAAGCATATCCGCAGGTTCACACACTGTCTGGTCTCTCCTCGTGTTTTGATGTGTTGGATGCGTGTGGGAGGAAAGGCAACAGGGTGTGCATGTGACCAGCAGAAGAGTGTGTATCTGAAGTGCTGCTGGGCGAGCACAAAGGGACATTTACGCCTGTGTCCACCGAACACAAAGCAGAGCCTTCAGTCTGCAGGCTGGAGAGAACTCACCCCCTCCTACTCTCAGACTCAGCACATCATCCACACCTCTCTCTTTCTCTCTGTTTCTTACGCTTTAATCCCTAATGTTGGTTCTGGTCCATCCGCGCATTCGCCATACACACTCACCCTCACTCCCCCATCCTCCTGACTGACAACACAAAGCAGTTGTGGACATTGTACACAGTGAGCGGCAGTCACACAACGAGACAATGAAGTGAAACTAGAAAAGTTCATCAGGATAATGTTGTCTTGACAAAACATACAATATATTTTGGTTTAAAGTCACCATGAAATCAAAATTTCTTTTCTTTTTTTAGTGGAACACTGCAGTATTTATTATAAATGATTTATCCGTGCACATCTTTTTTTTTTATTTTTTTTTTATGCATGTTCCTCATAATCTTTCATTAAAATAACTTGCTGCAACATCTCATCTCTTCTCTGATGACATGTTTACCGCGAGGGCGGGACAACCTGGCTGTCACTCACATGACATCACAGCAATAGCAAACCACAACCATCCAATCAATTCCCCATGGGCAAAATCAAGTCATGCCCTACATTTTTTCTTCTTCGAGAAGTCGTTTCATTTTTTTACATTTAAAAAAAAAATACTATCGTAACTTCGGTTGACTTTTTCTGTATCCAGTATCCAGTTTTACAACTTCATTGACATGACACCAAAAATATTTTCAAAACTTTACAGCTCAAATAATTTTTAACAAAAGAATAAATGTAAGTGCTTTTATAAAATTGTAAGCTTCACATTTTAAATTCACTTTTAAATTACCCAATATTTGGCCGCATTCACTTTTTATTTATTTATTTTTTTATGATTTTTAGTGGATAAAAGGGTTATACAGACAGACAGAGGAGAACTAAGCCAGTACTATATTTATCAAGGGGATCTGATCTGGAATCTGCTAGTCATTTATGCACGTGTGAAAGATACAACCAAACCCTGAGTCAGCTTCGTGTTTGTCAGAGGTGGTCTCACCGATTTTACCCACTGTCCTCCACATGGCTGTGCTGTGGGCTGCTGTTAACATCAGTATTGTGGTTCTGGAGCCACACATGCTGACCCTGGATTAGCCTGGACCTGCATGTGACTGTCCTTCCTGATCAGGAGATACTAATCAACGCTGGTCACTGAGTGAGTATGAAAAACACACTTCATTGACAGAGAAAACTCACTGCTGACCATAGCTGTTCTCCATACATTTTGCAGCAACAGGACTTACAATCCAATTAGTGCTGTTTATGTGCATTCTGAATATTGTGTATATATTTTTCTATATATTTTATATCTATAGCCTATATTGTATATGTTTGATGTTTTGTTCACTTCTTATTCATCAACAATATTATTGATCTGACTGTACTGACGCTGTTGTATGAGGACTGAACTGAGCTGGACGATGACATCATTTTTGCAGAACTGCTTTATAGATGAAACAAACTAATTTAATAATTGATGATCTTTACAACGGAACTGAATCAACACTGAACCGACTTCAGCTGAACAACAGCCGAAATGCATCATTTTCCTGTTATCACTATAAAGCTGTGAAACAATCTGTATAAGCGCTATATAAATAAAGGTGACTTGACTCTTGTTTTATATTGTGTATACTTTATGAAATATTAATAAAGCAATAGTGCACTGTATCATGCTGTGACAATAAAGTGGTTTTATTTGATGAGTTTTAAGGCAATTCTTAATGCAATATAGTGTGACCTCTCTGTACAGTTACAGTGGCCATAACTAGCCCACAGAGGCCCTTCAAGTACCATTATAAAAGACAGGTTATAGAATATATGACCTTTGACCTTATTCCTAAACAGTGGTTGTTTTGTTTTAATGGCAACCAGGCAAACTCAAAAGTCTTCCACTATAATTATCTCTCTCTTTTGTTGTGTGCTAGAGTGGGTTGCAGGCTGATGGAGGGTGATTCAGTCTGAACTAAATGACTGCTCTAACAGAACGGCACCAGTGACCTTATGGAAGCATCATCATCTCACCCTGTGGCCATCTGGTAGTGTGATCCTCTCTCTCTCACACACACACACACACACACACACACACACACACACACACACACACACATCCACCTCTCTCTTGAAAGCATGCACACTCACACACACTCTTACACAAACACACAGAGTGCTATAAACGTGTGAGCTCATATACATGAGCAAGAAGAAAAACACATGCTTACACACTATATTTTCTCTCCCCCTTGAAGGCAAGCACACACACACACTTAGATAAATGTGCAAGAACAAAAACAAATGCTTATACACTAGCATAAAATCATACAAATACACACTTATTTACAAGTATGTAACTAAATATTGAATACCGGGGGTGTAGAAAATACCAATGGTTTTTGCATGTCTCGTAAAGAAATGCATGGTAGCAAGCCACAGGTAATATTTGATTAAGATCATATTAATCAGACAAATTTCAGTCTGTTCCGTACACAGCTGTAAGCTAATATGACTTGAAATCGGGTTCTGAAATCAACGGGGGCTTAGAGCAAAAATGCCACCAAAATGAACATTAAAGTTCAGTAAAAAAAAAAGCCCTGCAAAATTAAACTAAAACGATAACAATTGTCACGATTATAGCGAAATGTGAAATTAATCAAAAGCATTTATTGCAACGATTTCTATTTACGTGATGTTTTTTTGCAGGATTGTACATTATAGCCAATCACACACACGTATCTGTTGAACACGTGACTGAAATGGCCAATCAGAGACGTTTGAAACTTCTGAAGGTTTTTTCAGTGTGCGCTCCGACTGATTTCTGCAGTTTTGCGAATTCTATCATCATAAACATAAGTGCAGATACGATGTAAATAAGAGATTCATTTGGCAGTGTAGACAGCTTCATTTATTATGGCGGGAGGTCTTGAGAGAGATCCTGGTTCAGATGACTTGTTGAATTTTGAATGGACTACTTTTATGGTACGGTATGATGATATTTTGTTCTTTTTGTCAATCCGTGGTCAAATTAGACGGTCGAAAATACCACTGAGAATTTTCTGTAGATTTCAACTTTTGTTTTCTATAGATAGAAATGAAAGCATATGGGTTTGGAACAACATGAGGGTGAGTAAATAATGACAGAACTTGATTTTTCTCTGAACAATTCTATAGGGGTTCTACTTCTAATGTTAAAGGGATAGTTCACCCAAAAATTTAAATTCTGCGTGTTACGCAGCACTTTGAGCTTCTGCAAGAACCAATGAGGTTTATTCTCGTGTAACTTTTACGCAGCACGTTTGAGCTTCTGCAAGAACCAATGAGGTTCATTCTCGTGTTACGCAGCACGTTTGAGCTTCTGCAAGAACCAATGAGGTTCATTCTCGTGTTACGCAGCACGTTTGAGCTTCTGCAGGAACCAATGAGGTTCATTCTCGTGTTACGCAGCATGTTTGAGCTTTCGCAAGAACCAATGAGGTTCATTCTCATGTTACGCAGCACTTTGAGCTTTCGCAAGAACCAATGAGGTTCATTCTCGTGTTACTTTTACGCAGCACGTTTGAGCTTCTGCAAGAACCAATGAGGTTCATTCTCGTGTTACGCAGCACGTTTGAGCTTCTGCAAGAACCAATGAGGTTCATTCTCGTGTTACGCAGCACGTTTGAGCTTCTGCAGGAACCAATGAGGTTCATTCTCGTGTTACGCAGTACGTTTGAGCTTCTGCAAGAACCAATGAGGTTCATTCTCGTGTTACTTTTACGCAGCACGTTTGAGCTTCTGCAAGAACCAATGAGGTTCATTCTCGTGTTACGCAGCACGTTTGAGCTTCTGCAAGAACCAATGAGGTTTATTCTCGTGTTACGCAGCACGTTTGAGCTTCTGCAGGAACCAATGAGGTTCATTCTCGTGTTACGCAGTACGTTTGAGCTTCTGCAAGAACCAATGAGGTTCATTCTCGTGTTACGCAGCACGTTTGAGCTTCTGCAAGAACCAATGAGGTTCATTCTCGTGTTACGCAGCACGTTTGAGCTTCTGCAGGAACCAATGAGGTTTATTCTCGTGTTACGCAGCACGTTTGAGCTTCTGCAGGAACCAATGAGGTTTATTCTCGTGTTACGCAGCACGTTTGAGCTTTCGCAAGAACCAATGAGGTTCATTCTCGTGTTACGCAGCACTTTGAGCTTTCACAAGAACCAATGAGGTTCATTCTCGTGTTACGCAGCACTTTGAGCTTTCGCAAGAACCAATGAGGTTCATTCTCGTGTTACGCAGCACTTTGAGCTTCTGCAAGAACCAATGAGGTTCATTCTCGTGTTACGCAGCACGTTTGAGCTTCTGCAGGAACCAATGAGGTTCATTCTCGTGTTACGCAGCACGTTTGAGCTTTCGCAAGAACCAATGAGGTTCATTCTCGTGTTACGCAGCACTTTGAGCTTTCACAAGAACCAATGAGGTTCATTCTCGTGTTACGCAGCACGTTTGAGCTTCTGCAAGAACCAATGAGGTTCATTCTCGTGTTACGCAGCACGTTTGAGCTTCTGCAGGAACCAATGAGGTTTATTCTCGTGTTACGCAGCACGTTTGAGCTTTCGCAAGAACCAATGAGGTTCATTCTCGTGTTACGCAGCACTTTGAGCTTTCGCAAGAACCAATGAGGTTCATTCTCGTGTTACGCAGCACTTTGAGCTTCTGCAAGAACCAATGAGGTTTATTCTCGTGTTACGCAGCACGTTTGAGCTTCTGCAGGAACCAATGAGGTTTATTCTCGTGTTACGCAGCACGTTTGAGCTTTCGCAAGAACCAATGAGGTTCATTCTCGTGTTACGCAGCACTTTGAGCTTTCACAAGAACCAATGAGGTTCATTCTCGTGTTACGCAGCACTTTGAGCTTTCGCAAGAACCAATGAGGTTCATTCTCGTGTTACGCAGCACTTTGAGCTTTCGCAAGAACCAATGAGGTTAATTCTTGTGTTACTTTTACGCAGCACGTTTGAGCTTCTGCAGGAACCAATGAGGTTTATTCTCGTGTTACGCAGCACGTTTGAGCTTCTGCAGGAACCAATGAGGTTCATTCTCATGTTACGCAGCACTTTGAGCTTTCGCAAGAACCAATCAGGTTCATTCTCGTGTTACGCGGCACTTTGAGCTTTCGCAAGAACCAATGAGGTTCATTCTCGTGTTACGCAGCACTTTGAGCTTTCGCAAGAACCAATGAGGTTTATTCTCGTGTTACGCAGCACGTTTGAGCTTCTGCAGGAACCAATGAGGTTCATTCTCGTGTTACGCAGCACGTTTGAGCTTCTGCAGGAACCAATGAGGTTCATTCTCATGTTACGCAGCACTTTGAGCTTTCGCAAGAACCAATCAGGTTCATTCTCGTGTTACGCGGCACTTTGAGCTTTCGCAAGAACCAATGAGGTTCATTCTCGTGTTACGCAGCACTTTGAGCTTTCGCAAGAACCAATGAGGTTTATTCTCGTGTTATGCAGCACGTTTGAGCTTTCGCAAGAACCAATGAGGTTCATTCTCGTGTTACGCAGCACGTTTGAGCTTCTGCAGGAACCAATGAGGTTCATTCTCGTGTTACGCAGCACGTTTGAGCTTTCGCAAGAACCAATGAGGTTTATTCTCGTGTTACGCAGCACTTTGAGCTTTCGCAAGAACCAGTGAGGTTAATTCTTGTGTTACTTTTACGCAGCATGTTTGAGCTTCTGCAAGAACCAATGAGGTTCATTCTCGTGTTACGCAGCACGTTTGAGCTTTCGCAAGAACCAATGAGGTTCATTCTCGTGTTATGCAGCACGTTTGAGCTTTTGCAAGAACCAATGAGGTTCATTCTTGTGTTAATTTTACGCAGCACGTTTGAGCTTTTGCAAGAACCAATGAGGTTAATTCTCGTGTTACTTTTACGCAGCACGTTTCACTGTTCAATGTTTATATGTGAATAAAAGCCTAAATTCAGTCTATTCATCATATAAAGCGATCGAGTCTCTTCAGAAAGTTTGGACTAAACCACTCGATTCATATGGATTTGTTTTACGATCTCTTTATGAACTTTTTGAAGAGTCAAAGTGTCAGTTGCGTAGCTGTCAATGGAGGGACAGAAATCTCTCAGATTTCATAAAAAAATCTTCATTTGTGTTCCGAATATGAACAAAAGTCTTATGGGTTTGGAACGACATGAGGGTGAGTAATTAATGACAGAATTTTGGGTGAACTAACCCGTTAACATGCAAATGGGACAATCATTCATTGAGTATCAGAAGAGGAGATTAAAAAAGCCATATTAGAGATCAAGTTCTAATTATAGCATCTTTTACATCTACTAGGCTAGGTGGTCATTTCTCTTTCATAATTCATATATTCATATATTAGATGTACACATGTACTATTCCAAGCAGAAGCTTAGTTAGAGCTGGCACAAAGAGTCTCTGAATTCATTCATAATTCATCTTTCATTTGTTACCGCCACCTATGCGCTTCTGTCCAGTTCAATGGCTCCGCCAGAGTGTCTGCAGCTAGTAAAGTGTCATCATGTCTGGGTTGAAAACATGTTCGCAGGGTGAAGCGTTGTGTGGTTGGCAAGCCTCACCATCAAGTGATTCGGATGCCAGGAAAGCATGCCCTGATCTGCACCAGACACGCTGACACAAACTACGCACACTACAAACAAACATACCTGCGCATAAACTGATACATACACTTGCACAAACATGCGTTCACACAGCAGGTGCGCAAGAGATTGGGTCCAATGGGCCAGTGGATCAGAGGAGGAGAGAGAGGCAATATGTGAGGAGTGTAATGTGTAAGTCTCTGGTATTCACTCTCATTCGCTTGGAAGCTTTGTCATGCAGTCAGACAGCAGCTGGGCAGGGAGGTTACAGACAGCATGTGTGTGTGTATGATTTAAACAGGACTGCTGTGAGTTCAGTTTTAATTTGGCCAGTTCAGTAGACACAATTCTGAGTTCAGAATTCACAATATAGCTAGGGCATTGGACACAAGTAGGACTTGTTCCTCGATTGACCTACCTCTACTATGAAAGAGAAAAGGAGGATAGTTCACCCAAAAATGAAAATTCTGTCATCATTTACTCACCCTCAAGTTGTTCAAAACCTGAATGAGTTTCTTTCTTCTGCTGAACACAAAAAAAGATATTTTGAAGAATGTTGGTAATCAAACAGTTGACGGGAAAAAAATACATGATGACAGAATATATTTTTGGGTGACCTATCCCTTTAAGCCTAACCCTAAAAATGATCTTTCAGAACCTGCAATTCCTCCAGAACTTTCTTCTATAATCAGAACCTCGCTGAAGAGTAAGTTGATGTCTTTGATTGTCGCTTTTTTTTTTTAACCAGAAACTCTTAGAGTTGTTTTTTTTCTGTAGATTTTATTTACGTTTTTACTGTTACAAATTTTGTTTGCATTAGTGCTAGGCCATAAGATGTCTGAGTGCAAACACACTCACTTTCTCCATAAACTCGTGTTGATACAGCAATACCTGATGCTTGGTCAGTAAACACCTGCTCTTACTTCAGATGTCAAGCAGATTTCAATTTAGGACAGTCTATTTCACTATTGTTTTTGCAACAAATTATTTTTTCTTCCACTCTTTTTTTTTTTTGTCAGAGGTTATGCACTGCACTGTAAAAAAAAAACACGCAGTTGTTCCACTGTTTCCTGTTTGCCATTTCTACCTTATCTGACCATTAAAATGATTCAGATATTTTATATTTTTAAACTGTTTACATTTATTTATTTACTTGAATAAGCTCTGTTCATTGAAAAGTTATCAGTGACCATTTACCAGTTTAATATTATTAAATATAATTATTAATATCTATTTCAGGCCCAGAAAACAGGAGGCAGATTTGGAATTATGGGGTAATAGCCTACTCATTAAATTACTCTGAAAATTTGCATAATGGCAAATTCACAATCTCAAGATGAATACTTTCATGGGCCTTCAAACACAGGACCTGCTGACTCCTCAAGGCCTCTCCTGACCCGTCTGCTCCGAGAGAAGCCAGGAAACTAGGTAGATTCAAGTTAAATTAAGGATTAAATCCAATTAAAGGCATGGCCAATGAATGCAGGATTGGTCAGTACATTTGCAGAGTGTTAGCATTGACATTTTTCACTTTTTTTTTGTTTTGTTTACTATGCACGTAAATTTTTAAGTAAAAGTGAGGAGTATTCAGCCAATTGAGTCAGAATATATTTTTGGCCATAGTATTTAGTACATGCACACACACACACACACACACACCCTTCTGAATTCCCCTCTGTGGCCATTTTCTTGTTTGGTTTCACAGGGCAGTCCAGAGAGCCTGGATACAGTGAGGATCTGTGAGAAGAGGCAGAGGGATATGTAATCGAAGAGGGCAGCAACTCTTTATAAATAGGCTTGGGTCACTATCATTGTAAAGTGAGGAGGAATCTGATCCTAGATCAGTTTGCCCATGACTTTCATGAATACGGGCACACCCAGGATGAACCCAGAGAGGTGCAGACAACCGTTTTGCTTGATGGTAAGCGAGAGACAGGGAGCATGAGGGATGGATATGAGGTTATAGATAGACAATCTGTGGGTGAGGGACAGCCTCACTTCTTTTAAATGTTCTTCTTTGACAGGTGTGAGACACTGAAAAGAGAGGGTGGTGCAAAACTTTTTGGATTAGATTATCACATTGAAAAGGTATGTCAAGCCTGTACTTTAATAAGTATAGTTTGAACTTAAAGGGTGAACAAAGGACCTAAAAGCAGATAGGTCTAGACCAGTACAGAAATTAATTACAGCTTCATCGATCCAACTTCAAAGCAGGAATCACTTTGGATAAATGACCTTAAGATGCACATTGCGCAAGGTTTTTTTTTTTTTTTTTTTTTTTTTATAGTTCGCATGACAGTGTGGACACAAAACAGTCAATGTTTTAAGCTTTTAGTAATTTCAGGGTCTTCCATTTTAACTTCAGCACTGCTTTTTATTTAAAGCCACATCTGCATAAGTTTAGGTTTAACTGTCCAGCCCATAAATCAATTTTGACTCGATTTGAGGACATATAATTAGCCTTCATATAATTACACTGATCCATATACTATGCCAGAAATTATTTAATTGTTATTTTATGTTTGGCTCAAAATGTAAATGCTTCTCGATGCCACTGCCTCAAGGATGTTTCGTGCTCATAACGAATATAAAAAACATAATATAGCGTAAAACATCACACGGATTTTACATTACACGAAGAGACGCGTTGTCTATAGGTGTATTTACACTTTTTCCCCCTTTGTATTAATTTCAGTCACTGTTAAATCGCCGGAGACGAAAAAGTAGGATATAAACAAGCTCATTATCTTTCGATTGCTCGTATGTCACATCCAAATCTTTACGACACTTCAAAAATACCTGCCTTAAATACCCTCAAACGTCGCTAACAGTGTCTTCGTGATTCAGCGTCAAATAATGCAATAGCACAGGGACAGACACAACATCATATTCATGGCATTCTCATTAATACAATTCCCTGCTAAACTAAAACTCATATTTATTTTAGCGGGCAAAACTCAATCACCTAAGTTCAATTGTAACTAATAACCAAATGAGAACTGTTCATTTTTAAATTAGTTCCAAAAAGCCATTAATTTTGTTAAAAAACATTCTCTTAAAAACATGTTATTGTTTGAATCCACTGAAAAGTCCGTTATGAGTAACCGTTATTGTTGCAACATGGTGTTCGTGTAGCAGAGAAATGTTTCTGTTTTATAGAAATACAAAGCATTTTGACGTCACAGCGTCCTTCCGCAAAACGAATTCACTTTAGTTCGTTCAATAATGACAAGAAAAATTATCTTATTTGCCTGAAATTACTGTTGGTATTTTTCACACGCAGATTTCTCACGTGTCCAATTCATTCACTAAATTGTATATACACCGCTTTGATCTCTTCCAAAACAAATGCTGAACTCTCTACATCGATGTTTGTCATTTCTAAGATTTCATATTTTACATTGATGCGCATTTTTAAGATCCGATGTGTCTCAGTTGTCAGTTAACGGGCAAACACGCTTTCAACATTTTTATTTATTCCAAAACATAGGGGGGAAATGATCACATATTAGTTATGTTAAACTCATGTTAAACTTCAGAGATTACAGTTTTCGTAAACAGCTGGAAGAACATACAATCTAAATGATCCTCTTAAAACATTGGATGATCTCAAATAATATTTCATTTTCAATTTTTTTTAACCTGTTGCATTAGAATGTAAACGACCAGCTGTTATTGAATAGCACATAAACATTCTTCTGCTGGGATCCTCGATCCTGTTGTGAGGCAAATGCAAATACAGTCAGTTGTATGTCAGCTTCTTCGGTTCTCCTCAGTAAGTTTTCCAGCGGTCGCGTCAATTTGTTGTCTTTAGGTCTTTAGCACCAAAAATATTGTTAAAAGTATAATCTGCATAAAGGAACACGTTTGGTCCTTGGTTGTGCCCAGATGGACATTTGCGTCCATATCGAGACAGCTCTCTAAAAAGTTGGCCGATACATCCGTAATTTATCAGAGAACAATCTTTATTAAATGAAAGACATTTAATTGTTGCACTCCAGTATGAAAACTTTCACACTTCATTTCAAAGTGCGTTTGTTATTGTTTTCAAATAAGTAGGCTAATACAGCTAGCTTATATGATCTCCATTAAAAGCTGTGAAATTAACTTGCGGCGTAAATTATACCTCATTATTGTAATATATGTATAGGCCTATACAAATAAATTGTTGTTAAACATGGACATTGTAGGCTAATAGGTTATAAATACCCGAACTTTTCACGTTTCTAACTGTAGTTTTCTAACATGATGGAAACCTTAAATGTTGATCTCTGGGTTTAAAAAAAAGCTCAGTTGCTGTTCAGTTGCAGATTTATGTTTATGAGCTTACTTCTTGAGTTGTAACATTTCTTAAAAAGACCCGGTGGCGCATAAGTTTTGGGCCAAGGTCAACTCAGCTAAACTCAACAGGCCCATGATGGCCCCTCCTTAAATATGTGTGTGTGTGTGTGTGTGTGTGTGTGTGTGTGTGTGTGTGTTTTAATCACTCTTAAAAGAATAATAATGGCTGACAAAATATAGGCTATTTGTAAAATACATTTGATCCATCAGCAAAATGCTTTGTTTAAATATCAACAACTCCTCACAATGAAACTGTCACGAGGACATTTGTCTTAGTGCAACAGCCTATGAGCCAACACTCGTACACGGATTTCAAATAGCTAATCTGAATTAAATCATGAAGATGGCTTTGTTGGGTTTAATAACATACATACATACATACATACATACATACAACAAATTTGTTATCTAATTGAGTATCTACCGGACTCTTTATTGGTCGCGGAGCGAAGCAGAAAAGCGACAAGCAAACTCCGTGATGCAACTCTGTTGTAACTGGAGCAATGGTCCGGTTGATTCAGTTGGACACGCATGTATCACTACATAAAGTAATTAAATTTACAGCAAACTATACTGTATACATGCATGTATATATTGAAACTATCTTTGAAAAGCCTTTCTTTGTGAATACACCATGACAAGATTAAGGCGTTCCACCAGAACTTTGTAACTGGATGGTCACCGTGCACTGACAGTAGGCTACTGATTAGCCTAAATATACAAATAAAAATAAAAAAACTGCAAAGACATGGTAAAAAAAAAGATTTACGTTACCAAAACATGAATACATATATTGTAAAAAGATGTATATGCACATATACACACATAACAAAGATATCCGTTTTCTCTGTCACTGCTACTCGAGCTTTGTCATCACAGCGCTTTGATGAAGACTTGCCTGGCACTTCGCGCTTCCGACTCCAGCGCGCGCATATCTTGCCCCGTATGAGTTGAGCTGTACAGTGAGTGGGGACACGTGATCTCATCTGATCCCGTCGATTTTGTTATAGGGTGGAGGGTCTGGGTTTTGTGTACATAAGGTCGTGTGCTGCTCGCTTCTTTCTCTCTCTCTCTCTCTCTCTCTCTCTCTCTCTCTCTTACTCCAAGTGCCACCGCTCCGCCTCCTCTTTTCGCAACATTGACGCAATGTATAAATGCTGGAACAAAAGGACAACTTCCTTGAAGCTTGGCGTAATTGCAATAATAGAGATAGAGAATGGCTTCAGTGACACAGTGATGGGAGTCCGGCGTTCTACCGGAATATCTTTACCGCGGCTTCTTTGACTCGACGTACACGTTAAAATGGAATTGCACTTTCCAGGTTATTCCAAGCCTGAAGTAAGTATCACAAACAAGCCTTTTCTTTTCCATACCCAATCTCCCCAGCTCCGCTCGCGCTGCCCTGCTTCATAAGAGGAAATACGACGGACCGAAGCTTTGTTGTTGAGTTGCCATTCACAGTGTTTTTTTCTCTCGTGTTGGCTGTGCGATTTAAATGTTTGAGGACGAAAGTTGCCGTGTTGTTTACGATTCATTATCGGGCTTATCTAAAATTCATGTATGTATACGCGGAGGTAGTAAACAACCAAAGCGCGGGACGCATAGTTATTATTAGGTCTGAAAAGAAAGGCGCTAGTTTTTTGAATGAATGTTTATTTGTGTTTCGCGAAGGGTTTCAACAAAAGGCGTTGGATGCGCTCTCGTTGGGGGGTGAGGGAGGGGGGGGGGGGTTGAAGTAACTCGCTAATGTCAATGACACTTTCCACGATTAATTTCGCGGAATCGCAATGGTTGAATAGCATATCAAAAGAGCGATTGGAGCGCGTAGCCTATGCATACATCATCGAACACAAAAAGCTGTAGTGAAAGCCAAGCTGTGAAGTGCCGGGTTATTATGTGCAACTACACTGAAGCTGCATTCCTCTTCCATTCCGCCGCTACAAAATTATACGAGGATGTGTTGTGCGTCTCAAAAGCAATATATTCTCACATGTTGCTCATTCGTACAGCTGAGTATGAACAGGCGCGCTTTATTTCAGCGGCCAAACGATGCCTGTGCTATTGGTGTAATGCCGATCCGATACTTTGCGAACAAAGGACCGGGGGAGAATTTCGTGAGGTGGAGGACGACAGTAGAAGAACGGGTAGACTGTTTACAATAATAACAGGATAGCCGTGACGTCGAGTGATAGACAGCGCTCTCAGCCAGAGAAAAAACTTCTGAGGCATCAACAACATTCTAAATTTGGACAGGGGTTACATCATCGAAGTTAAAGCTGCTGGGGGGCGGGACTTCCGGTTGGATTTGAGTTCGTACCGCTGAAGTGGCTGCTGTTTCTGTTGCGTCTTTGTATCTGTCGGTGTCTGCACAATCGCCTCCCTTTCACTGCCACAAGCAGAGTAATGGTTAAAATTTAGTCCAGTTGCTCTGCTGACGAGTGTACAAAAATGTTTCGAGATGCTTGTTAATGGCTTATAACAATGTCGTGTATGTAGGCTATTGTGTGGACCAAACTCACCACATTCAAATGATCAATAGGCTACGTTACCGCAGCCTTTGAGCTAACTTAAGGGAAACTAACGAACTCATATACACGAGGTCAGTAGGATTTTGTTGTTGTTGTCGCAGTGATCTGTGCATTATCTCTGTCAAAACGTTTTTTTTTTTTTTGCCGGTACTCCTCATAAAACCCCATAATGATAGATAGTGGCATGCATTAGACAGGGTTGATGAAATACCATGTAACGACTTGCTACAAAGTGAAGACAGTTCACTAACACAAAACTATAAAATCACTGAATGCAAATCAATCTTATATCATACGACATTAAATAGACATGATAAAGAAAATGTTAAATTTACTGAAATTGTGTTGCCAGTGCACACAACTTACATAGGCTATATAAAAAGCATATTTTTATTTTATGACTGATACAACATTTTCCAAATACATTAGGCTATAATGCCCAAAACAAAAATTAAGATAAAGTGTGTATGTGCTGAATGAATTGTTTGCTCTGTTAACAGGTCGTGAGGAATATACCTGACCTATTTGGTGTGCATGTATAAAGCCTTTAATTGCAGAGTTTATTTTTGTGTTGTATTGTAAAGCCATGTGATCAGAGACCGTTCAATTTGGTAAGAAATCTTCCAGTTTGGGTCTCTAATAAACCAAACAAACCAGCATGAGTCAGTGGCTGTGTCTTGTTAGGCCGGCCCACTTAACAGGGGTCGAAGGTTGCATGTTGTATTCTCAGACTTGACTTGCAGGCATCTATTGACTTTTGATGGATGTTGTTACTTAAGTGTGTAGTCTCTGGCCTCTGTAAAAGGGGGGCTGTCCCCTCACATGCTCCCACCCCCTCCCTCATACTAAAGAGATCACAGGGGTGCAGCTGCTTCAGACAGCTTTGGGGTGGGGTGGGGGTCTGAGACCCTTCAATGAGAGAACAAAACCCTTTCATAAACACACACACTCAAGTTCACCCCTTACAACTGCCCCTATTTTCACACCCCTATAAAAAAAAGTTTGACAAGTGGAGGGTGCAGGAGTGCACTGGGTGCACAGCAGACGTACTTATACACTGCTAATTACCGAAATGTTAGGATCATGAATAAACCGAGAGGCAAGTTTTCTTGCCTTTCTGTATTTTACTACATCAGCTTTATTTGGGATTCATTTCTTAACAGTCAGAGATTATCCAAATATTACACATTAATGAATAACCCATCAGGTCAATGATTTAATGTAGACTTGTATAATCAGATATTGCATAAAAAAAATCCACAAAATTTCAGTGATACAACAATTGTAGTGGGCCCTATGCTGACTCAGCACATTTTCAACAAGGTTATTTCTTCTTTTACAGTGATAACCTCTTCGACTTGTAACATTAATTGCCATCAAACTGAAAAATAAATCGATTCTAATTCTAATCTGCAATACATATGTTCCTGTTAAAGGCAATGCAAATAAATGCTCCTCACACCAAAAAGGTAACTTACAGAATGAGTTCATCAAATTAAAATTCGGCATCTTTTCATTAAAAGTAGAGTGTAATTTGTAGCCCTGTATTGTGTGTCTATTTCAAGAGTTGTTAGGGGTGAAATGTGAAGGCAGAGGGTTTGATTTGTTTCAGAGTTTCAAACAATGAATAGAGGGTGTGTTAAACTTCAGTAGCAATCTCTTGCTGTCAAAATGTACTTGCATTATGAAAAAATTCACAATATGATACCAGACCCATGACAGGAGTCCTGAATTCAGGAATTAGTCAATAGTGAACTAGCTGTATAAAATGTGCGGTGAGACAGGGCCTTAAACTTCCAAAAGCATTTGCTGTATTTGGCTGTAATCCATGCTGTATTAGCTCAAGGTCTTTTAATATAGCTAATTAAACAGCCCTGTGATATTTATATACAATCTATGTAACATTAACAAAGTTGAGGTGCATGATAAACCTGATTTTTGAGACCTATTATATAAAAAGTGGATTATTAATATATGTTCGTGCTGTAAAACAATACTTTGTGAAACTTTGAGGGGGAAATTATCAGTAGTACACATTTTTTTGGCAGCAGGGTGACATGGGGGTAATGTAGATTCAGTCAGCTTATTTGAGACTTGAATGTTGGTTATAAATCACACAAGCTACAAGAAATGGGGTAACTTTTGTGTTGGTATCTCCAACTACAGAGTATCTGTGTGTGGATTTAAGTGGGCAGCATTACGATTTGGGCGTTCAAGTGTGTCACAAAGCAGTTGCTGAGGAAAAAACCAGGTCATATCTCCCTCTCTTTCTGAGTAGAATGGATATTTTACAACACCACTGAGACTGAACTATCAGTTTGCATAGGGCGTATACAGAAGAACACCTTACATAAGTTTCTCTATAGGGAGCTGGCAGGGAAGTACTGGATGAAATAGCTTAAATGACATGCATTAGATAGCCAAGGGCTACTTTTTTATTTTTCGAGGCTTCTGATGTTCTTATCTGTCCAGATTCGGGTGCTTCCCTTCAATTGGCAGAGGCACACGGGGTTTCTATCCTCTAAATGCATACACGTCCTTTATCGTGCAGTTACAGAGAATAGCTACAAGATTGTTGTCGTTGATGGGGGATGAAAAAATGTTTCTTCCAGTAAAATCTCTCTATCTCCCACCTTCAAAACCGCTCTCCAAGTCCATGTTCCCGGCATGCACATGCGAGCTGGGGGCGGCTCTTACCGATTTGAATGAGGAGAGTCACTTTCGGCGCCATTTTCGAGTGAGCGGCGATAACATCAACACTGAGCGCGCGCATAGAGAGGCAGCGCGAGACGATTCGTCTTAAAATTAAGAATTGTTATCTGCATGTAGGAAAACAGCACGGTCGGACCACGTTTAGAGAGCAAAATCGCCTGCGATCTGATGCCGACGATCACAGAAGTGACCAATACGAACCGATTGTGAAGGAGCCGAAGGAGAAAAAGGGGGGCTATATTTCAGCTGCGTATATGGAAAACCTGCGATTTTTAAAAAATAATACATAAAAATAACGCTGGATGCGGGGAAAAATATAGAAAAATTCTGGAAAATACCAGAGGGTCTTAGGATTGGGATTCAGCGCGGTGGTGATGAAGATTGTGTCATTTTGGTGTTTTTTCATGACGCTTTTTGAGCGGGAGTAACGGACGAGCTGCTGCTTGCGCAGATACAGTGTGTCCGAGTCTGATGATGATGCATCAGACACTCAACTCAGATTATAGAGAAGAGACATCAGCCATCTGATCCGGTAAGATGTTTGAAACGGTTTATTTATCGAGCTTGCCATAAAAAGACTTTGATTATAATTTCGTTTTTTTTTTTGGTTTTTTTTTTAGAGTTGTTGTGAAACTATCTCGATGCATGTTGTTTTAGGGGGGGATACTTTGCGCCATTTTATACGTCAAGACACGAAAGCCCGTGTTGATAAAAAAAAAAAAAAAAGTTACTCGTGAGTTGTTTTTTTATCGTGACCAGACGCTGTCATAATGTAACGCTCGATTGAGACGTCGCAGTGGAATTAATGTTACATCTAGACTTAATGGCCAACTATGGTATGTGCCTTTTATTAAAAGATTACATGACTTATGATGTAGAGTCTCGTGCTGACTTGCGTTACTACGTGGATATTATAAAACGTCAAGTGTCGTTGTGTTAATAGGGTATTTTGGTGTTTTGTGTGCATTTGGTTAAGGAGCTAGGAGAGCAAAGGACGCGATTTGTCTGCAAGAGAAAGAGATTCTTGCTTTTCAGCTTTTTTTTCCTCTCTTTTTTTCATGAAATGTGAATTGGAGTTCAGCAGTGTGGTTGCAAGCACGGCAATTTCACCTTATGTAAGTTGGTAGAATTACGCACGGCTTTAGCTTATAATTATTATTACCCACGTTTATTCTTTCCTGACCTACAACAGAAATCTGCATTGCTATGTTTATTGGCAGGTTTTAGCAGCACCACTTTTGTAAAAAATATATTTTTTTCCAACTTCTGTAATGAGTGGCAGGGTATTTGTTTCCATTTTTGAAACAATAAGTAACTTTTTGTGCAGTTTTTTACTGAACTGGATGGAAAAGGAAGCATTGAACTACTGTGGGGGTGGAATTGAAAATGCAGGCCTGTTGAGAAAAAGCCTATGTCAGTTGCAGAATTGCTGAGGTGTGTGTTCCTCTCCTCACATTCATTCTGTGTGTGTGTGTGTGTGTGTGTGTATTGGGTGTCTCTTGGAGGGTGTGCCGCACCTGGAGATTCAAATGAGCCAAAATTATCAGACTTCTTTCACGCATGGTTTATAATATTGGTAATTTTTGATACAGTCATGCCATATAGGCAAACAAGCCATTAAACTGTACTTAATACAAGAGATAATTGTTTTGAATATATTTTTTAAGTCAAACAGACCAAAAAACAAAAAAAGCATGCCATTATTTTTTCCAGCTGCTATAGACTTTGTCAAAAGTGTTATTATGTGCAAGACTTTTTGTTATGTCTGACTTAAATACAGTGTAAGTTGTCCACCCACTGTAACAATATTTTTGAGGCCAAATTTGACTTTATTCAGTCAGAATTGATTTTTCTTCGGTTATTGACTGTTTTACATTGTGTCAGAGTGACAATATGGTTGACTTGAATAACTTTCGAGTGGATTTTTTCTTCACTCGCTGCATTGTATTGCTGTTCATATGAATTATTGAAAGACATTCATATTTCTAATAGTTTTAAGGAGAAACATCGATCACTTTACATCATAAGCATAAGCAATTATATATATTGAGCTTGAGCAGTAGCGTTAACAGTAGTGTTTTTATTGAAACAAAAAAAAAAATCCATGGTTTAATGTAGGCCTAGTCATTGCATGTTGCAGTGCAATAGCTCGGTCACCAATGTTTTTTTGTTTTTGCCACACACACACACTCACACAAAAAAAGGGAATTATTTATATCTGTCAATATCTACTTAATTATATAACTATATGATTACTGTACAATACTTCATAATTATAGTATGTTTCTGTAGTGGATTTATTGTAAAATTGGTAATAGTTCATTATTAAAGTTTGCTACTTCTACACACACTTTACACACATTCACTTGAAACTTAAATTCATTAAAACATGAACCCAAAATAAGACAGTTAAGTATATATTTTTTTTATAACAAGTGACAGTAAAATCTTTATGTTGTAATATGGCTTCCAGCGAACTAGATAAAGAATATGAGGAATGTATAAAACAGATATTGTCATGGCGGCATGTCTCAGTTACTGCTTGCCCAGCCACAACAACAACAACTATTCTTTCACGACTGAATACTGCGCCTGTATGAACCCTCCCAGGCTCTTTATTCACGCCCTATACAAACAAATAAATACAACCAATTATTTATAAATGCAAACAAATAAAACAATAACTTACATTTGAATACATTTTCCACAGATATTTGAATGTCACACTAGTAACTTTTTAGAGCGAGGATTGAAAATCCTTTTGTGTTTATAATTTCATGTCAGTGTGCAATTGTGGTCATGAGGTGATCCCTCAGTGGTCTATTGTGAACGAGCAGAGGCTGGACATTACGACGCTGACCCACTTAGACCACTTTACATTGAGTTTGCCTTCAGTTTTAGGACTAAAGGTTACATACAGGGCTTGCATTTCTTTGATATCAGCCAGCCTGTTAAAGACTCAAGATGTTGGCTGATGTGCGTTAAACCACCTTTGATAATGACATTATAGGTAAAGTTATAGGAGTTTGACATTATTAGAAAATAAAGTATACAATAATTAGAAAAAACAACCAATCTCTTTAGCACCTTTAAATCCTGTTTTTGATTCGAATTTTGCATTTGCTAGTAGAAAAAGTCCTCAAGGCCAAAGATTGTATTTGATATTATTAGTCAAGCCTGTAAGTCATTTTTATTAAGGGCAGGCTATGAATTATTAACAGTGTTATATTTTGTAAAACGCTTATCTGTCCCTTCAAGGTCCATTTGCAGTATTTTCACCCAGTTGCAACGAATTTGTGACAAAGTAGAAATTCTCCAACTTTTTGCTGTGATAAACTTTGATCTTAGTGGGCGTTAGCTTGTTCCCTCTTGTGTCTCTGTGACCGTGACATATTAGTCACAACCATGATAGTTCATTATGACTTGTACTAGTTCATTATGAACATTTCTTTCTCACTATTATAACAGGATTGTAGACTCATAACCTCTTGGCCCAAGTCCAAATGGAAATCCTCATGTGTATTTGGTGGTAGCAGTGTGTCACATACAGCTAGACCAGTGATCCTGTTGGTCCCTGTGATTTGCCCAAAGTGTTTAATGCCTTTTTTGCCTTATATTTATGGTTATGTAATATTGCATTTGACTCAGACCCATCCCACACCATACTGAAAACTAGTAGGTGCAGGGCATGCGAGTTGTCTTCATGCTTTTTATCTTAATTTTGATTTGTTTCTTTTAATTTGTAGGCCTTGAAAATGGAACAGCATTGTCCAATGGCCTCAACTAAAATGGAGGTAAATATTTCCCCCAGTTAGCCATGTTACAGTAGGTTATGCCCATAGCATTTAGTATACTGATATTTTTTTGTGCTATTTGAGGCATCATCACCGGTTATATTACTCATGTTGATTATAATAGGTTTCACATTGTGTAGTCCTTTGCTTTGTAAGTGATGTATTTATTTCAAAGCGAGATCATGTTTTAATTTTTTTAGTAGCAGCAGTATTACCGTCGATAATATAACCTTTTTTTTTTTTTTTTTTTTTTACAAAATTATCGATGTCCCTTTGCTCTGAATATGCCTGTAAACATTGTATAGTGACTCTTTGAAGTACTGTAAATGCAATAGCAGAACTGGTCCCAAAATGAGTTTGAGGTTTCAGTTGTGTGTCGTCGTCGTCCCCCCCCCCCCCCCACACACACACACACACTCACACACTCTTTGTGTTGTTAGCTCATTTCAATGTGCCCACAAAGTTATCGAAGGGCCTCTAAGATTCAAAGAAGTTGGTTGATGTTGTTACTTTCAAGTAGTAGCTTGAAGGGAAAACAAGACGAGTCACTTGGCCGTTTTATTATCAAGAAACCTGAATGTTGGGGCGTTTGCTTTTGATTTCATAGCTTCACTTGCTGGTAAACCGATGGGTATGAAAAAAGATTTTCGGGCCTAACTCAGGCCTCAGTTTGTGTGTTTGTTTGCTCAGCGAGATCAGAGGCAGAGGACTCTCGATTCTTGGTGGGTGTGTATCTGTGTGTGTCCTTTTGTAAACGATCATTTAGATGCGAAACACAGAAATGAAAATCTTGATCTGAGTGTCAATTACAAAGCTATCTGCTAAGAGGAACACAGCGCCAGCCGAGCTTTCTGATGCCAAACAGCCAGAGCTCTTCATTGTAAGCTCTTCTTAGTAATACATGTGCTGCCAGGCCTGCTCCTATCTGACGTTACCAGGGCAAATGCACTTGTTAGGGGGACTGGCACTGTATACCCCCATTTAAAGTGCTTGCTGCATTTTTACTAAATTCATATGCTATGAGATGACTTGCATATTGCTTTTGTGCTGTAATGTTTCATGTACAAATGCACTATAATAATCTAAAGCTGTACTGCACGTCTAAGCACACTTTGCAAAGAAGAGAATTAAAAATTTGTTGCCATCTTTAGTGGCAATTAAGAGTCAGACAATCAGCGCCTTTAAGACTGACCAAATAATAAAATAATAACATCTTATGAATTGTATACTTAAGTATAAATTGTGCAATAAAAAATATGTAGTTTAGTTAATATTGTATATTGGTTGTAGATTCAAGCGTCCTGTTCTTTATTTTGAAATATAGTCACAAGTACAATTATTTACACTATTTTGAATTAATTTTCTTGAAATATTGTATTTTGTAGTATATTGAGCAAAGTACTCAGTGCACAAAGATGAAAACTAAATGTCAGATTGTTTTCTTCTATCCCATTGGGCAGATCTTGTGTGTAGAAGTGTGCTTTCACACACACTTATGTGCTTGCTTTGCCCCCTTTGCCTGTTACTCTTGTAAAAGCAAATTAAATTATGGGAGCAGCTTCCCCTTTCTGTGGTAGGAAGTGAATGTTTCTCTGCTAACTTCTGGCATACGAAGTTACAGGGAACAACGCATCTAGCTGCAGCCTCGTAAAAATACACTAATCAGACTAACCCCTTCACGTCACCAGGGTATGTCGTTCTGGTTATCAAATAAATTATTTTGTTTATTGGTCGAGTGTGCTTTATTTTGTTTAATCTAGGTACACGTGTGCATTGTAATGTAACGGTCAATATAAATTACTTGAATGTATAAATGAACTTTATTCGGATGGGCTTCTAGGTTTTATTACCCTGCATACTCAGTCACTGTGAGTCAGTTAATACTGAGACATGAAAACCATCAGTGAGCTTTATGCTATTGGTATAGTTCTCATTACTAAGTTACTGTTTTATAATAAAATAATGAATTTATAATTATTTGTTAGTGTAAAATATTTTTTAGTTGTTGATGTTTCTCAGTAATTAGGCTGAAATTATGACTCTTTTTTTTGTTACATTGCTTGAACATCGGTGTGCTTCTAAGATATCCTGTAAAAGTTAGTTTTTCAAAAAGTGTGTCAGTATTAGAACAAGTTTTACACTGATATTTTTTGTGCGCATTATTAAAACTTACTTTGTGACATTTGTCCTTTAGTTTAGATATCCTTTGTATTTCTAATGGAGACGTGTGTTGTTCACACACACACACACACACACACACACACACACTGTATATATATATGTATATATGAGTGTGTGTGTGTGTGTGTGTGTATATATATATATATATATAATTAAACCACATATTTTGTGCTTCATAGCCTTGGTGGTGTTCTGATGTTATTTGTTGGGGATGGTAGAAATTACACACACACACACACACACTGAGAGAGAGAGAGTCACAAACCATGACACGTAAGAATTTATCTTCAAACTAGATTATGCTGCATTCATTTAAATATTTTGTATAATATATAAGCACATAATTACACCAGTCCAGTAAAATAATACACCGCATGCTATACAGATGGCACACTTTTGTATTTTTTTTACCTGTAATTATATTTTAAGAAACATAAGAGCCAGAATTTGTGCTTCATAAATATCCCTTTATTTTTGTTTTCTCCAGGAAAGGAATGACAGTGAGCTGTGACAAAGTCAAGTAACTGTAAGTACACCACTGACTGAAGTTTTAACTCTATTACTGGGTGTAAAAATACAGTGTAACACCGTGTCCTAACTACACGCGACGTGACGCGATAAAAGGTATCTTTTCCATGTTAATCAGAGTTTTTGTCCTAACCAGCGCTGGAACAACAAACACAAAGTGTGGCAATGATAATCTCAGGTACTGTTTATGTGCTTTATTTAATGTTAAAAGTGTGTAATGTGACTTTGAATGTCACTTAGTGATAGCTTTGAAGCTGTAAAAGCAACAATGGATAATTGGAAATTAAACAAATGGAAACTAGAACGTTCAAACTGTGAACAAACAAGTGTATTTTTTAAAAATGTTTAAATGGTGTAATATTTGTGAATTTGATTATGTAGCCTACTTATCCATTTTCTTGCGAGTGCCGTCAAGATTACTCTCTGGTGCTCCCGCCCACACGCTGTTCTGATTGGCTGTGGGTTTTGATTGATATTTACGCATCTAGTGGGGACATACAAATTATTTGTCGCCGGAATCTTGTCGCGTCTGGTTAGGACACAGTGTAAGAAATAGGCGGATTTCTGATATGCATAAAAGAAAATATGTAGAAAAACTCATTTTTCTATATCCTCATGGATTGTCTAACAAAGAAAAAGCAACAATAAAGTGAAAGGCATACAGACGGAACAAACAACACAAGTAAATATTATAATTACAGGCTTTGTCAGGGAATGCTTTTATTCCCCCCCACCCTGAAAAGTCCATGGGGCTCTTTTCATAACCTGTAATTTTAGCCTTATAGACAGCAGATGCTCCATTGTCCTCTTGCTTGTTACACCAAAAGTTTTTTGTCAGTATTGGCTCACCTGGTACAAAAGCACATGAGCGTATACTGAATGGAACAGAAACCTGGGGGGGTTTTACAAAAACAACTAACATTAGAAACAGAACATGATAAATATTGCTAGTCATGTTAGTCATGCCTGAAATTATCGTTATTATTAGTCCAGTTATTTTGCACACAAGACATGTAAATTATTTCTTACACTCATCCCACCGCATAAGAGTCATGTCAAATATAGTTGGACAAAACTTGTTGTTCAGCTTACTCATATGGTTCTTTAAAAATGCTTGTCTTGACTGATTTGAATTACATCTATGAATATGCTTGCAAATCTTATATTGAATATGAAAATAATTGTAGAAAAAAATACAACTCAGTTAGACAGCTTCGGTAAATTGCTTTCTCGTATGAACACACTCAGTTTATATGTTTTAACAGTCACTAAAGGTTTGGATACAGTGAACTTTTTTTAATCACTTACCTGGCAATTGTGATTTCATCAGTGAGAGGCAGGCAGGTTGTGTAAGAATGGTGTGAATATCATGTTTTTCTCAGAACAGGTACCGTATTATCACATCTAATCAAAATTATGCAAATAGATTTTGTGCTGGGTACTTCTCCAGAGATATCCACTCTCATCACCGTAGAATAGAAATGTGCTGTTAAAAAAAAAAAGAAGAAAGTTAAAAAAGATATGCTTATATTGAGCAGGAATGTTACATTTGTGAAAATAAAAGTTCTATATCTGTAAAAACAGATGCTCATTTAATTTGTGCATTTGTCAAACTCGAAGCTTTTCATGATCTAACACTTTTAAACCTGGAAACCAATGCATTCGACCTTGAAATTAGACAGCTGCATATTTTTAGGTTGCCATTTAAAACAGAAACAAAAGAAATATCTTTACTGGACCCCTAAAACGTTTTAAAATAGATTACACTTGTACACTTTTTCCATACATGATTATGTCAATGGCCACCTATGTCTGCATGTGCATTGCAAAAAAACCAAACGTGAGAAACAACAGCCCACATAAAAGTCCGATGAAGTCTCATCTTGTCATCTTGTCATTTTATTCCTATCTTTGATTTTAGATTATACTGTTCTGAGCAAGCATGAAGCCTTTTTTTTTTGTCAATATCATTTTGGGATCATTTAATGACAAAATGTAGCCATATTGACACTTATGACTCGTTGTATTTTTGTTGGTCCTGTGTTTTCAGATTGCGAAACGAGGGCCGTGTATGTGCGGCTGTGTGGGCGCGCCTCGCGTGAGTGCGTGAGCGCGCGCTCTGTGCGGGGCCTGTCGGTACTGTAGCAGCACAGAATGGTTTGTGAGTTATAACGGGGGTGCAGGCCGTACTGTGCTGCGGCAAGAACAACAGGACAGACGCACACAAACGGGTGAAAAGGACAGCAGGAAGGTGAAGTAGGCAAGAATAACAGCAGCAGCAGCAATACCACGTGTGTGCCAATGAGTCTCCTGAACTTGGCCGTGTGACTGACTGGCTGCCTGGCTGTAGCAGCACGTAAATATTGGAGTCAAAGCACTAGCGAATCCTCCAGTATTGACCGTGCTGCTGGAGTTAGGCGGGCCGTTTACCGTCTGTGCTTCGGGATCCCCCATCTCCTCAGGAAAGCACAAGAAGACTAACGACTGACTAATAACATGCTGTCCAAATGTACAATAATGCTGTGTACTTGTTAATGTAATTTTTTTTAACTGGTCAGATGCTTCTGTAAAAGTGAGTTGAGCTCGTTGATAATTTATGTACATGCAGTGAGAGGAAAATACCATTAAAAGCATTAAAATCACAACAATTGCATCAAGTCAGATTAATTGCACAGAGCCGCGCTGCGCGCAAACTGCAGTTGTTCAAACCTGTATACATCTCTACAGCATTTCTCAACACATTTTAACAAACAATACATAGACTGTAATAATAAGTTACCGATGACTGTTTTGGACGAGGCACATTGCCGAAGACAGTTATAAAATGTGTGGTATACAGTGTTAACATCATCACGTCAGTAAATGTACCTTCCATCTTTCCCACATTTTGAGTAACGCAGCATCGCCATCTTCTGGGAACTTTAAACGGCTTGAGGGTTTTCAGATCGACCCTGTTTCTTTTGAGTTAGGAGATTTAGAGAAAAGGGGGTACTGACAGAATCACCAGTTCCTAGATCATCCTCCTTTGGCACTTTTAGCTGTTTTTTATTCTCGTGTTTCTTTCCCTCTGTAAGGGGTCGTTATTAATAAGCTAAACGTATGTTTAACACTCCCTCTCCGCTAAAACGCTTGGGTTTCTCCTCAGGCGACATTGAGGAAACATCCTTCAAATCGGGTCCAACATCAGGCCATTCCGTTCATCCGGACCAATTGCATAAAAATCGGTCAAATAAGCAAATGAAAGATGACAATGCGTTGTAAGAAATGCTTATCTAAAACTTTTGAGTCGAAACACAAAGTTGACCTATAGTCGCCTTGAGGGAGACGACTGGACAAAAGCCGCAGAGACGATCCTGCCCTGAATAAAATGTAGCCCCAAATTCAATTAACTTTATTTAGAAGTGAGTTAAGAACACTGTTAACTCTAATATCTGGCCACATTAACACTCGCTTGTTTAAATGTACCCGAACCAGGCAGGGTAAACCACGCTATCTATCTTCAGCATAGGCTTTTTGAGTTGTTCAGTTGATACATTTCTTAAAAGAAACCCAGATTATGTTGGACGACGAAGCGCAGGGTCCTCACATTTTTTACCTGCTTAATAAATAATAATAATAAAAACGAACATGACAATAAATGTGTTAAACCCAGCAATGCATCAAAGTAACACACACAAAAAGGCAATTTCTCTATCTATAAGCAACTGGCCATCAACTAATTTAAAATCGTCTGTGGCGTCCTAGGCTAGCACTGAATATTTGGTTAAGACTTTAGTGAACATAACGTAGAAAGTTTAAACAGACCTTACTAGTATTTATGTAGCCTACTTGTACTGCACGTATCATTGTATATCATTACAAAAACTGCTCTAAAACAGCTGCACTGATTGTCCTTAATGGTTCTGTGTATTAAAGTCACACAATAAAGATGATCACTACTCATTTAGTTCGTAAAAATGAATGGAATTTGCCAGCGAAAAAAAAAAGAAGAAAAAAAAAAGTTACTTGTGTGAAGCTGCAGCCTAAACATCATTGATAAACAAATTAAAACAAATCTATAAAACCATTTTATTCTCATTGTGATTGGTCACTTATGGTTATATAACCGATAAACGTTGGTTTGGTGTCACTGGTGTTAAATGTGATTGATGCCGTCACCATCATCTGAAATGGATTCGTAAGTCGAGAGTTGAAACGACATGCCCTTATTTGACACATTACGTGTAGGCTACGTCCATTTATATTGTACATCGGGTTACATAAAAGCAGGTACGAGTGAAATCAATGAAATCGTCGAATGTAATACATCACAGACATTATATGTGAACCGATAAAAAAGAGGAGAAAAAAATAGGGCAGAAACCACGTCACTTTCTTCTGCTTTTACGTCACTCCCTTCTCATGTCACTGAGGTCATTTCTTCCCTAGGCTGAACTAGAGCGTGAACACTGTACTTTACAATACGCGCTGAACAATTTCTGAAGCGGAAATTTATAGTGCACCAAAAAGGGCTGCACAACTTTTTTTTTTTTTTTCTCTCTGAATAAGCTATTCTTGGCAGGTAAGGCGAGATCCTCCCCGGTAATTTCCACAGAAACCTCATTTGGAGAGTCACAGCTGAGCAACGCGCAGGTTTATGCTGAAATCTGATTGGGCAGTTCTGAAAATAACGGGTTTGTTGTCATTCAAAAAAGCAAAGGCATGCGCTCATGTTCAGCATCTCGTTGCTGTTTGTAACTAGTTTATGCCATATTGTTTATGCAAAAGCATACAGACCTCATAATATTACCTCATATATGTCATCACCTGCACCTCATATTCACAACATGTCGATTTCGGCAAAGTTATAAGAAGTCTACCTACTAAAAAAAGTTATAAATTAAAATGTTCTCTCGTATAACACGATGGTATTTATGAAATATAAAAATAGCGTAAGCTAAATCAGAAATTATTATTTAAAAAAAAGAAAAGAAAGGTCGACAGGGAGACCATGATAAAAAAATATTGTGACTACTTTACCTTTTTTGGTCCATTTACCTCGACATCTGCTTACTAGTCACCCCAAAGGACAAGACCGTGATGTTAGTCACAATAATTAGTTTCTACATTAATGCAATAATCCTATGAAAAGTAGGGATGTTGGGTAAAACAGTTCCACCGCATAACTGCGAACACATCACGCGCTCTGTTATTGGATAGAAACCGCGCGCGCCAGTTACCAGGGTACTCTGCAAACGCAATCATGGCGCTTGTTGCTGTGCAGATTTCAACACTAGCGAACTTCAAAAACAACAAGCAAAAGTTAATATATACGTTAAGTATTACACAAGTAACAAGCCATTTTTTTATTCAAAAATTTTAATTACACCTGTCTTTGATGTGAGAGCAAATAATATATGAACACAAGTAAATATATATTTTCGTTTTTGAAAGAAGTTGGTCAGATATAGATACCCCCTTACTTTCGAGCGGTAAGGTTGTTGCTATGCAAAACTTCACAGCTGTAACTGAGTGGCGGAGAGCAGGTTAAAAGCTTTTAAGGTCACATCGATCCCGATCCTTCATATTTGCGCATCTGTCTCGCACATTCGCACACACATATCCATACTTGCACTCATAATGCAATAAAGTAAAAGTAGAAACAGTCTGTTGTGTCAAACTTTAGTCCTATTACCTGGTCTGGTAGTTGACAAATTACACCAAACATGTTGTCTCCCAAAGAAAACAATGTCAAAAATAACTTAACGATTTGGTAACAATCTCGGTTTCTAGTCGTGGATTTAGAATTTCCCATAAAGGAATAACGTTACTTAAATCCAGAAATGAAAACGCTGTCATCATTTACTCACTCTTCATTCCCACCTCGTATGACTTTCTTTCACTCAAAAGTAAATAATAGTTTTGGCTCTTTTTCATAATATGAAAATTATGTCATAAAAGTGAGTCGTGCCTGAGGCGAGTCAGCCCATAACATTCTGCCTAACAACTCGATTTGTGTTCCACGTGGAAGAAAGGGTGAGTAAATGATAACAGCATTTTGGCCGAGTTTTATCTCCTCAATAGTTGGCCCGTCGGCCGGTCACTAGAGGTCGCCGTTAAACTATCATGGAAAAGTTTTTTTTTTTTTTTTTTTTTAAGTGTGAGAAAAAAAACCTTCCACGTACCGGTAGACTCTTTCACGTCATATCCTGGTAGCTTAGCATCTAGGGAGAATAAAAATGACCTCCTTCGATTTATTGCATGAATAACCCCCATAAAAGAGTTAAATAGAGCTTAACCACATTGTTTAACTAAGGGAATTGTTGCGAGAGAAATACCATTATGGCGGCTTTATTTTCGTGCTGTTTTGCCTGTTGCGTAGACAATAACAGTGGCCACGTAACGCTGAAGGAAATGCCCACGGTTCAGCTGGACACTCATCACATGGGTGAGTGATGCGATCTGACTGTTTAGACACATTATATCGACGGAAAAGAGTTCAAGTATCACAGTATGATGCACAAGGCTGTCCTTCAGAAAAGCGCCTGTCTCCATACATTAAACTAAAGTGTTGCGATCGTGTCAGTGCTGTCAGACTCGATAGGTAACAGTATGATCCTTGAGTTGGGCATCTGCAATGACAGAATATGCGTGGAGATAATTCACCGGGAATTTCATGCTATTTTTTCACTACCATGAAAAATAATAAATCACCAGCAGTAGTAGAATGAAACAAAATCCATAGCGTGAAAAAGGATGAAGAGCACACGCATTAACGTTAGTAATAATTTTGGTCTCTGTTATGCAATTAATTGTCTCGGTAAATAATTATTTTCATGATATTTCAGGCACTGACGTTGTCATTGTAAAGAGTGGAAGACGTATATGTGGAACTGGTGGGTGCATCGCAAACGCCCCTCTCCATCAAAACAAAAGCTACTTTGAATTCAAGATTCAGTCCACAGGTAAGATGTGTGCTATGCTATCATTTACTGTATGTTAGACTAGTTAATTTTAGTCATTAGGTGTGACTGCAGTGAACTTTGCCCCTTGCAGGTGTGTGGGGATTAGGAGTGGCAACTAAGAAAGCAAATCTAAACCAGATCCCAATGGGTAGAGACCCACACAGCCTTGTGCTCAGGCAAGATGGCACCGTGTACCACAACAACGAAGAAAAGAACCGGTTACCTGCTAACAGCTTACCGCAGGAAGGAGATATTGTGGTGAGTATCAGTGGCAATAATGTTAATGTCAAATTAGTATGGGATTTGTTATTGGTAAATAAATATACAGACCCTTTCCAAAAAATTCGAATATCATGGAAAAGTTTATTTATTTCCATAATTCCATTCAAAACGTTAAACTTCCATAGATTATAGATTCAGGGCCCACAACTTAAACGATTTCAAGTATTTAGTTGTTTATTTGTACATAATTTGGGCTTCCAGCTCATAAAACCCACGAAAACAGGATTTAAAAAAATTCGAATATTACATGAAATCACACAGTAATTACACAGTGATACCATGGTCATTGAACCAGGCTTTGGTTGTTTTGGCAGTGTGGGCAGGTGCAAATCCTGCTGGAAAATGAAGGAAGCATGAAGTGCTCTGAAAATGTCCTGGTAGACGGCTGCGTTGACTCTGGATTTAATAAAGCACAGTGGACCAAAGTCCTCTTTTCTGATGAGAGCAAAGTTTGCATCTCATTTTGGAAACCAAGGTCCCAGAGTCTGGAGGAAGAGTGGAGAGGCACACAATCCAAGATGCTTGAAGTCCAGTGTGAAGTTTCCACAGTCTGTGTTGGTTTGGGGAGCCATGTCATCGGCTGGTGTTGGTCCACTGTGCTGTCCACTCAACGCAGCCGTCTACCAGGACATTTTCAGAGCACTTCATGCTTCCTTCAGCAGACAAGCTTTATGGAGATGCTGACTTCATTTTCCAGCAGGATTTGCACCTGCCCACACTGCCAAAATAACCAACGCCTGGTTCAATGACCATGGTATCACTGTGTAATTACTGTGTGATTTCATGTAATATTCTAATTTTTTGAAATCCTGTTTTCGTGGGTTTTATGAGCTGGAAGCCCAAATTATGTACAAATAAACAACTAAATACTTGAAATCGTTTAAGTTGTGGGCGCTGAATCTATAATCTATGGAAGTTTAACGTTTTGAATGGAATTATGGAAATAAATAAACTTTTCCATGATACTCCAATTTTTTGGAAAGGGTCTGTATATGTGTGTGCTTCCATTCTGCACTGAATTTGGGATTTGCTGCCTATAATAATAACAAGGGTTCTTAAAGGGTTTGTTCACTCAAAAATGGAAATTATCCCATAATTTACTCACCCTCAAGCCATCCTAGGTGTAAATGACTTTCTTCTTCAAGCCAAACACAGTCAGAGTTATATAAAAAAAATAAATCCTGGCTCTTCCAAGCTTTATAATGCGAGTGAATGGTGCCATAGATGCCCAATAAAGTGCATCCATCTTAAAAGTAATCCATACTACTCCAGTGGTTAATTAAGGCCTTCTGAAGCGAAGTGATGCGGTTTTGTAAGAAAAATACACATTTTTATAACTTTATAAACTATAATCTCTGGCTCCAGTCCCGGCAGAAGAGTGACCTCTGACCCGACGTAGGAATAGCGTAAGCTTAGGTGAGAGTACACGTCTCTCGTGGTTCAAACAAATCGTTTTTAAAGACAGTTCTCTTTAAAAAATGATCGTTTTATACTTCTGATTAGTCCACCGGTGTTTTGTTTCGCTCTGTCCACTGTGCTTCCACTTTCGTCAATTGATACGTTATGCGTCGGGTCAGAGGTCACTCTTCCGCCGGAACTAGACTTGCGTACGGCCGTTACCGAACATCAACATTCATAAATGCTGTGTTTATTTGTGAAGATTATCATGATAAACAAAATGTGTAGGAATCATAAACATTAGTTGGTGTCAGAGCATATTTTCAGCAGTAATCCAAAAGCCAATAGAAAAATCCTATTGGGGAAACAGGGTGATGCCAATTTCCTGCTTGAAAGCAAAGGCATGTAAATGACGCACAATTGATTGTTCATTTTGTGTGTAATACCTTTATGTATCTGTTTGGTTCGTGTGAATGTAGGGTGTTTCGTATGACCACGTGGAGCTGAATTTGTACCTAAACGGAAAGAATATGAACTGTCCGGCATCAGGCATCAGAGGAACCGTTTATCCTGTAGTTTATGGTGAGTATTGATTAATAACTATTACTAAACGCTAACATCTTTGTTTGGTTGTAAGTGTAGTTTTGAGAGAAGACTTGTTCTGTTACTCAAGTAACACAATTATAGGATTGCCTTTGCAGTTTGTGATAAATTGCACAGAAATGTCAGTCATGAATTGTTTTAAATTAATGTTCTTTGATGCACAATATTTATATCCCTTTTCTACTCTGCTGTAAATATGTATTTTAAACTTTAAAGACAACCTTGCAACATTGTCTGAATTGGTAAAGTTCTGCAAAATCAAAGGTTGCAGCTTTTTTTAAAGTAAATTGTAGGGAAAAATGATTTTGTGTCTATACAATGAAAGGGTTGAGTTTGTTTAAATGAAGAGTTCAAATTGACAAAAAATGTTGTTCACCAATTGTCAGCCTTTTGGTCATTCTTTGGCAATGCCACTATTGTTAAGTATATGTTTTTGTTTAATAACACATCTAAACATGTATGCCTTTGTCTTGTCCCTCACAGTGGATGATAGTGCAATATTGGATTGTCAGTTTAGTGACTTCTACCATACTCCTCCACAAGGCTACCAGAAGATTCTTTTTGAACAACAGATCTTCTAAAGTTCATGACATATTGTATATACAACACTAAAGATATGCACTCCACAGCCGGGATCTGAAAGTGCTATGGTTATGAATGATTTCTAAATATTGTGTTGCTCAATTGAACTAATGTCATCTGTGATTTTGACTTGTGTACATCTGGCCACTTCTAAGTCATCCTGTGTCTTTAAGATGAACTCAGTGAGCGATATCATCTGCACACTTATCTGTGCACACATCTTTAATTTGCACTTTGTCAAACACTGTACATTTACTGATGTATTAACAGAGCACAAATTACAGATGACAATCAAAGCTTTATACTTTCTACATTTCAAGAGAACAAAGTGATGCTGACTCGAGATGCTGATACTGACTCAAAATACGGTTAAAAGCTCTTTTCGTTGTTTTTATTTGATTTCATATTGTTTTTGTCTGTCTGATGTTTGATCTGCAGCCCACATAACATATACATAACGATTTTGATTTATTCAAGCTCTACAAAAATATATATTTAGAATTCAAGAATTCATATTTTTACCTAGAGTCAAATGATATCTGATTGTTTGTGTTCCTTAATTGTGGTTTGTTCTAATAAGTACAAAATTGTCTTAAACCAATGAATATTGAATGTGAGGTTTTTTTGTATGTTTTAATCTGACAGGTCTTGTTTGTGTCTTGTCATTTAGTAATAAATGTTTTGCTTTTGTCACCTGAATGCATATAGACGTCATCTGTTGTATATACCTTAATTTAAGACTTAAACGATCCTGTTTATTATCAAAATGCAAATTTCTACTGAACTACCGTCATCTCACTGGCTTGTCTAGTGACGCATCTTTACGTACGTTTTTGGCGCGATGCTGCTCATGGCAGCTGAGTGAACTTGCGCAATCTACGCACGCTGACGCAAATCTACTGTAGCCTACGGGTCCAATGAAACACATCGCCTTAACTCCAATACTGTTTCACTGTCGAATCAAAGCTTTACCCTGAACACCTTAATTAAGTGGGGGTAAAACCCTAGTCTGTATTCATAAAACATATATTTAAAAAAAAAAAAACTTTACCAGACAGGACCCTGTGTCCCATCTTCTCCGCATCACTCTGGTTCTACGTAAATACACCGTCATCTACTAGTGATGGGAGGTCCGACTCATTTCCGCGATTCGGTTCTTTCACATTATGGAGTAAAAAAAAATTACCACAACAAATATATATATATATAAAATTGTATTTAAATTTTAATTAAAATATAATTAAAATAATATGAGAATATACACTATATAGAATATAATTAAAAATCAATTATATATATAATTTATTTTTAAATATATATATTTTTTAGATATAACAATTATCTGAACTCATCATGGTCACTAACATCCCGCTATGGTATCTGCTCTAAAATGTAAAAAAAAAAAAAAAAAAACCACACGCAATTTCATGTGTTCCGATTAAATTTTGCAAGCATGATTCGGCTCATAAAGTTTGTAAATTTACATAGAACATATTTGCATATACAATAAAAGATTTGCTCGCCAGATTTTTTGATACAACAGATTTTAGTTTTAATAAAAAATACATTAAAATAAAACGTGTTGATAACATTTAAGGCATTTAAGTGAGTCTTAAACATATTTTCACTTCTAGGACATTATAGGCTATTCGTAACATTTCAGAAAAAGAAGGTGCGGTTCAATGAGTCGGTGAGAACCGCTAATTTTGTGAACCAGTTCATTAAAAAAAAAGACGATCCGACTAAAGTGAATGATTCATTGGACATCGATACACCCCCCGCCCTCCTCCTCCTCTTCCTCCTCTTCCTCCCTTAGCGGAGCTCCTCTGCGCGTCGGTCGGGAGTCACTACAGACACACACATACACACAGAGCCATGGCCGAAAACGCCGGCTTGGAAAACCATCGCATCAAGAGCTTCAAAAACAAGGGGCGAGATGTGGAGGTAAGTCCACCGGATACTTTGGACTCCGGGCTTCCCCCCCCAGCTCGTTTTCCTTCTCCTGAGTGTCTGTGGTTCTGGTATTATGGTGTCGGATCGGAGCGGGTGTTTGTGGACCCAGCTAGAGCATCATGCGGAGCGGGCGAGGCCTACATAGAGGCCTCTTTAAACACACATTTCCCTTCAATATTCACGAGTTAATCGCGACTTATACTCGGACTTGAGCTGTTATAGCGCATTATTTAGTCGTGTAATATTAAGACAGGTTTATTTATTAGGTCGGTTGTGTGGCACGGCTGTTAATTTTCTGTTTTAAGTTGCGCTGGGCCAAAAACATGCAGATTTGTCGTGTTAGCATATGTGCTAGCTGCTAACTGGTTAGCAAGCGACAGATTAATCGTCTACTAGTCCGTTTATTCGTGTGTTTTCTTAACCATACTTTTTAACATTCATGTATAGAAGACAAACTCCATAAACATTAGCAAATAATCTTAAATGTAACTTGCGCACCAGATATATGCGACAGAGACAGGTGTTTTAATACCGGCTTTAGCTAGCTCTCCTAAACTGAACCACTGACCAGTCATACCTCAACAACATCTGACCTCTTTATTAATTGTTTAGTCACGCCAGTCTAGAAGCCCTGCTGTAGTTGATCTTAATGTACGTGTCCATTGATTGGAGCTGATTATGGTGGTTTAATAAAGATGTCATTGTGAAATGTCAGTTGGTTAACATCTTTTCCTCTTCAATCAGATTGTCCTTTGGTTGTGGTAGTTAGCATCTAAGCATCACCTGTAGGTAAACCAGAGCTACATAAGCCTGATTTTATTACCTTCAAACTGGAATGAAAACCTCCAGATGGTAGTGCTCCTGAATTCATACCCCAATGCAGGCTGCAAAGAGACGACCTAGAAATACTAGTAAGCCAGGTTGTGCAGTAAGATGATGGATTATATAACACAGCAATGGAATTTTTCGTTCTTTGCCATAGTTGCCTTTGGCATGCACACTAGAGGACTACATTAATGATACTATTTACAGTATGTTATGTTTAAGTTTGTCATGACTTTCAATTAAGCTGTCTGGTGATCAGGGTGATATGATTGACATTTTAAACCTGTCATTGATATGCATCGTTTACCCATGGCAGTGGGAAGATCCACTGAAATGTTCTTCCTGTCAAAACTCTTTATCGTTGAAGTATGTTTTATAAGATTGTGCTGGTTTTAACCCTGTGAGAAACATTGTATGTTCAGTTATCTTTTCAGAAGTTTTTAACAAAGTTAACCCAAATAGCCTATAGGTTTAGAGTTTTTAGCAAAAATAAACTGTAAACACCTGAAATTGTTTTTCCATACATTTTTCTCACCCAGAAAATAGCCATAGAAGCTGGCATGGCGTTAAAAAGATGATCTTCTTGATCACTTGTCATTGCAAAATGTAAACTTTTTTTTATTTATTTTTTATTTGCTGGAAATATATTTAATGTTGTATATGTAGCACACCCGCATACAAACAGTACATTTAAAGGGATGGTTCGGAGTAAAATCAACCTAGGGTCCTCAACTGGGCGTCGTTACACTACATCCTTATGCATCGCTTTCTGCCAGGACTTTTATGTGCTTTTCCCAAATCACTGAAGTGACCTCGACGTCCGGGTTAGCGGTAGCATTGACGGCTCATGACGGCAAGTGTTATTTAAATAAACTCCTGACGTACTTAATAGGGGTGTGACGAGACGCTTACTCAACGAGACGAGACGAGACACGAGATTGGGTTCACGAGAACGAGACAAGACGAGATTTTTACACAATTTTTAAGAAATCCTCAATGATGAAATATATGAATGGAAAATAGTCTTTTATTCAACTGAAAATCACAAAATGCAAAACAATTTAGGTTAATTTTGAAATCAACTTGTAATGAATGTTATTTTACTTCTATTTTAATGAATTCTATGCAGCAAAGGACATGCAAACACTGCAAAATGTTTTGCTATAAACTCTACTGTCTGGCTTCTCCCCTGTACGATTTCACATGAGAAATCTAACTCCTTTCCACAAATCGAACATAAAGAAAAATAAAACAGTATAAATAAAATAAATATAAATAACTGAAGTAACACTTTAAATGCAAACAGTAAGTGTGTATCCATAATCAAAGTACTGCTCTCTCAAAACTACAAGTTCAAACAGAAAAAAAAATTGTTTCAAGCATGAAAAAGAGATAAAATTAACTACACAGAACAGACTAAGATTTTGGTCATGTTCTTTTTCAAGAATATAAGCATGTCGACGATTTGTGGCAGCATTTGAGACCTTTGGGCAGTAGCTAACTAGGGCTGCACGATATGAGGAAAAGCTGCGATGTGCGATAACATTGTTTAATATTGCGATGTCGATTTGACTTGTGATATGTGAATGTTAGCTATACTGTTCCCATGTCTTAGTGCTTTAATAGGTTCTTTGCGCGATAGGTCAAATGTTTATTACCTGCCTGGTTCAGATTACACTATTTTAGCGCGATTTTGGCACGATCCGTTTCGTGGAGATTCGTAAAGGACAACGGGCGTCGGGACGCAAGATTCAATCGTTTCATTTCGAATAGTGTGTCATAGTGGGCGACAACCTACGCGTCTGCGATGCTCCAGGACATCATGACAGAAAGACTAGCATGTTTAACTTTAACGGTCCTCCACGACGGGTTGAGTGTGAGCGTGAGTGAGTGAGAGTGCGAGCAACAGTGAGTGTGCGTGTGTGCGCCCGCCAGTGAGCGTGTGTGTGTGTGTGTGTGTTCGCGCGCGAGTGAGTGAGCGAGGGACAGTGAGTGTGTGTGTGTGTGCGCGCGGAGTGTGTGTGTGTGTGCGCGCGGAGTGTGTGTGTGTGTGTGTGTGTGTGTGATTGGCCCGGCACACAAATGATTTAAAAGTGGCAGGGGCATCTTCAATAGGCTACTAATTTCACCCTCACTCACGAGACAAAGTTTTACCTCGACGAGAAATCTCGTCGCGTTTTAATCTCGCGAGATCTCGTAACACGAGATCTCGTCACACCCCTAGTACTTAACTTTCCAATGCCTCATTTTATGAGTGCAGAACCTATTTGTACTACTGTAGAAGTTTGGTACCATTCTGGGCATTATTAGTGGGGTAATTTACGAGATACATCCTTGGATCCATTAGCGCCTGCACTAAGCCATCCGGCTGATATCTCTAAATAAGCTCTAACTTTAATAATGTTCGACCAAGGGAAAAAAGGCTTCTGGGGGGGTGTTTGGCTCGAGGTCATGGTGCAAAAGACCCTAGGTTGATTTTACTCAGAAAGCGATATATACTATATGATTGATTTATGTTGTCGCAAAAAGTAAACTGTATTATCGCCCAACTCTAATCTACCAGTTACGACTAAAGGCCCGTTCACACCAAGGTTGATAACTGTAACGATAAAGATATAGTTCTAAAAATCCATCTAAATATTAATGATCAGAGTCCACACCAGAGCTATAACGATAACAGCACAAATATAATTGGAATCACTTTCAGAACAATTTTTCCCAGCTGATGAGCGATTAAAAACAATGACAGCCAATCAGAACCCACCAGACTTTAAAGAGCTCGATATAAAGTAGTAGACGACAAAACGGCAGTGTGTGCTTGGAATAAACGACACAAATGTTAAAATATTCTTGACTTTAACATCATGATTTTCTGTAAAGCTGATTTGATACAATGTCTCTTGTGAATAGTGCTGTATAAAGTTGATTTGACATCTTTAACCAAACACATTCAGTTAAACTAAGAAACATGGCTAACGTCACGTCTAACCCAGAGGACCAGCATATAATGAGTGTTCAAAGTCACTTTCAAATGAACAGTATAACATTAAAGGTGCAGCGATCACATTTATGAAGAACTCATTTACTTGCATACCCTGTTGATACTAGACATCATTATCGTCTTCTGCCGTAAGCTCATCCGAGGAACCCCTGAGGCCTCCTTCAAGATTAATGGTGCGAATTGACTGCAAGTGACTATAGGCCGCTGGTGTGACTCAGCCGTCAGACACACATGGCTCTGGATGAAGCCAGCAAAGCTGTCGTCCTTCTGCAGCTATTCCGGGAATTTGCAAAGTAGATTCAGATTTCTCATCTTGTGTTCTTAAGAGCGAAGGGCTCGTGCATGATCCATTTGATGTGGCCAGCAACGGACTGTGGAACTGTGGGATACTTCGGCTCATTAGCCTGCTAGATTTAGCCAATAACAAGGATGTACTTGTAGCTAACTGAGGGAATGACGAGTGCTGCTGTGTTTTGCATTGCTAAGTGGATGTGGAAAAAGAAACGAAGCCATTTGATTCGTCTGCTGTGTCACATGCTCACTCAATACCAACCTCAAAAATGGTCAAAAGAGGGTCTGAAGAGTTTAAAATGTGCACATTATAATCAAAGAGCATTTGTGATTGGATTATGGGGCTGGGTATTGATTTGGATTTGGTCTTGATTCAATTCTGATCTAGATTCGATTAATTTGGATATATATTCTTAAAAAAACAAACAAAAAAATCTCAACCAATGCTGTAAACTATGCAGGCCGGGAACCCTATATTGGTACAGTTAATATCATTTTAAAGGTTTAGATTTACGACAAACTATTGCATTCAATTGCTATTTGTTTTTAAATATAATGATCAAAATCTGAGTTGTTTTGGCAGTTTTTGTATTTAATGATTTAATTGTTACTTCCTACAATGTGTTGTTGAAATATAAACCTTTAAATGGTTGCTGTCATAACTTGTCATGAAAGATTTATTCAAACATTCATTAAATAGACATCACTAACAGGTTAAATATAATTAATATGTAATGTAAATCATATATTCAGTAAAATACTCATTGAATGGCTTTTTTGAGGTAACTAACATTGTTTACAAGCTGTTTTATTGACATCTTTCCTCAGTTGAAACACTGATTAAGTGATTACACGAGACATGATACGTTTCAGTAAGTTGTACTGTATCTTTCATCATGCCTTCTGATGTTCATATTTATTTAAAGCTACAACTAATAGTAAAGAGAGAGAGACAATCTGGACTGTGTTTAACTGGGCTGCGAACTTCCCTAAGCACTTCCCCTCTGGAATCCCCAACGCCGTTCAACTTCGTCATGTGGACAGACCCTCCACCCCTCGATTTTGACAGATTGAGCGAGTCTACTCTACATGTACACTTCAGGCAGATCTATAGACTACAATGCACCATGTTTGTGACTTCACATCAGATCGCGCTTAATTTACTTCCACCCCTCCCCCTGGCTAGTGTATGATATTCCTGTTAATTTGACATTTAACCTCATTTAATACATTTACATTTTACATTTATTCATTTAGCTGACGCTTTTATCCAAAGCGACTTACAATTGCTATATATGTCAGAGGTCGCACGCCTCTGGAGCAACTAGGGGTTAAGTGTCTTGCTCAGGGACACATTGGTGTCTCACAGTGGATTCGAACCCGGGTCTCTCACACCAAAGGCATGTGTCTTATCCATTGCGCCACACCACCCGTTTATACTTGTTCTAGCTAGCTCTTGTTCATCTTCGATACCACATGGATAAACGCTGCATATACTGTCATATAGATATTTGTAATATTTCTTTTTTTGTCCATATATTGAACGTCTAGGCAATCAAAGAGCTAATTTTGGCACTTGTACGTCAGAGGCGGCTTTATTATGTGTGTGCGGTTCGGATGCAAGCACGGAATCTGTGGGAATGAGTGAAATTATGCGCAATCCCACCCTGAAATTCAGACCCGGTCACACCACAACACTATTTAACCGCAGTGAATGAGATCTCTGAATGAGAAGAGGCGGGGGTGTGTCAACTCGCTGTCAGAGAGGAGAGCAAGAAAGAGCAGCTGGTATCGGTGTATCGATACTGCCGAAAGGAGTATTGAAATAGTTTCAGATATTTCAGTATCGATAGGCCTACATATCGAAATATCAACAGTTTTGACCACATTAGTTCTAGCTACCTTAAGCTGACTGTTTTTTAACACAGTTATAGCTTATTATATTGTTATAATTTTATTTATGTAATTGTATTTCGTTTTCTTTGCGCCTGTAGACTGAACACGCAATACACACAAGCATGACGTCACCGTTTTTTACATGGAGACAATGGTATCGTTTCCAAAAATTCACTTTGAAACCCATTTTCAGAAGTTTGCCGTGTAAATGAACGGCCAAAACGCATAAAAAATGGTGTCGATCGTTCTTGGGATTTAAGAATCACTATGGAGATCATTAAACAGTGTACAATTGAAATAGTCAACCCAGCCCTATTGAATAACATGAAGAAATGTCCTCAGTTAACCTGCATCCTGCTATTTTGCATGTGCCAGATGCTTTAGCTAAAATATGTGCTGGTAATATATTATAATTACACAATTTGCCAACTTGTTTGCATTCAAGAAATTAATTTGATCAGAATGCGTTTTCCCTAGGAATTGAACCCATGACCTTTGTGTAGCAAGCATCACGGTCTAAAAATGAGTCAAGCCTGATGTTTGTAGCTATTGTGCAGGCAATCTATTTATTAGCATGTCGTGGACCTAACAGGAGTGAGACAGCATGTTCTCAGACCATGCTGGCAACCAGACAAGCACATGCACACGTACTGTGTCATTATGCTGGTCTCAAGAGTGTCAAGCTGTCATGTCGCCGGCGAAGCCTCTGTCCACTGACTCCTGGAGTGCTTCCTCTCGGCTCTGCCCTCCTGTCATTCTGCTGTGACTCATACATAACGCATGCGTCACGAAAATACTGCTCATGTTGCGTATTCAGGAATTCAGGAAAGAAATTCTTGTTATTTTTTTGTTGAATCCTTCAAGTAGGTGTAAATGTGGCCTAGTGTTAGTTCAACATTGAGCCATGGTGCTTTTGCTGGTGAAACCAGTTCAAATCTGCCATCAATTGAAATACAGCTTTAGACATCATGTTACATAAATTGAATTCTAACAGGAACGGTGAGCATTTTGTTTTTAAGATGTTTTATGGGGCTCCTCTAGTTCAACTACAGCTCTGTTTACACCTGGTATTGAGATGCATTTTGGTCGATCGGATCACAAGTGGGTGACGCTAAAACGTTTTGAGCTCGTCCACTTACGACCACTTCCAGAGGTAGTCGAAAACGCATTTGACCGGATTGCTTTCGTAGTGTAGACGCTCATTTGGTCGATTGTGTTGAAACAGCCACAAAATACCTCCTACTCTCCGCCTACTGACCTAATGTGTAAACATTATGGTAGCTACCCAAGTTTGGTTTGAAGACGAAAAGAAACCTACCGAGCAGCATGTTCTCTCACCATTCCTGATTTCTAATACACACTCACATCGTTCGCCATGGTCTTGCGGCTGTCAGAGCAGAAACGAAAGCTGATGCTCTCCGTATGTTTTTTCTTGTCCCCGGGCGCGTTCATATGTAAATTGCTTATTTTGTCCGTTAGATCGAAGGATCTGAAAAAAGCCCCATACGTTTACCAGCCCATAGACCCTCCACTCGAAGAAAGTGGACGAAAGAGAAGTGAAATACCAAGTGTAAACGGGTAGGCTATGCGTCTACTTGTGATATGATCGACCAAAACGTATCTTAATACCAGGTGTAAACGGGGCCTAAAGTGCAGAATGCTAGTAACACCAATGTCATGGGTTAATTTCATAGGGAATACAAATTGATAAATATGCATTCAATGCACTTTGAATAATTTACTTGTAAAAATGCATTAATTGAGCTCTTACTTTGAGCATTGAATAATTGAACTTCCTGATATGTTTAATTAGTCATTTAGAAATAAATGCTGGTATTTTGTCCTTTTCTGTTTCCCTTTCTTGCTTGTCGGTTTTGCTTCTACATCCTCTCGCTTTTCCCCTTCATGACTTTTGGATTGCATAAGGCACACTGTAACATGAACTAGTATGCCCAGTCACAAGATCAAATCCGATCCGTCCCACCATCCCCACCACACAGCATGTGAAGTCTTTGCATTGTTGGCTGCTGATGTTTTTACTTTTCCTCCAAGGCTATATCCCATTGAAGTTGTATATTTAAGAAAATAAATAAATTAGGGAGCAGAACCATTTGCGATAAGTGACCTGTCCATCTTGTCAAAGTTGGAATGAAATGAAAAATTCTTCTTATATATTTAATAAGTGCATGTTGTAGATCTTACTGTGAACAATTTAGTCTGCTTATATCCTCTCCCTGAAATCTCACATTCATCTGAATCTGCTTTTGCATGTCAAAATCCAATCAACAGTCCCTACCCTACGTTGTTTCTTTTTCGATAATCCATTACATTCTGATGTACCTCACAATGCGGAATAAAAGATCCATCTCTACTTCCATTTCATTGCGGCCTGAATGTGTTTTGTTGCTCCAGATATATTCCTGCTGCTCTGTCTTGTCCAGATGTTTGTTCCGTTGGGTTTTATTGAACAGTTCTAATAGAATGGCCACAAAATGTGATTGTCTAAACAGAGGACTGAGTGACAGCTGGGTTCTGCCGTCACCATGGTTACCACGGTTGGTTGCCTCTTTGTTCTGTTGGACTGGCAAGACTTTGGTTGGCATTTTGTTTGCATCATTACAGCCCATTAGAGGGTGTCACCGTGGCAGTGTGTGAATCACTTGTGGATTTGAACAAGTAGCTAAACCCTAGTATTAAACTATGAAAGCAACCACTCACAATGCTCTGACGTAACGTAAAACTCTGAGAGTTGTCTTATAATTTCTTTTTGTCACTCTTTATACCACAGATATTTTATACTGTACTTAACCAACCTATTTCTCTTCTTTTTCAGACGATGCGAAGACATCGTAATGAAGTGACGGTAGAACTGAGAAAGGTAAGTTCACAATTAATGGGCCGTCATTGTTGCAGGATTATTTGCATAGTCACTGATCATTTGCAAGTTTCCTCTGGATGGACGTATTTAAGCTACGTGTGTAACTGAACATTGCATTCTGATGCAATACATGTGACTCATCAGAGATTGTCGGTTGAAATAAACCAGACTTACAAAATTGATTCTCACCCCGCTTTAGTTTTTTCATCCCTTAATAACTACGTGCACTCTTACCAACAACATTAAGCTGTTGATTGTGGTGATTCAGCGGGCACTTGAGGTTTGTATTTAGCGCTGCATGTAAGAGCTCTGAATAGTTCCTCAGTCTCGTTTAGGGCTGGGCTGTAAAGCTAAAAACAAGTGTCTTCACTTGCAGGATGTATGCATTTGCTCAGAAATTATCTGGAATTTATGTATTTATTGAGCTTGTTAATGACTGGACTTTGAGTGGCTGACTTTTGAATTTATTCACTGAAATGGAGTTTGAACTGATTCACAATAATGCAATATTTTGCAACTGATAAATGAGAAATGGCATTAAAACGTACGTTTCAACTGCTGTGGGCCAAAATATTGAATTGAGGGTGGGGTTTTACCTCAGCGCACCTCCTCACCATCCCTCGCTCATAGCAGACTGACGGTTGAGTTTGATTAAAGATAACCACGACAAACACATTGTTTTCTGTGTATTAACTTGCATGGATTAATTGTTCACCACAAGACTGGTAATGTGCGCTAACAAAGTTAATAGGGTAAATTACGACTTTTAAAGAATCACCACCACCTTTTGCCCCTCTAGCGACGACCATGCTTCCACCAATAGTTATAGGAAATATGAAAAAGCCCCTAAAGTGTAGCGGCAGCGTTGTGTGAGATGATGTGATTGTGCGGGTACATCGTTGCAGGAAATAGAGGAGCATCTGTAGCTTGAATGTGGCCTCAGCGTGGAGTCTCTTCTTGCATTACAGTCAACTTAAGCAGGTGGTGATTGCATGTGATTGCACAGATGCTTTTTTCTTGCTTCAGGACGTTGCATTTAGGATATTATCTGTTCTGTCTTTTCTGTTAGACGTGAGCACTGGAAGCAAGGCATCTCACTCTAAATATAGTGTATAGTGACATATCTGATAGCGTAACCAAATGTTGTTGACCAAACATTTAACATAATGAATCAGATACCAGAGACTGAAGGATCCTGCTGCTGTGTCAAACACACAATCTGAGCAACTGAGCAGATAAGTCTTATGCCCGGTACGCATTGTACGTTTTTGGGCTGTCCCAGATGAAAGCTGACCAATCGTGGCGATTTCTTTGGTCGTCGCTGCTAAACGGTGGTCCTATGTCATACATATTCGCTTTTGTCATGTGTCATAACTTGTTTCTTTTTTTAATTTAGACTAATGATATTAGTCCTTGTTTAAAAAAACAAGTCACATGGCTTTGTTCTCTCAGCTGGTGAGCTGTTTCTTTTGGAAATCTGGTTTGCGCTTGCAGTATTTGGGTCATGCCATCCATGGTCACGGGGCCCCTGGTTGGCTGCACCCCAAGAGGGAGGTTGTCATGAGGGGCTTCCCTCGTCACACACTTCTCCCCTGCCCTCCCTTCCCTTTCTTTTGGCACGGAACTCCGAACCTTGCTAGAATTACTTGTGTATTTTTATGGGTTTTACATCTAATGAAAAAAACTGTAAGGTCCCTACTTGATAAAGTAGCATGTCATCACCAGAAGCCAAGCTGCCTTCAGCCTCTGACAAAGTCCATTGTGACAAATGGCGCAGTCTGAGTGCGTAGAAATCCCCTGTTGCTGATCTGGTAGGCCAGAGTTGATGTGAAGCTGAAGTTTAGTCCCACAGCCTTGATCTTGATGCATTTTGGTGCTGGATTGGGTGACGCAGCATGTCCTGTCCATATTAGGCGCTGATACTGTCAGCTCAGAGGAATCGGACAGAATGCTGCTGTGCTCTGTGTGCGAGACATTCCTCTCTTTGCATTCCAGTTTGCTCTAACATTAGCGTCACAGACCACTCACCCTCACATTAGTTTCTCACACAGCCTAGAACCAGAAGGGACTTTCTGTGTGCCATTTTTTTCAGTTATTTGCACTAATAAAAATCATTTAGTTCAGTTAAAGAAGTGATTACTATTTAAACCTGATTAACATGTGGGAAAAAATAAGATTTTGTTGCAGTGTGGGTACAAACTGAGAAAAATGAAAAAACCTGAAACATATGCACATAACTGCCTGTATACCAACTTATTTGGTGTTTTGAATTTCCCACGCCTCTTCAGGTTGAGGTAATAAGGATGAAGTACTCCAGATGCTTGTTAAACACCAGAACAACTAGCAAAATGTGAAAGTCTGTCAAAAATAATAATAATTCTGGCTGTATGTAGCACCTTCCACTCTGCAGTTCATCCTGAAGGATTCCAGTGTTAGAAACGAGCAGCTTATGTTTATATTTAACAAAATATAAAAATTTAGTCATTTCATTCTGAACCTCATAATGGCGCTTTTCCACTACACAGTACCAGCTCGCCTCGACTCGGCTTTGTTTGGTTTTCCACTGTGTAAAAGTTGTACCTGTACCTGCTTCCAGGTACTTTTTTTCGTACCACCTCCGGCGAGGTTCTAAGCGAGCTGAGGCGATACTAAAATGTGACGTGAAAACACGGCAGACTGTTGATTGGTCAGAGAGAATCGTCACTTTTCACTGCGTCATCATTGCACGCGCCAGACGGAGTATCCTGAATAAAAAACAGCAAAAACAAAACCATCCAAAAACAGCATACACTCGATTTCCTCCATTGTCCTGTTTGTGTGGGTAGCGGGTGTGTCTCGCGCATAGACAGTAAAATAAAGGTCTCGCGTAGAAGATTAAGTCACGGCAGTTTCCTGCAGCGTCGCTATGACGACCAGGTACTATTGTGGAGGTACTATCTGCAATGGAAAACGGAGCGAAAAGCGAGCCGAGTCGAGCTGGTACTGGTAATGGAAAAGCGCCTTTAGTTTGGGCAGCACATTGAACCCCTGTATTTAAGCAGAGGATTGTTGTATTAAAGGCACAGCAGAAAAAAACAGCCATTTGATTTTAAGGGTCTTTAAGGGAAAATGTATGATGTAACCTCTTTAAAATGATAGTTTATTAAAAATAAAAACACCTTTATTAAATATACATGACATTAATTCACACTTAAGAGTGTATTCTATGATTTCCTCAAATGTATTAAGTCTGTAAAATCACAGATTCATTTTTTTTTGTGTGAAGTGCAAGTATTCACAGAGGACCTAATATTTACTTAATTTCTCAATCCGTACAGAACAAAAGAGACGAGCATCTCCTGAAGAAACGAAATGTTCCACAGGAAGAGAGTCTGGAAGATTCCGACGTGGACTCTGACTTCAAAGGGGTAAGAGGCTTTCTACTCATTTCATCTCCCTCCATAACTTCTGTTTTCTTTTACATAGTTGGTCTGAATTTTTCTCTTCCTTTTCTCCTCAGCAAAATGTAACGCTAGATGCCATCTTACAGGTAAGGCTTTAACGTGGTAAATGTCTGATGAATAACTGATTCAGAGGGTCAGCGCACACAGTAGCACTTCACTTCACTTCACAAAGTGTGGGTGTAAACGACTCCTCCTTCCTCTCATTCTCCATTTCTCCATTCTCTTTTTTTCCCTACAGAATGCCACCAGTGACAATGCAGTTGTGCAGCTCAGCGCAGTGCAAGCAGCCAGGTAAAGTGTTGTGATGTATGAAAAGATTTGAATTTGTTACACATGAATGTCTTCTGAAAACATCTCTCATAATCTTCTCATGCCTCTAATAACCTCAAGTCAACAAATCAGACTGTTTTTGCTTTGATACACATGCCTGGTCTTTATGCACACGATTCATCAGTGCGTAGGATTCATCAGTGCGTGCGAGTCTAAAGACAAATATAAGTCCTAAACTAATTTATGCATTAAAAATGCATCACATTTTGTTGATGTTTCTATTTTTTTCTGAAGTAGTCTGATTAATGTTAAATCAGCTGAATGTGAAAAGCATAACACAAAACAACAATGACGTACTCTGTCAATTATGCTTGTAATTAAATATGTTTTGCTGGATTTGTCTCTTTGAAATGGATTGCATTAACACTGCTGACATGTATTTGGCGTGCCGGATAATGAATGAAAGAGTGCCTGACTATTTTTCTCTTCTCCGTCCTCGCAGAAAATTGCTCTCGAGTGACAGAAATCCTCCCATAGACGACTTGATAAAATGTGGAATCCTTCCAATCTTAGTCAAATGCCTGGAGAGGGATGACAAGTGAGTGTGACTATACACATTGCACTAAATGAAATGATTCAAAACTTAATGAAACCTTTTTAATTGTGCTGTTTGTGTACAAACATGCATCAGAGTTAATGAAGTTTTCAATGTCAATCTTGAATGATGGTAGAGAAAGTGAATGAGATAAAAGAATAAGGGATGAGGCAGAAGGTGGATGTTAGATGGAGATCCTCAAGTGAGAACACTGCCGTTCAAAAATTTGGGGTCAGTAAGATTCAAGATGCATGAAATTGACTAAAAGTGAATGTAAAGGCTTTTTATAATGTCTATAAACACATTTATTATGTCACAAAATATTTCTATTTCAGATAAAAGTTCTTTTGAAGTTTCTTTTCATCAAAGAATCCTGAAAAAAATGTATTACGGTTGGTTTCCGCAAAAGTATTAAGCAGCACAACTGTTTTCAACATTGATAATAATCAGCAAATCAGCATATTAGAATGATTTCTGAAGGATCATGTGACACTGAAGACTGGAGTAATGATGCTGAAACACAGACAGTAATGCTTTAATGATTTTTAGGTGCGTTCAGTCGTGGCCTTATAGTTCCACCAAAGTATTATCAGGGTTGGTTTTGGGCTGGAAAACCCTGCTGGCACCTGGCAACCCTGAGTGTTATTCATAAAGACGTGCTAAATCAGACACAACATGCCCGGATTTCTACAGCCTTATTCAGCAACAGCAAAACAATTACAAATTTTAGTCAATTGGTGAGGTTCCACAGAAATGAGTGTCCTTAGGCAGGTGTCACGCCTTTCTCCATGTCCTGTGAATGAACAAACATGTTCAGATTTGCTGACTTGGCCATATTGGCCATCAAGTTAGCAAAATGAAGTGGAAAACGCACAGAATCTTTTAAATGCATATTTATGAGGAGAAATTAGGATTGGTACCCGATGCACAAATGGAAAACCACTCCAGCAATACCTATAAAATCTTTTTTTAAGATCTTTTTTTTATTTTAATCATACATGACTAGGAAAAATCATAAAAATGCATCTGACAATAGTGTGTGTTACAGTGGTCTGACTCAAACTGAAATCATTGCTTTTGTCTTCATGTCTGACTCTAAATGAGCCAAGAACTGTTAGTGTGTTTGTGTACTTTTTAAAGTTTTTATAAAGGTCAGTTCTGGCTACAAGCACAGAATCCTGTGGGAAAGTCCTGCTGAGCCTTTTTCAGAGTATCTCAGAAGGTCATTTTGTATTCAGAGGTGAAGTGGTGTTTACCACCAGCGCAAAAAAAAAAAAAATTCTGAACTTCCATTTCTCTCTCTTTTCCTTCATCAGTCCTTCATTGCAGTTTGAAGCTGCCTGGGCTTTGACCAACATTGCATCAGGGACGTCTGCACAGACACAGGCAGTGGTCAAATCCAGTAAGTTGTTTGGACAGGCCCTTCGTCTACTGGATCAACCAGTTTTGACTATGTCAGCTCTCTCTGTATTTGAAGGCTCTGTCCTCCTCTCATTCTCTTTCCCTGTCTGTCTAGATGCTGTCCCATTGTTTTTGAGACTTCTCCACTCTCCTCATCAGAATGTGTGTGAGCAGGCCGTGTGGGCGCTGGGAAACATCATCGGTGAGTGACTGAAATGTCCTCACACTGTTATTGCCACTGAATTTTGTAACTGAAAAGAACAAAAACAAGAATTTATATCGAAACCAAGGAGAGCGCGAGTTCTTTTTTCATTCTCCTGGCAACAAATACTAACCAACCAATGAGATGTGAACTTTTGGATATCATGTCCAGAACAGCTGCTACATGCGTATTAGTGGCATTGAAAGCTGTTGGTTCAACCAAAATTAAACACCAAAGACACATTTTTAGATTCAGTTATAGTTGACATAACCTCTCACAAACCTTTAAAGCTTTTCTTCTGTTGCGCCACCTATAGTACTGGAGTATATTTCCTAAAAATGCTTTGTTTAATTAGCATTTAGTTTTTTTTTTTCTCATATAATTACTGCTATTGCATTTCTTAAGTAGTGCATTGACAATTTAAACTTGCAAATGTATCCCCAAAAATCGGGATCCATATAATTTGAGTTGTAACAGCTGTGATGCTCATCAGTAGTGTTATGTACACTTTTTAACACACGCTTGTGATTTATGGGTCTTTGCAGGTGATGGACCTCAGTGTCGAGATTACGTCATCTCGCTCGGTGTGGTCAAACCTCTCTTGTCGTTTATTAATCCTTCCATCCCCATAACCTTCTTGAGAAACGTTACCTGGGTCATCGTCAATCTGTGCCGAAACAAAGACCCACCCCCACCCATGGAAACAGTGCAAGAGGTGAGGAGTGTATGTGATCGTATGTACATTTACTACTTCTTTCTTTTAGTTGGTAAAAATGATCTATAAGTTGTTTAGTAAACATAAATTGTGTTTTTAAATCATCTAAAATAACACTTGATCAATGTTAACATAAATAGTGTGATGTGGTAAAAACACATTAGTAACCTATCTGCTCTCATTAAGTCGGTTCAAGCCTGACTGCTGAAGTGCATAGAAATACAGCGATTTGATTGGATAAATTGATCCACTTAGCTGGCTGTTTGACTGATTGATATGCACAAAGCACTTTATAAACTGGCATTTAAGCACCACTGTGCCACCATTTTTAAATCTTACAGTGTTCAAGATATTGTGTATTTTCATTCTTGTTTAGTTTCAGACGAAACATTTCCTAATAATCTGAAGTCTGTCTCCTTTCTATTTAGCTACTATCTATTCAGTCATGGGTTGCAGTTATTATGCTGTATAATCTACATGCCAATCTCATTCTTTCTCTTGTTTTCTTCTCTGTCTGTAATCTGGAGGTATAGCTTTGAGCTGAAGGGAACATATTGTACCTCCTGCTGCTAGGAAATAATTAGACTGGTGTTTTCACTGTGTTTGTGTGTGTGTGTAATATAACAACTGTTTCATTGATGGCAGATCTGATGAATATTCTGTTGTCCTACAGCTGATTTCATGTTTACATGCTGTGTGCTTATTCTCAAGATCTGGTGAAATATCAGCTTCTAAAATATCAGTTTTTCTTTCACAGATTCTTCCTGCCCTCTGTGTACTCATATATCATACAGATATAAATGTAAGTACAAGATGTAAAAAAAAAAAAATTGTAAAGCAGAAGTGTTGCTCTTAGTTGAATAATGAGTGTAGTAAATCTGTTTTGTGACAACGTACAAGCTGGTTATTATCGCACAGTAAACACTGAGTTTATCTGAACCTCGATGTGACGCGAAGGGTTATTGTATTTATTATTGGGGTTATTGACTTTATTTTGCAATAATCCCAGTTATTGTATGGATACTTATCAAATAAATATACATTTAAACTAAAATCAACATTTTGTTAGTGTATTTGTTTTGTTAATGTATCTTAGCTTCCACTAAGAAAGAATAATAGTCCATTTGACCTCTCAGTACAACAACTGACCAATCAGAGAGCCGTGTAGTAAATGATAGAAACCGAGTCTTGACTGAGACTGATTTCGAATACTAAAATCTTTTTCTTTCTCTAGATTCTGGTAGACACTGTGTGGGCTCTGTCGTATCTGACAGATGGAGGTAATGAGCAGATTCAGATGGTAATAGACTCAGGTGTCGTCCCCTTCCTTGTCCCACTGCTCAGCCACCAAGAGGTCAAAGTTCAGGTAAAAAAAAAAAAAAGCAGATTTTTCTAGTTGTTTCCGCTGAAACCCGAATCTGGTTTCTGATAGTGTTTGTGTGTCCTCTGCTCAGACCGCAGCGCTGAGAGCGGTGGGGAACATTGTAACCGGGACGGATGAGCAGACTCAGGTGGTGCTCAACTGTGACGTCCTCTCTCACTTTCCCAACCTGCTCACACACCCCAAAGAGAAGATCAACAAGGTGAGACAAACACACACATCCCATCGGATCCCATTTGTGTGAAATGTAACGGTGAAACCCAATCATTTACTTGCTTGATTGCCTAAATGACTCCAGAAATCTCCCCATTCCCAGTGTAAGCGCTGTTGCGCATGTTTAGAGTACATCTGTGATGTGTCTGTTCTTCCCTGCAGGAGGCAGTGTGGTTCCTGTCCAATATAACAGCAGGTAACCAGCAGCAGGTGCAGGCTGTAATAGATGCTGGTCTCATACCCATGATCATTCACCAGCTTGCCAAGGTAAGACTTAATCTGCGTAGCCTGCTATACATCCACTTTTGCAGTTTCATTTTAGCATTAACACACCACCTTGCTTCAGATTTGCAATTCTGCCATAGGATTTATACTGTGAATCTAAAAGTCTGAGACCACATGTAAAAATGCTTCTATTTAGCATTTTCCTATTTTATTTTTATTACAAATTATATACAAATGAAATATCTTAACACTGCAGAGTATTTCTGATTAATTTTATGTCATAATGCTGTTTCTTTGAAGTCCTAACATTTTATTTTTCAAGTTAAAATTATCTTTTAAATCCAAGCAGTATCTAGGGAGTACAATATCCTAAAGACTTGGGATTGGGTCTTATTTGACTTGGGCCAATAAGCAACCACTCAAAACACCTTATAATTGACATGAACCACTCCTACTTTTTTCAGAAACATTAAAAACCTAGTAATACTATGATTATTTTACTTTTAATAATCTGTTGTACAGCATCTGAAGTCAAATTTAAAGCCTGAATCTTGATTCTTGGAAGAGTCCAGTTTAGACACTCCCCTAACTAAACAGTGATTTTACCTTGAATTTGAAGTCTAATACATGTATCTTGGTTTTTCCAAACAGGGTGATTTTGGAACACAGAAGGAAGCTGCATGGGCCATCAGCAACTTGACAATAAGTGGAAGAAAAGATCAGGTTTGAACCATTTGCAATGAATCTTGGATTCAGTGCCACTTTCCCTTCATTTCATTGGTTATTTTGCTGTAATCGGCAGGTGGAGTACTTGGTGCAACAAAACGTGATCCCGCCCTTCTGCAACCTGCTGTCAGTGAAAGACTCTCAGGTGGTCCAGGTGGTTCTTGATGGACTGAAAAACATCCTCATCATGGCTGGGGAGGAAGCCAGCACAATTGCTGAGATCATTGAAGAGTGTGGAGGTAATGGGTTGTCATGGTTCCTTCATATTTCGACTGGTTGTATTCTAAAAGATGACCAGTAGACTGAAACGATCACGTATTTTGTAGAAAAAAAGATGATCAGTAATAGTCTTGCTTCTGACTTTCAGGATTGGAAAAAATCGAGAACCTACAGCAGCATGAAAATGAGGACATCTATAAACTTGCATTTGAAATCATCGATCAGTACTTTTCAGGAGACGATGTGAGTCTTGTTTCTTGGCATGTCTCTCTGTATAGTGCTTGACAATGACTTTCAGTTTATTCTAAGCACGGACTGCAGTTTTGTCGTCTGCCACTTTAAATGCTTGAGCTCATTAATGTCGAGTGGATTTTGATTCATCAGCTGGGAAAAAAAATCATTCTGAAAGCGATTTCTTTCCTCTGTGGTTATCGGTATAGTTGCGGTTTGGACTTCCCTATTTTCATAGAATTAGAGTGACCTATTGCAACTTTACAGTTGCAGTTATCATTATAGTTATTGTCCTTGGTATAAACTGGCCTTAATTCTTTTTGGCTCTGCTTGTAGATTGATGAGGACCCCAGCCTGATTCCTGAGGCCACCCAGGGAGGCACATTTAATTTCGATCCAGCCTCCAACCTACAAACCAAGGAGTTCAAGTTCTAGACAACCAGAGCTTCGAACTCAGGAACGGTGGGTTTCCCAGCTGCTCCTCAACCCCTGCCACCTACTGACCCATCATCTACCAACCACTCACTAACCAGAAAAACAAACCAATCACCACGCTCAAATGACACTCGCTCACACAGAAGAAAATAGCACTGAAGGTTCTGAGTTCTTTCAACGCCACTCAAAACATGGATGGATCTCAACAACAAGACATGGAAGAGAACAAGTACAAGAACAAGATTATACTGCAGTTGCCAAAAAAAAAAAAAAAAAGGAAAAAAAAAAAGATATATATTTTGCTCTTTCTTTCACTCACTCACTCACACACATAGGTGAGCATGAACAATAATAGGAACTTCTGTTGTTGTACCAGCCATCATATCAGCCAAGGAAGATGAAAGAAAGAGATGTTCCTGAAATTGAAAAGCAGGGATTTTTCTTTTGTTTCCAAGAAATTCCTTCCCTCAAAACATTGCATTTCTGGTGATGATCTTCGAGTCTCAGACAGACGTCCAGCCTCTACTGTGTTAAGCCATTTGGACCCCCCTCCCTAATTCATCTGAATCTGTGACCTAGCCTATAATGGGTTATTCCATGGAATATAATTCAAATGGGGGAAGGGAGCGTCTCTAAATATGTGGTGTGCAAACAGAACTTAAATTATCGCCACAAATTCTTGCATTTTCTTCATCCTGAAATTGTGGATATTTAAAAAAAACAAAAAAAACACTGAAGATAAATGAAGAAGAAAAAAATTATGTCAGCAGATCACACAAACTTAAATGGAGAAAGTCTCATCTGAGATGGTCAAGCACCCTCATTTTGAGTTATCAAGTTCTGCAGCGATAGTGTAGTGGACATTCATTGTGCCGATCTTTTTGGTTTGCAATTGGACTGTCGGATGTGTCAAAGGAGGATCCTATTTGAGATGATCATCAGTCGGGTCAATTTGGCCAGGACTTTTAAAGGGCCGCCCCAACCTTTGGAAGTTCATTGAGATCACCTCAACAGGTCTTTCTGCTCAACCAAGAGTGCTCTGGCAGCGCTCTTTATTTCCTGGATTCATCTTCTCTACTTCCTGTCTGTAACCATAGTAATAAGTTCTTTGGGACAAGCCCAATTGTAACCGGTTGGAGGATATTTTCACAAAATCAGTACATTTCAGCACTCGGTAGTCAAAACCACAAGAAACTTTGCAACAGTGATTTGGATTGTGAATTCTTTTTTTGTTTTGATCAGTGGAGCTTCCGCTTTTGCAGTTTTTCCAGTCTTACGCGCACACTTTTGGGTTGTTCCCGTTTTATTGCTTAATGTAAGTAGAGAGCGATGTTCGCTTAATTTTGACTATACAAGCAATGGGAAAAGGAGATCCATGACATTGTGGGTCTTTTTTTTTTTTCTTTTTTCTTTTTTTTTTAAGTTGGTTTTTAATCTTATTTCACTTGCTACAAAACCTAATCGTACCAACTAAAAATAAAATTATATTTCTTGTTTAGGTATATAATGAGAAGCTACCACACTTAGGTCCACTAGACGTTGTTGGGACGCTACAGAACAATAATAACCTTGTGATTATTGATTTACAGCCATTAGGGGTATCTTTTTTTGTTTGTTTGTTCTTTTTGTTTTAACTTTTGTTTTGTAATGGCAAATGATTGCCATTATTTGGAAAATGGGCTTTCTTACTGTTGTGACTGGACTTTTTTTTTTTTTTGTTCTTTTTCCCTGTGCATTAACTTGTAAAGGGATGTATGGGGAAAAATTGCCGTTGGACTAAAGTAGTTGTGTTTGGGCCGCAAACTGCTGAAAAGACAGTAAGGAAGCTAAAGGCAGCCCTGATGATTTTTGAATTAGCCATTTATTGTTGAACAAAAAGAAGAAAAAAAAACTGGTTTGAAATTCATGGACTTATCTAGACAACTAGAAAACGAGCCACTTTAAAGAAGTTTTGTCTTGTATCAGAAATGGATACAAGCTTATTGCTTGTTGCAAGATTTTTACTTGCTGAAGAAAAAAATTAATCTAAAAAAAGCGACAGATTGCGCATTTTGGCCTCTGATTGTTTGTATGTTTTTATAAATTTTAGAACTGAATTTCTCTTTAAGGTGGCTCATCAGTATTTTTTTTTCAACTCTTGTGCATATTAAAGATAAAGAATGAGTTGAAATTCATTGTGCCTTTTGTTTTTCATTTCAAAGCAACTAAAAAAGGTTCATAATGCCTACCACGTTGCATTGGAGCTGCTTATAATATGGGGTCTTTTGGGTGTTATATCTGCCTATCTCTGGACTTTACGATGAGATGTTCTCTGGAGTAGAGTATAACTCTAATTAAATTCTCCTCTAGTCTGCTGGCTGACTTGTAATTGATCCCCTAACTTGCATTCTGCTCCCTTTTCATTCTTTTCATATGGATCACAATTCTAAACCCCTTCAACATAACCCCAACATAACCCACCTTTCTATGGCAACACATCTTTCACTCATCACTCCCTCAGGACGTGCTTATGTATCAATGAACCTAACCAAAATAAACTTGCTGTTAGCCATCCTTTTTATTGCTCTCTTATGATTGACCTTTTGATGCTTTTGTGTCTCTTCTCTTTTACCCGTTAGCTACCTTTCCTCCTTGTCCCTTTTCTGTGCATTTAATTTGTCTTTCTATTCATGATTCGCTTTCTCTCTTTCTAATGTGCAATAGCTCGGTGTTATTTATCTTGAGTTTTAAGGGAGAGATTAGTGCTAAATGAGAATCACACCGGTCACCTGTGGCCGCACCATGCCGGAATCCATTAAAGGGTAAATTATTACATTGGTGATGTGAAATATGTAAGTTTCTAACATATTGCTATTTAAGAACTACAATTACAAGTATGATAGTTGATATCCATGATGGATCAGACAAGCGTTGTAGTCCTTATGGAGCAACTTGCTCCCAACCTACATTTTGTTTTGTTTTTTGTTAAAAAATGTATATTTAAATTGTAGAACAAAATGTGTAATTTTAATCATAAGTTGAAATTTTATCCCTGTGATATTCCAAATGGCATTCAATTTCTGCGTTGGCTTACAAACGGACGCCATGACTTTGTTTATAGACATTTTCATGCGGTTCCAGCTGTTTTAAGTGGAATATTTTACAAATATTTGTACGATTGGTGGCTACATGTATATATTATGGAGTTGAATATAATTAATAAGTAATGGTGAAAAGATTACTCGGTGAAATAAAACATGATAAATTGGCGCCAAAACATGTTCTGTTCGGTGACGTGGACGGAATGAAGTGGAGAGAGTTCGGCGCGAGCCTATGGCTGCAGTGCAAAGCTCCACCGTTAGAACGATGGGCGGAGTCTGGAGATGTCATTCAACCACTCTGGGAACTTATTCAAACGTGCACCGAGTCTTACTGTATAGTCAAGTCAAGTGTATATAATGGCAGAACCTGTACTTTTCACTAAAGTAACGGTTTATTCTCTACTCGCGTGTGTGGCTCAATTTGCTGTCGGGTTTGCTTTCGCGCAAAAATGGGGGAATAAATGTTCAGCTGTTGATCGGTGGGTGCTCGTGTGGTTATTTTACGACGCAATAGTTCATTTTACTCTGGTAAGTATAAAGGTGCATATAAGAACGCTTTCGTTATACCTGCCTGCCTGTAACGACCTGCTCGCCCCTTGTGTGTTTCACCGTGCAGGAGGGACCCTTCGTCTACATGTCACTTGTTGGAAATGTAGCAACTTCTGACAATCTGTTGGCAGAACTATGTGAGTATGCTGTGTTGCAACACTCCCCGACTAAAGGAAAATAACAGGTGATTCGCGCTGATTAAACTGCTTGCTCAGGTGTGGAGCCGTTGACTTGGGTTTAGTCAGGTGGAAGAAGAAGAATTTGATTTTAGATGGATGTAGTACGACGACATCTAGTGGTGTTTGTTTGTATTATGTGTTTAATGTTCAATGTTCAAAGTCCATTCATTCATGACTGAACATAAGAGATTCTATAAAATATATCAATTCAGAAATTGTAAAACTATTTTGACTTTATTATAAAAAGTAGTTCTGCCTAGTGCCTACAGTTAGATAGTTATCGTGTACTCGCACTGGTATCATTCCCCACCCCACACAAAAAGAGATGTAATACATACACAGTACTCTAAAAGGACAAAAAAAAAAGGCACCATAATTAGTCTACTACTTTTGTGCTTTGTTTCAAGACTAAGCAATAGTTCGAGTCTTGTTAACTGAGACAGTAAATGGCAATTTTTATTTTTAATTGCTCTATTCCTTTAAATAATTTTATAACTAGGTTAAAAATTAAGATGCGTTGCCATTCTCACGTAATTAAAGGTTTTTACTGTCAAATAGTTTCAGAATGTGTTACTTCCTGAGGCCATTTATGTTTCTTGAATGTAGTTCCATAACTTTGTCTATTAACCATGGAAATTTAACTTCTACTTTGCATTGTCTTATGAATGTAATGCATGTTACTGTTTAAGGGTTAGTTCACCCAAAAATGAAAATTCTGTCAGTAATTATTCGCTTTCATGTTGTTCCAACCCCGTAAGACTTTCGTTCATCTTCAAACACAAATTAAGATATTTTGGATGATGTCTGAGAGCTGGCTCACTCCTTCATAACAACATGAGGGTAATTACTGACAGAATTTTCATTTTTGGCTGAACTAACCCTTTAAAATACTCAACAGGGAAAGAATATGGCAAGGCAGACGAGCGCTGGTTATACTCAGACCCGACAATAGTATCTCTAGAACTTCTGACAGTGGTTTTAGATGGTTCTTTGGCCCTGCTTCTGGTCTATGCCATCATTAAAGACAAACACTACAGGTAAGTACAGTCATTTGTTTTAATGTAAATCCAATCCATGTGAGATCCAATAAGTCTAAAGAATTTACCTAATGGTGATCGTGCAATGTTTTGTCTTAAATTAATAACCTACTTTAAACTCAAAATATCTATATACATATATATATATATATATATGTATATGTATATGTATATATGTATATGTATGTTTCTTTTTGAACCAGGCACTTTGTTCAGATTACGCTGTGTGTGTGTGAGTTGTACGGGGGCTGGATGACCTTCTGTCCAGATTGGATAATCGGAAGCCCTAACCTGAACACCAGCAACTGGCTGTACCTGTGGGTCTACCTGGTGTTCTTCAATGGGATCTGGGTGCTGGTGCCTGGGCTCCTCCTCTGGCAGTCATGGAGGGATTTAAGAAGAATGCATCAGTATCCAAAGAAGAAGAACAGATAAAATCACAGCAAGCCTGATAATTAGTAATTAACCATATAATTATTAGGGGCCAAGGCATACGCTAGGCACCTATTGTAATCTTTAATGTAATCTTATTCTTCTTCCTTTTCTTCTGCTCTGGAAGTCTATGGCAGCCCATACAAACGATTGTGGGAGAGGTATGACATTTGGCACACAGATAGAGGACAGTCTGAACTGTCACCATACCAGATTTGGAATCTCAAGACGATTCGATTGCACCCTGTGACGTCATTTTCCATCCTGAAATTTTTTCCGTCATTTTGATTTTTCCGAAAAGCCTACTTTTCTTCCTCCTAGGCCATTGCTTTTTACAAATTTATCCAGATCATCTTCAGACAAAGCCAACAAAAAGTTACGGAATTCAAGTTGATTTGTCAAACCGTTCTTGAATAGCGTGCGAACAAATTCGGCGAAGTGCCCGAAAAAATGCTTTAGCTTATTCTGACCAAACTTGGTGTGTTATGACAACCATAGACTGTTAAAAAAGATGGACAGCGCCCCTTCACTCTTTTCCATTGGTGAGAAGTGAAGCCGCCAGTGTCCCAATATGGCGCTGACTTCTTGAGACCTGAGTCTGCGCAGTAGCGATCTCGGGACCAGATCTGCGCAGTAATGAGCAGGAAGTAAAGCCGCGAAATCAAGGCCCCGCCCTCACTCTCGCAGAATCAATAGTAAGCATTATAGAAATTTAGATATTACATTTAAAGCTCCAATCTCCTCAGTGCTCCGAAGATCCCGAAAAAAAGTCTGTTGGTGCTTCAGTGACTACTTCGCTCAGAGAACCTGTCAATCACAGCTGTCAATCATGACATCACCCCACCGCATCAAATAACTAACTAAAAACAAACTTATTTTAAAAACAAACACTTGAACTTACATCAGCGTGATTAAAAACTATAGTAAATGACAGAAACCATCTTTGGAAAAAAGATTTTTGAAGTGTAATTTAATTGTTTCACGTGCTGTTAAATATCGTGGGGAGGCGGGGTTTATGACCTATACTAGGACCAGTCACTGGGGGGCGATCGAGACGCTTTGGCTTCACTTTTCAGGGCTTGTGCGGCATGCTTGATGACAACAGAGAATGTCTAATATGGCGAGAAGTTTCACTCTCAGTACACTTCCGGCTTCTGAACTGGTTGCAGTTCCTCTCTGATTCCATATGAGGGCGCTCACAGGACGAGTGCAGAATGAATGGAGGTCTATGGCGCTATACCAATAAAAATCCACTTTTCTCAAGATATAATTTTTTGTCTAGTAATTTGAATGTTGTATTCGAAAGGAGATGCAAATAAATTACACATTGCTGGGTGTTAGATTTTTTTGAGTCACTTATTTGCTTTAAAAAGTCTTTTAAAGTGTCAATGACGTCATACACATGTACGACCAGAGATACTGCTTAACGGCAATCCTTCACTCACTCTGGTGCGTTCGCGCTCTGCACTTTCTTACACGATGCCATCAAGCGGTATCTCTGGTCGTAATCAGTCCTTCACTGACCAATCAGCGTTCATTAGCAGAATGCTAGCGTGTTATGGGCAACAACAACTCAACCTGTAAGAAATCAAAAGGACATAAGTACTCGTTCATTCAACTTTCGACCTAAAACCCATGTTGAACTTGCAAAATCTACAATCAGATCTGAGATTTCTCAACGGCAATCGGGTGAAAGAGACTAATTTAGCTGTCTAGCCCCATTGACTCCCATTCATTTTGCACTCATGGCGATCGCCCCCAGTGGAACTCTGGTGGTACTACAACCAAAATCCGGTACAATAGGACTTAATAGGGAGTGGGCAGGCTCTCCGTAGACGGGCTCTGATGACAACCATGACCTGAGGCTACCTGCACAGTTTCGGTGCAGTGCCATCTAGTGGTCAAGAGATACGAAAAATAGCTTTTTTTGCTTATAACTTCTGAACAGTGTGCCCAAAATTCAAGAAAGTTCTCTTTAGATTCGGAGCAGCATGTCGAGTCATATGATACCCAATTTTCCCATATCGGCCATCTTGAAATTTGTCGTAAAATTCTATATTTTACGAACGCATTGGCGTATCGTTACGAAACTCGGTATGTGTCTTCAGGACCATACCATTGACAGTTTCTGGCCAGCGGCACCTTGTGGTCAAAAGATACAATGAAATTTCCAAAAAGGATAATAACCTTTGAATAAATTCTATTATTGGTATGAAACTGGTCTTAATGGATCCCTTGGGTCATGCTGAGAACATCTTGCCATTGTCAGCCAAACTTCCTGTCCACCATTTTGATTTTCTTTAAAAACGTACTTTTTCGAACTCCTCCTAGACCATTTTCACCAAATTCGAGTCAGATAATCTTCAGACTGTGAAAAAGTTATGGATTTCATGTCGATAGGCGAAACAGTTTTCGTTTACCGCATCGACAAAGTTGATGGCATGATGCTAAAACTACTCTTTGGCTATATCTCTGCAAAGCTTTGGCATATTGACACCAAACTTTGCATGTGACATTGTCACCTCACTCTGTCCACAGCGCATCAATTTTGTCACAGTGTCACCTGTCAGTCGAAAGTGATAAACCATTAAATCAAATTATTCGTGACTGACTTTGATTATTTATTTTTTTGCCATTTTGCCTAAAATCGTCTTAAAATGTCTTTAATTGCTCATTGTTGGTTTGATGCTCCCGGCCATGTTGGCATGACTTACTGTGTTCCTTGTGCTTGGCCCCGGATAATTGCTGCTTGCAGCTATATTTATTATTGCAGTTATAATCAGCCTCTTAAACTCAATAGAATGTAGAGACTAGGTGTGATGCAGTTGAAGTATTATACACATTTATTGGGTACACAGAGGAACGCTCGTTATCTTTGCATAATTGCAGTGGTAAAGACACAAAGGAAGCTCACACAAACTACTGACTCATAGCAACATACTTTTGCTTGTACTATCTGCATTCCTGCCTTTGACACCTAACATTGAATCCCTTATGTCGATCCCTACCGTTCTAGGGCCACGTTTCCCTGCTAATCCTCCTTACCAAACTACCTTATCCAGTATGTCAGAAACCACAAATTTATTCCAAATGACTATAAAAAGTTATGTCAGTTTGTTTCATCACACTTGTTTGCTTCTCCTTGATATATGGATGACTCATGTTTCTTTTTACACAGACTGTGGTATTGAGTTGGCTGTGTTTCTTGCCAAGTTGTGACAGCGTAATTATTTTCCTGCTGTATTTATGTCATAGTCAGTCAAATGCAGGTCTGACAAGAAATAGGTTTAAGGAATTACTTCATCATTGTAATTTCAGATATTAACTTGCTACACAATTTAGGCATTGCAATTTCACTACAGCTTCATGTGTAAATAATAATGAATAATTTCATTCTTTTATAGATAAGTGTACAATAAGGTTCCATTTGTTAAAATTAGTTAACCACATCAGTTAATATGCCTAACATTTATTAATCTGATTTAATGTTGAACATTTACTAATTACATAAAAAAATCAAATGTTGTACCTGTTAATATTTAATTGAGTTTGCATGAACTAACAATGTTTAATTTTTATTAACTAGTGTAAACAAAAGTAAAAAAAAAATACTGTAACAAATACAGTGCTTATTGTAGTTAATGTTAGTTAATGCATTAATTAATGTTCACTAATTGGACATTTTTGTAAAGGGTTCCCCTTTTTAGAATGAAATTGCATTTAAAAAGCACCTCGTTTCTTTGAATTGCGCTCAAGTTTTAATTAGTATTTCAAAATTATGTACAGTATCACAGGATTGTCATCAAAATCACTTTTCTTGACAATCTGCACTACAGGAGACACAGGAACAGGGCATTATATTACATATATATAGAGAGAGATGCAGTGCAGAACAGGAAGACAAGTTAAAAAAAACATAATATTTACAGGATATACAAAAACCGTGAACAAGTACATTCGTTAAATCAGTCATCTTTCCTCCTTTCCATTCTTTGTGTAGTTTTAGTATGACAGTACCATGATCAAACCTCTTCACTTTGCGTTCTGAGGTTTAAATAAAATAAAAGGAGACTGTCAAGATAGTTTGAACTGCATTCTTTGTATTCCCTAGATAGTGAGAGAGTACCTTCCTTACGCTTTATAGTAGTTTAGCTATAGAGAGAAAGGCTTGTTGGAGACCCAGTCCCTTCATGGCGCTGCAAGCTTGGATCTCCCAAACCCGATCTGTGTATCTATCCAGGTCCAGCAATGTAGACACCTCTCTAATAGTCATAGAGTTTGGCAGATCTTTTTTGTTGGCCAGCACCATCAGGGGAACTCCTTTCAAATGCTCATCACTCAGAATCTTCTTCAGGGCTTTCTTGGCTTCATCCATCCTGGCACGATCACTGCTGTCCACCACAAACACCAGTACTTTACATCCCTCCAGGTAGTATCTCCAATTGGGCCTCATAGTCCCCTGTCCCCCAACATCCCACACGGTCAGTGAGGTCTTCTTGTCCAACTCTACAGTTGCGACATTAAAGCCCACGGTAGGAGAGGTGTCCATCACCACTCCCCGCTGCTGTCTGTACAGCAAAGTGGATTTTCCAGCTGAATCCAGACCCATGAGGAGAACCTGAGGAGCCTTTTTAAACTGTTTAGACTTCATGGCACCCATCCTGGTTTGAAAGACGCGTTCCTGTTTAAACTTGCTTATCTCTGTACCTTCGAAATGGCATCTGGCACCAGGATCCTTGATTTCTCACTTCTAGTTCTGTTTTCCTGTGATATTGTATGCAAAGTAGAAGCGACACTGTGAACTGTATGCAGCTGAAATTATAGCTCAGGACTGAGCGTGTGATACTGCCAGACGAGTTTTTTTAAACAGGTTTGTCAACTTTACATGCGGGCCAACCTGCTCAGGAATCCCAGAAACTAAACTGTACTGTAAATAATATGAAAGATCCTGTCGCAATGCTTGAATTTACAGACAATGAATGGGCAGGGCAAAGTCTACTCTTAACCTAAAAAGTGTGTATATACTGTACACACACACACACACATATATATATATATATATATATATATATATATATATATATATATATATATATATATACACATATATATATATATATATATATATATATACACAAACACACACACACATATGTAACCCCTTAGGTCCTACTCACTCCGCTCTGTGCGGGCCTCAAACGCCGGTCTCCGGTGTGGGAGTTGGACACTCTAACAAGGAGGCTTAATATTGCAGTCTCTAGAGCAGTGGTTCTCAATTCTGGTCCTGGGGACCCACAGCTCTGCACATTTTATATGTCTCCTTTATCTGACACTCCCAGTTCAGTTCATAGAGCTCTTTCCTAACGAAATGATCTGAATCAGGTGTGTTAAATAAGGGAGACATACAAACTGTGCAGAGCTGTGGGTCCCCAGGAGCAGGATTGAGAACCACTGCTCTAGAGCACCTCTTAAGATCAGGGGAAGGGGAGTGAGGTTTATGTACAGCTCTTACTAACTGACTTCTGTTACACTCACCACCCTAAACATCACTCCCATCTGGGTCACAGCACCAATGTAACCCCTCAGGTCCTACTCACCCCGCTCTGTGTGGCCTCGAACCTTGGTACTAGCTGGCTTACATGCATACTGTACATACATACATACATTCATATATATATATATATATATATATATATATATCCTATCAGTGTATATCATGAAAATGTACTAAAATTTATGTTTATAAGCTTTTACTTTAACAGTAATAGTCTTCTTCTGCTACCAGTGGTACTACTAAATACCAGTAAAATATGAACTAAAATATAACAACAATAGTAAATATATTTAGAATTTTTTTCGCGCAAGTTTTTACAACCCAAATCCCGCCCCCAGCTCCTCCATCCCCTTTCTTCTTCTTATTGATATTATTATTACTAGTCTATTACTATTAACATGTATGTGGCATATTTTATAGTCAACGTTACGCCCCAGTTTCATTATTTCATTATGTCCCAGCGTTCATTTTGGTTGACTATGATTTCACTTTTCTAACTTTAGTCAGTGTGTAATGTTGCTGTTTGAGCATAAACAACATCTGCAAAAAGTTACGACGCTCAAAGTTCAAAGCAAAGGGAGATATTTGCTTTTAAAGAAATAGTTTTTTAAGGACTACAACAAATGGCTGGCTTGCACGACATTCCTCCCGGGTTAGTGACATCACCAACCCTAGAATTTACATAAACCCCGCCCCAGGGAACGCGATTTATAGATTATCAAGACAGAATATGCTAATCAATAACTAGAAGATAACTACACATCAGCTACATAAATTAATCAACTAACCATTCAGAAAGGTCCTGTTGCATTCCACATGTTGTCACTTCTTGAATCTCTCCATCACTGACTCAGTTGACATCATCTGACTTCAGTTTGAACATAAAAGTCTAAACGTTTTTGACTTTTTTTGCTCACCCTCAAAAAGAGACCATTTTAACACTTCATATACACACTCACTCATCAAAGACATATTTTACATCTTGTGAAAGGGGCATATACCACCCCTTTAATCCTTATTCCACTTTATCTCCTGCCTACTCTTACTAGCCAATCAGCGGAGTAGGAGTGATTTACAAGAAGTCTGTGATTGGACAGTTGAGCCGTCGTTCACGCATCCGTAGCAACAGTGATCAGGAAACAAGTACGTTTTGTTTCCTCGCTGACGTGAACGCGCTTCCGTGGGCATATCCTGCTGGCGCTGCAGCCCGAGAGCATTTCAAGAGGTACTGGACTGGGCAACTCGCTAATTACATGGTCTCGACGTCCTGTAGAAATTAGGTAGGTTTTGCTGCGTTGACTTGATGATAACCGTTTTTCTGTAGCCTGAATCCACCTCATGTCCTCCTGATGGAGCGATGCCGTAGCTGTCAGGCTAACCGAGCTTTAGTAACGCGAGCCTGCAAGAAGATATGTTTAAACCAACACTGCTGATTTAGCGATTCCTCTCACATGGACATTAAACACAGACAGATACTGCTGTCCGATTTTTGTTTGTTTTGTTTTAATGCAATTTGCTACAAGGTAGTGAGTGATCCCTCATCAGCTGTAAAAGTGACAATAAAAGCTGTAGCTAGTGAGTTTTGCAGCTGTTTCGTCGTTATAAACTACTGTACCGAAGTGTTTCAGTGACAAAGCAACTGGCAAATAGGCTTTATGAACCATCAGTTCTGTACTGTATCACACACAAAAGCCTTTTTGTACTTGCTTAAATTGTGTAAGTGTGTGAAAACGGTGGTGTTGCAGTGGTAAAAGACCTAGACTACTAGTGCAGTGGGAAGCTGTACACTTCCCTAAGTCAACACACCTTTATTATATAGCACCTTATACAATACAGATTGTTTCAAAGCAGCTTTACCGTAATAAACAGGAAAATAACAAAATCAGTGATGCAGATGCTCAAACCTGAGACTAATTAAAATTTTGCTGTGTCATCATTATTCAGTTCAATTTTGATTCAGTTCATTAACTGTTAAGTTCCTCAATTATGAAATTAGTTTAATTCAGCTATAAGCAGCTTTACAGAAGACAATAGTATCATTATTCAGCTTGATTCGGTTCACTTTTGATTCACTAACATTGTTGATGTTGCAAAATTGTTGTAGATTCAGCTAAAAAGCAGCTCTGCAGACGACAGTAGCTCAAATTTTGTTCTGATGCAGTTATAACCCTACGAATCACTGACATTTAACATTTGTGTCCAGTTTCAAAGGCACACACAGCTGCCGGGTATCTTCAGGTGTCTTCTCGTCTCCAAAGCCTGTCCCCTGCGCTTGGCCATGGTGGATGTGAGTAAGTGGCCTCTCTTCACCCTCCTGAGCGCACAGGAGCTCGCCTCCATTCGACAGGCGTGCATCTTTGGAGTAGCTGCTAATGAGGCCATCTACATCACCCACAATGACGAAGTAAGCTGATGAAGAAACCGATAGTATCTGTGTGGGTCTCGGTGGTGTAAGCTTACACGACCCGTTTCAGTAGTTTGTAGTAATGGAATAAAGGTTCACAAAAGGCTTCTGTACCTTTATATGAAAACTAATCTGAATGTCCTGGCACAGGTGTATGTGTTAGGTGTGAACTGCAGTAACTGTCTGGGCACTGGAGACAGTCAGAGCACCATTGTTCCTAAAAAGCTGGACTGTCTGAGTGGAAAGAAGCTGGTCAGTTTGAGCTATGGCAGTGGTCCTCATGTTCTGCTGGCCACAGACGGTGAGTACAAGTGTAAATTGTTCTGTTCAATGTCTAAATCTAGTTATAGTGAAGGCGTAATGTGAAATTACTTATCCAAATAAAGTTGTCAAGTAACATGGTTGCATTAAATGTTTAACGGCATGAACGTATTTTACACTTTTGTCTTATTCAAAGTCCTTTTGTCTCCTTACAGAGGGGGAGTTGTATGCATGGGGGCATAATGGATACAGTCAGTTGGGCAATGGGACGACCAATCAAGGTGTGTCTCCCGTTCTGGTGTCTGCTAACCTGCAGAACAAGAGGGTGACAGAGGTGGCCTGTGGTTCTCACCACTCTTTGGCTCTGACCCATGAGGGTGAGGTGAGGCTCTGGAACCGTTTTTGCGAAATGGCTTGGAAACCGCATGAGTATGGAAGCCCATTTCTGCCACATAAGGGAAAAAAGTGTTGTTAAATCGTAATGACGTCAAAAGTGGAAATTGAGATTAGTGATTATAGATTTACCGAAGTGTAATTTGACATAATTTTAAATTATGAGATACTTAGGCATAATTCGGAGAGAAAAGTAAAAAATTGTGACATAAAACATTGCAGTTATTAGATAAAGTGTTGAAATTATAAGATAAAAAAAAAAAAAAAATCATAAGTATGACATTACAGGTCGAAATTGAGCTTCTAAGTCAATTGTGAGATAAAAAGTCAAAATTATTACATTATTTTTTTTGAAAGAATTTTTTTTTATCTCATACTTATGAATTTTTGTCTTAATGAATTTATCTTATAATTTTGACTATCTTAATGACTTATCTCATAATTTCAACATGCCATAATTATGATTTATCTCATAAGTTAGACTTTTTTTCTCAATTGCAACTTTTTATTCCATAATTATGACATAGGATCTCAAAATTTAAATGTAATCATAATTATGACTTTTTATGTCAAATAATGCTTTGGTAAATCATCCATTTTTATGTGTCAGAAATGGGTTTTCTATCCATAAGAGACTGCAGATTTAACCTAATGTCGATTAGTCAGCCATCGTGACCCATCCGTGGCACAAGATGAGCATATGTTGGTTGACCCGTTTTATCTTTCTGGAAAATAAGTTGCACCAGCTCATTTAGAATAATGTGAAATACCAGTAAATAAAATGTAATGTTTACAAACATTATCCACATGAAATGCCCAGATTTATTGCCCAACTTATTGAAGCACAGCCATGTAGAATAATTAGAGTTAAACTGGTGGCATGCTGTGAATCTAGTAGCATTGACCAAAATAGTTGCAGAATATCTTAACTTTGCTCTGTGTCACATGCTAATCCCATAATCCAAGCAAATTCCTTCCTGTTTATTTTGTATATAACAATTTCCCTTGTATCAGTCTCTTTAGAAACACTCCAGCAGTGGGTTAAAAATGTAGGTTACATATTAAAGGGTATTAGATGGATTTAGGTTGTTTGACAAAACCCTCTTCTCTCACCCCATCTGTTTAGCACGTAGAGTTAGCCGCTTGGCCTCGTCGTGCTCGCTGTAATGACGAGCATGTGACCTTTTTCACTAAGCTGAGAGGGCTTTTGTTCTCAGTGGAACTACCAAGATCAGCTTGGGTGTAACAGTGTGTGTTTGTCTGTAGTAATAATTAATATTCCGCTTCATTAAATCTTCTAGATGTACAGTGAAATAGTAATTTTGTATAGCTCATTTAAAAACATTGGCAGCCATGTTCATAGACAGCCAGGCTGGCGTTTTTATGAATTAATGTTTGTAACTCAATATCCCTGCTAATTATAAGTCGTCCTAGGTGTTTGCATGGGGCTACAACAACTGTGGTCAGGTGGGTTCAGGGTCCACTGCCAACCAGCCAACGCCTCGTAAGGTGTCCAACTGCCTGCAGAACAAAGTGATGGTTAGTATAGCCTGTGGACAGACTTCATCCATGGCTGTGGCGGATAATGGTGAGGTAAGGGATGAAATGAACCATTCATACCGCATTGTTTTTGTAAGGACCCAACCTGATGCTTAAAACATTTGGTTGATTATTTACTATTTAGTATGCATGCGTGTCGTCTCACTGTAGCTGTGTCGCTTGCTTGTTAGTAGTGAAATGTGTGTTGGTGTTTCAGGTTTATGGCTGGGGTTACAATGGTAATGGCCAGCTGGGGTTGGGGAACAATGGGAACCAGCTGACTCCGTGTCGTCTGATTGCACTACAAGGCCTCTGTGTGCTGCAGGTAGTCAGCTGTACATGTAACATACTAATATACACTACTGTTTTTTTTTTTTGAATGAAATTAATACTTTTATTGAACAATGATGCATCAATTTGATCAAAAGTGTCAGTGAAGACATTTATAATGTTACAAAAGATTTATCTTTCAAAAAAAATCCTGATCTTCACACTTTTTCTATTCATTAAAAAAAAAAAATCCACAAAAATATTAAGCAGCACAACTGTTTTCAACATTGATCATAAGCAATGTATTTTGAGCACTATAACAGCATATTAGAATGATTTCCGAAGGATCATGTGACACTGAAGACTGGAGTAATGATGCTGAAAATTCATATTAAAAGAGAAAACGGCTTTTTTAATTTGTAATATTAATTCACAATATTACTTGTTTTTTTACTGTATTTTTGATCAAATAAATGAAGCCTTGGTGAGCATAAGAGACTTCTCTCAAAAACAAAAAAAAATCGGCAACAAAGCAAGCATTTTGTTATTCTGCACAACCCATGTGACTATACAGAATTTAAAAAATGTAAGTGGGTGTAAAATATGTGCTTGTGTCACTTCGACAGATTGCCTCAGGTTACGCTCATTCTCTAGCACTGACTGATGAGGGCCTGCTGTATGCATGGGGTGCAAACACTTACGGCCAGCTGGGCACCGGCAACAAGAGCAACCAGCTCAGCCCTGTTCAGGTCATGACTGAGAAAGAAAGGTAATGGAGTTTGGGAATAAATCTTTTATTTTATTTTGTATTACCTACCTACTTGGTCACTCACTGACTCCCAAAACAGTATAGCTATTTTTAAAGGGATAGTTCACCCAAAAATGAAAATAAATCTGTCATTATTCAAACCTGTATGAATTTCTTTCTTCTGTTGAACACAAAAGAAGATATTTTGAAGAATGTTTGTAGCCAGACAGTTGATGGACCCCATGGACTTCCATAGTATGGAAAAAAACTAAGACAAAAGCACATAACAAAATTAATACAACTGAAATAAAAACTCATTTAGATCCAATGAACTGCCTGTACTATATATTGTAGAATCCTAACCTACATGGATCCTATGACTGATTTTGGAACAGCAACTCTCTCCTAATAGTTTCCCCTGCACATCACACACATGCTTCTATTTGATTTCAGAAGAGTTTGGCCCTAGCATGTTGCTAAGCGAGCAATGTGATACTCAATCAAGAGTTATTAAATAATATCCTTCCAAGCTTTATAATGGGAGTGAATGGCTCTCCTGTTTTTGAAGTCCAAAAAAAGTGCATCCATCCATCATAAAAGTACTCCATACGACTCCATGTTTATAACGTAATGAACTAAAATAACTAGCTTCCGGCAGATGACTCGCTCACAGTAAAGAGCTCATGTTTGGTGAAAGCTGCATGATGTTGACATTTGCATTCAGTCTGTGCCATTGTTGGTCTGAATTGTTGCATCCCAGGGAGATTTCCTGTTGGCCTGGTGGGAACTTCCTGAAAGTCATCCTGTTTTGAGTGTAGTATGAGTAGCAGCTCTCTCGCACCCTCGCTGTGGGGTCACTGCAGTTATCTCTGCTAATATTACTTTGCAGAATATGCATAATAATGGAACTAACAACCCAGTAATCTCTAATGTTGGGAGAATAAGACTCGTGTAAGAATCTGACTGATGTCTCCCTCCCCTTCTCTCGGTTCTTTCCCCTTTGCGCCCTCTCCTCCTGCATGTATCCTTCCTCGTGCCCCTGCTCTCCTCCACGTTGGCCTTCTCCATTGCTTCCTGCTTTTTGACTCCGCCTCCTCCCTGCGCCAGGATTGTGGAGATCGCCGCCTGTCACTCCACACACACCTCTGCAGCAAAGACCCAGAGCGGTCAGGTGTACATGTGGGGGCAGTGCCGCGGACAGCCCATCGTGCTGCCACACCTCACACACTTCACCAGCACGGACGACGTCTTCGCCTGCTTCGCCACGCCCTCTGTCATGTGGCGGCTGCTTGCCATGGGTGAGTTTGTGTCGGCATCCACCATTGTTCTGATGTTTAGTTCACTTTGTTGTTTGAATCTTAATGCATTCATACTGATGTCTCTGCTGTTACATAACTGTGCTGTGTTTGTTATCAGAGCATGATGATTTCCTGACTGTGGCCCAGTCTCTTAAAAAAGAGTTTGACAATCCAGAGACCTCTGACCTCAAATTCAGCATCGACGGGAAGTACATCCATGTCCATAAAGCTGTTCTCAAAATCAGGTGATTACCTCACTTCAGTGTCATGACTAATAACTGGTATATTCAAGATGATCACTTTCTCCTCTTTAACCCTTTTAATTTCTGACTCCTTTCAGGTGTGAGCACTTCAGATCAATGTTTCAGTCACACTGGAATGAGGATATGAAGGAGGTGATCGAGATCGACCAGTTCTCGTACCCGGTGTACCGCTCTTTCCTGGAGTTCCTCTACACTGACAGTGTGGATCTTCCTCCTGAGGATGCCATCGGTGGGTTCTGCTCCATTTTCACACCTGGTTTACAGAGAAATACTCATAGATGAGGAAAAGAAACCAATAACCACTCTTTTTGGGGATTACCCCTTTAAATGGACCAAAACTAAACCAGGTGGAAAAAACATGGCCTTACTGTGGACTCATCTCATTTTGGTCCATTTTTGCTGCCAAGTTGCAGTCCACTTTCCGTTCACACTTGTTTTTTGGAATATAAATCACTAGAATTGTATATACCGGTAAATTAATGATGACATTAATGATTCTTGTAGTAGCAGTAGTAATAATAATAATAATAATAATAATAATAATAATACTTATTATTATTATTAGTAGTAGTAGTAGTAGCAGTAGTAGTAGTATTTTTTTTTAATAATAATATAATTATTATTTACAATAATACGCTAATAATAGTATAAAAGTATGCACTATTGTACATAATAATCATTAACTAATGATTTTTACAAAAACAATAATGCATAAATGATGATTAGTTATTATTTTAACATTGTTTTTGTAAATAATTATTATATTATTGTAAATAATAATGATAATAATTATAACTGGTTATGTTCTTTATTATTAAAAAGAATAAAATATTAATAAAATATTAAAGTCACCATTAAATCAAAATTGGCAATTTTTTTTTTTTTTTTTACAGAATGTTGCAGTGTTTATTCTAAAAGAGTTATCCATGCAAATTATTTATTTGAAATTCATATGTCCCGACTGCTAACTTGGCAATTTGATTTCTACGAGTCGCGCCCTACATTTGTGTCGTTCCTGAAGCCATTTCACTCGGCCATACATCGCAATAGTGAGGAAGAGACTATCGCCGTTTCATGCCAACTTTAAGTATTAGTAATCTAGTGCTGTGTGCTCCTGTATATTTTGTATGCACTGTAACTTGTAACAACCAAAAGTATTTGGAATTTCACAATTGTAAGTCAACCTTATTTTGTTATAAAACAATGCAGAATTCAGAAAGGTCAAAGCATTTGTTGTAGCCATTAAAAAACAAAATGAATGGATTTGGCTGTCTGTCACAGGGTTACTGGATCTGGCAACCTCATACTGTGAAAACAGGCTGAAGAAGTTGTGCCAGCATATCATAAAGAGAGGCATCACGGTGGAGAACGCCTTCTCTCTGCTGTCTGCTGCCATCAGATATGATGCTGAGGTAAAACAAAACCATCCTGGAGGCCTGGCTTACTAGAGCACCCGGTTTACCTCCTAGACTATTAGCTCTTCTCGGTCTCATTTTGTTTGCTAGTTTTTGCAATTAATCAAAAAGTAAAAATATTTTTGTAAGGTAATATCAATACTGTAAGCTAATGATAATCATAGATGGTGATATTGATTGTTCTTGCTCGCTTGTTCAGTCCCTCATAATTACACATTCATGCTTTCTTTCATATGAAGGATCTAGAGGAGTTCTGTTTTAAATTCTGTGTGAACCACTTGACTGAGGTCACGCAGACAGCTGCGTTCTGGCAGATCGACGGCAACATGCTGAAGGAGTTTATCTGCAGAGCCAGCCACTGTGGAGCCTTCAAAAACTGACTCTGACGTCCACCACACACGCACGCGCATGCACACACACACACAACCCATCTGTCACTGCAGTCAGTCCTCTTCACAGCTAGTGGGCGCTGTTACAGCAGACGCCGGTCACTCACACAGCGCCCTCTGTTGAGCACGAGAGAAACTCTTAAATGGTCAATGCCTGTTAATCTCATTCTCATGTACAACCATTTCACATTTAGGTTTTGCACAACTATTTGGAAAAGACGTTTTGCCTGCTACTAGGAACAAACTCTAGTGCCTCTCATGAGAATAGCGTTTGCATAATAAAGTCAGGGTGAGTTTGGGCCAAAAAGAGGCATAATTCCACTTAAACACACAACACTGAAAAACAGACCTTATACTTTTTCACAGAAAATCTTAAATTGAGGTCAACAATTAGTTTTTGTTTACTTGCTGTGATGCAGTGCATTACAGTTTGCTTCTTTTTTATTGTGTTGTACTGGCTGGGATCTGTAAATGTGCATTATATTGTCCTAAGTCAGCAGACCTTATTGATATTGCACACTCACTTATTTCTGTGTAAATGTTATTTGACCCAAAGAATTTCTGCTAGATTAATTTTGTTTTGCTTGATTTGAGTCTTAAATCGTGGGCATAGTTTTTCTCGTCTAACCTTTTAGAAACTGTTTGCTATCGCTTAGTTTAGAAACTGTTGGTGCTGTGAATTACAGAAGCAGCATTTACAACAATGACTGTTGCACTTAACCAGTCTGATGTTTAAGATTTGCTAAAAATATAAAGAGTATTATATACATATAGTTGCACTAGTAGTTTCCTATACAGGAGCTGCTCATATAGGATCACTAGAGGGTTTGTATCCTTTTTTTGTTTTGTTTTTTATAGGTGTGAAACACTTATATGACATAATACTAATGCCTGTGGTAATTTTGTTTGTTACATATTAACCAACTGTATTTTTGTTTTTCACATGTACATACTGTACAGTTTTTGCATTAGTTTTGTAAATGAATCTGTGCGCATCACGCGTGCCACAGTATCTCTTGTAAGTTATAAAACCTGAACCTTTAAAGTAAAATAAAGCTTTTCTTATAAGTTGCATTTGTTTGTTTTTTCATTGTATGTTTAAATGTATGGCAGCATATTTATTTATTGTAGATATATCTGTTAAGACCTTCAAACTTGTAATATGAAAACGGTACATTTTACTTGCATGAATCAGATTTCATTGTTTTTAATTGTTTAATTAGAATTATACATTTAGAATACATTTTAATTGTATTGTTATTTTACTAATTGATATAAATGCTACTGATTATAGTTCCTGAAAGGCATCCTGTAGTTTAATTTCTCATCAAATTAAACAAAATGTTAATTACCAGAATAGTTAAATCCTTGTTGGGTAACAAGAAATGAGTGACTGATGCTCATTCTATGAAATGATTAAATGTTCAGAAATGTTTTAAATGCACTCAATTAACAGGTTTGACTAGTTCAGCTACACAAATTAGCGGAGTGTATGATCCAACATACAGTCATGCAATCTTATATTCTTATAATAATAATTTCAATAGTAAGATAGAGTGACTCAGTGCCACTCTTTCGGGATGTCATCAGTGAAACAGATTATTGAGTCTGGCGTGGAAGACTCTGACCGGCCTGTCCAGATCTGCACCCCATAGATGACTGAACTGGAGAAAATCCCTGCATCCATGATGTTTTATTTTGTAGATGGTATACATTATGGTCCCTGATAGGGAAAATTGTAATGACGTGCAAGATGTTAGAACTTCCTATCAATGTCAATGGTCGTGAAACTATATGTCGCCTTTAAGAGTTTGCCCCGCCCACTAGTGACGTCAGAGCAAATAGGAAGATGACAGCATGAATTCCATAGATGAAGGCGGACGGGCTGTTGTTGTTTGGGACAGTTTAGTCAATGACAGGTCAATGTTGATCGCGATTGAATGGCAGCATCGGACAGTCGGGGGTCTTGTCGGGATGGCGAGGGAAACAGATCTATTCCAAATGTGAGGGAGACCGGAGTACAGACGGATGCCAAAGTACAAGGTTAGATTAACCTGTCAATGTCTTCTTGTGCTAACCAGATCCATGCGGTTAATATATATATAACTTTAAATTGCAGTGTGTTGCCAATGCTGTTTCATTTCTTCTTTCAATAGGCTATTTTCTTTAATTTTTGCCATTGAGACATTTACATTTTGTCCTTGCCGCGACTGGTAGGCTATTATCTATTTAATATTTCCTGGTTTAATGTCTATGTCAGCAACTTCATTTTACGAGCAGTCTGATAACAGCTGGTCTAATTCCAATTCTGAATCAGATTCTATACTAACAATTTTCGATTATTACAAAGCAGATTATTGTGTTTGTGTTCCGCTTTTTGACACACACACACACACACACACACACACACACACACACACACACACACACACACACACACACACACACACACACACACACACACACACACACACACACACACACACACACACACACACACACACACACACACAAAAACAGACTACATCAATAATAAATATGCATTGAGAATGTTTTAATAATAATAATAATAATATAGCATACAATAAAAATATTGCTTATTAGAGACAAAATGATAATCCATTTGACTATACTTTTCCACTGAACCCAAACCGTAATCAGTTTTGGATAAATATAATGGCATTACTACTACTACTACTACTAATAATAATAATGATGATAAAAACAATAATATTAAATATTCAAAATACATATGATTTTATTGCTCGTCTAATGATTTTGTGCTTATTGTGTCAAATAGTGCAAATAATACAAGTGGTTCCACATTTTGGTTATCTGATACAAACATAAACATAATAAATATTGATTGTATGAAACAATATTGTCTGATCTCATATTATGCCAGTTTACTCATGCAGTTGTTTTGCCTTCAAAAGGGTCACAAATGTAATTAAATTTTTTATTTTTAGTTAAAGGGATACTCCACTTTTTTTGGAAATAGGCTCATTTTACAACTCCCCCAGAGTTAAACAGTTGAGTTTTACCGTTTTCGAATCCATTCAGCCGATCTCCGGGTCTGGCGGTACCACTTTTAGCATAGCTTAGCATAGCTCATTGAATCGGACAGGACCATTAGCATCTCTCTCAAAAAAATGACCAAAGAGTTTCGATATTTTTCCTATTTAAAACTTGACTCTTCTGTAGTTACATCGTGTACTAAGACCGACGGAAAATAAAAAGTTGCGATTTTCTAGGCTGATATGGCTAGGAACTATACTCTCATTCCTGCGTAATAATCAAGAAACTTTGCTGCCGTACCATGAGTCCAGCAGGCGTAATGATATGATCAGCCTGAAAATAGTCCCCAACTCGGTAACTTCCAACGTGACCGGGACTAAGTTTGTCTAACCTATTAGACCTATTATCAGGTGCTGCGTCATATCATTACGCCTGCTTCACCCATGGTACGGCAGCAAAGTTTCTTGATTATTACGCAGGAATGAGAGTATAGTTCCTAGCCATATCAGCCTAGAAAATCGCAACTTTACATTTTCCGTCGGTCTTAGTACACGATGTAACTACAGAAGAGTCAAGTTTTAAATAGGAAAAATATCGAAACTCTTTGGTCATTTTTTTTGAGAGAGATGCTAATGGTCCTGTCCGATTCAATGATCTATGCTAAGCTATGCTAAAAGTGGGACCCCCAGACCCGGAGATCGGCTGAATGGATTCGAAAACGGTAAAACTCAACTGTTTAACTCTGGGGGAGTTGTAAAATGAGCCTATTTCCCAAAAAAGTGGAGTATCCCTTTAAGTTTAAAATGTACACTGTCTAACCGATTATCAATCTATCTCTATTTACACGTCCCTCTCATAGCACTGAAGTAGTTATTTTAGTAGTTAAGCAAATGTTGTTAGATTTGTCACTGGTCTGGTCACATGACTCCTTTTCTTTGTTTCAGGTCAGGAACCTCGACTGTCCAAAGCCAACCTCTTCACATTGTTGAGTCTATGGATGGAACTTTTCCCCAAGAAACAAGCATGTCAGCGAGAAAATGATCCTGTAGGCATATTTTAATGTCCTCTAAAGTGATGCAGTGTGTTTCAAAGACAGTGGGCTTACTTTTAAAGCCATTTAAAATGCATTTAGGAAGGAATTAAAAAGAATGTGTTGCAGGTATCCACCAGTGTATTTGTATTTATTTCTATACAGCTCTACGAATTATTATTGGAAAGCTGATTCCCACAGGACCGAGTCCCTGCTGTACATACAATGACTCATGCGCTCTAAAGGAGATGCTAATGAACTTATAGTGAGCATAAATTCGAAAGGCTGCTTCATCCTCTGATTCATGAGCTGTATGGATATGAGAGGAAAACACTTACAAGCTGCTACTTGCTTTATTTATTTGTTTCTTTTATTAAAAAGGACGGTACTGTATTTGCGTCCAGGCTGGAGACAGTGGTCTTGTGGTGGTCCATGAGCGCAGGGTTCTGGGTCTGCATTGCTCCAGTGTGCAGTTGCATGCAGGACAGGTGGCTGTGGTCAAACATGGACCCCGACTGAAGGGATGTGATCTCTACTTCTCCAGAAAACCCTGTTCAACCTGCCTCAAGATGCTCATCAATGGTAACATTAGAACTGCACTCTCACTCTAATATATGTACACATTGATGGTCAAAAGTTTCAATTCATTTAGATTTTTTAATGTTTTTTGCTCACATAGGCTGCATTTATTTGATCAAAAATACAGTAAAAGCTGTAATATTGTTAAATATTATTACAATTTAAAATAACTGTTTTCTATTTGATTATATTTTTAAATGTAATTTATTCCTGTGATGCAAAGCTGAATTTTCAGCATCATTACTCCAGTCTTCAGTGTCACATGATCCTTCAGAAATTATTCTAATATGCTGATATGATGCTCAGTAAACATTTCTTATTATCAATCTTGAAAGCAGTTGTGCTACTTCATATTTTTTTGTGGAAACTGTGATAAATGTTTTCAATATTCTTTGATGAATAGAAGGTTCAAAAGAACAACATTTATTTGAAATATTAATCTCCTGTAACATAAATGTCTTTATGGTCACTTCAATCAATTTAATGTATCCTTGTTGAATAAAATTATTAATTATTATTTAACTTTTAATAGTAGCTCATCATGGTTTCCACAAAAATATTAAGCAGCACAACGATTTTCAACGTTATTAATAGTAATACATTTTTCTTGAGCATCAAATCATCATATTAGAATGATTTCTGAAGGATCATGTGACACTGAAGACTGGAGTAATGATGCTGAGAATTCAGCTTTGATAGCACAGGAATAAATTACATTTTAAAAATGTATCCAAATGATTATATAGCATTGTTATTATAAATTGTAATGACATTTCCTAATATTACTGTTTTAACTGTATTTGTCATCAAATAAATTCAGCCTTTCTGAGCATGAGAGACTTCTTTCAAAACCATGAAAAACGTAATTATTACAAACTTTTACATAGTTTTATATTTGATTGCCCATCTCAACCCTCACTGTCTTGCCTTTCATGTCCTTTGTTCAGCTGGCGTGAACAGGATATCTTACTGGCCCGGTGACGCTGAGATCGGCTTGCTGTCGGGTAGACGTGATCCTGCAGACTCCGGTCACCAGGAAGCCGTTCTGGACGCCACAGCTGCAGAGCGACTGAAGTCCAACAGCAGGCCGCACATCTGTGTGCTCCTGCAACCTCTGGACGGCACCATGCTGCAGTTCGTGGACCAAACCTCCCAAAACTGCGACTTCCTCGGGAAGATTGCGGCGGACAATCCGACTCTGGATGTTGCGGATGTCTTTAGAAAGGAATGGTGGAACAACTCGGATGATTTCTTGGAAAAGTTCTTTATAAATGATGAAGAAGAGCATATGTATGCGCTGAACAAGATGGGACTGGAGAACTTTTGTGTGGAACCAAATTTTAGCAACTTAAGGCAGCATATGAGGAATCTCATTAGGATTCTCACGTCTGTGGCCGCTAGTGTTCCCGTTCTACACGACGAATATGGTTTCTTCATGAGCGAGCCTTTAGGGACGGGTTCTCCAGCTTTACCTCAGGATGTGATACGGCACTGTGTCATACAAGCCCGATTATTGGCGTGTAGAACAGGTGAACTCTGTTTGATTACATTTACTTATCGTTAACTTGCTCGACTATTTGACATCAAAATGTTCAGCTGTTATCAAAAATACACAAATCAAGACCAGAAGTGATGGCAAAAAAGTGCCAACGTGAATCTATTAAGGGATTTTTCTGAGTTGACTCTTGATTCCCTCCGTAGGAGTCAATCGGATCGCCTCCCAGAATCGACTCCATTTCAAAAACAGGGTCAGCAATAAGAATATAAGATTGCCGTCATTATTACACACTTCATGTATTCTTCTATTCTTTTTTTTCCCGACACTAAACCTAAAACTGCCTTTATTAACACAGTATACTTTTAGCCAGACTCGCCAAATGAGTCCAGTTTAGAGATGACATTACCTTGAAATTATGAGTATCACCATCCTTTCCTAGTTGTTGCCAATACCTAAAGAAAAAAATCCAAAGATGTCCTACGAAAAAGAGTAGGGGTGTAACCCCGGCATCCTGGCCAAATTTGCCCATTGGCCTCTGTCCATCATGGCCTCCTAATCATCCCCATATTGGCATTGGCTTCATCACTCTGTCTCCTCTCCACCAATAAGCTGGTGTGTGTTCTGGAGCAATATGGATGGAGGCAGATCTGAATGTTTAGGAGTCCGGCATACGTCACCAGAGAAGTCTGTCGTTTCACTGGAAGATCCAGTTAATATATAAAAAAATATACATACAAAAATTAAACATGCATGGATGAATCATTCACAATGAGATCGATAAGATGAATTAGTAGAAAAATACATAGCATGAATTTCCATTTCATGCTGACTTTAAGCCAGTTGTAGGATGACTTTGTCTTAACTTAATTATGATTGAGGAATTTACAAAATGCCAAGACAGTTACCAACAAGTTGTAAATGAAGTGCTGAAGTTAGCCATTGCTCTGTGAAGGATTGAGGGTGACAGCTAATATTCATATTTTTAACCATATTTTGAAATGTTGATAAAATAAGTTCTTCATCAAACAGAATGGAATGTTTTAAAGTGATACAGACCAACTAAAACATGTTAACATGCTACCCAGACAGCAACATAGTGTCGGCCCAGATCCAGCCCACATCTGGTACACGTGTAATCCACACGTACCAGATCTGGGCCGACACTATGTTGCTGTCTGGGTAATACTGTTGATTTCCTGCCGAAATGATGCCATTTCCTGGAGGAGGATGTCAGGATGCAAAGTTGAATCGAGGACATGGTTAAACTGTTTCACCTTTATTTATTTTTGTGTAGAGGATCCTAAAGTGGGAGTTGGTGCAGTTATCTGGGCAGAGGGAAAACAGGTGAGCCAAAAACCGCAATGAAAACTTGACTTTATGATTGTATGTATTTTAATAAAGAACACCTCTCCGCTTGCAGTCACAATGTGATGGCACGGGTCGGCTTTACCTAGTGGGCTGCGGATACAACGCCTATCCAGTGGGCTCACAATACGCAGAGTACCCTCAGATGGATCACAAGCAGAAAGAGAGACAGAACAGGAAGTACCGATACATCCTCCATGCGGAGCAGAACGCGCTCACATTCAGGTGAGGCTCATGGGAAGAAGCTGTCAGAAGAAATCTGAACGCACCTAAATTGTTTTTCAACTTTGTTGAGATGCACTTTTATTATTTTGAACGCACTGAATATCAAGCCATTCAAATGTTCGAACTCGTTCATTTCATCAGCCTCCCACCTTTCCCTTTTATTTCCCGTCCAATCTGCAGGAGCGCAGAGATAAAAGAAGAGGAGAACACGATGATGTTTGTGACCAAATGCCCGTGTGATGAGTGTGTTCCTCTGATTGGCTGCGCTGGAATAAAGCAGATCTACACTACAGACCTGGACAGCAACAAAGTCAAACACGACATCTCCTACCTCAGGTTCGACAAACTCAACGGCGTCCAGAAGTTCATTGTAAGTGCTGATGATGAATCAATGAATATACATAAATATAGCATTGTGGTGTGGTCTATTTCCTCCTTTTTTATTTTTATGGATAAATAATAACTATTATACTTGACTCATATAGACTCAAAAATCGGCTCTTTTTTTTAACTTTATATTTTTTCAGTGGCAACAGAAATCTGCAAGACATACTTCAGAACAAGCTGCTCCGCCTACAGCAAGTAAGTGTTTTAGGCCATTTACACGACACCGTTTTCAACTAAAAACGCAAAGCGTATGCGTTTTGGCCGTTCATTTATACGACAACTGCGTTTTGGTGGCCTGAAAACACAAACTTTCGAAAACGATACCGTTATCCTCTGTGTTAACTGCAAAAACGTGAATTTGTGAAAAAGGAGACATCATGCGCTTCAGCCAGTGTTTCTTAAAGTGACATCGCCATCTATTGGCCTCGAAGCAGAATACATCGATTAGGATCCATGTGAACGGGGATCTTTTTGACAACGTTATCCTCTGTACACGAAGGAAAAACTTTTCCGTTTTTAGTACATCATTGTCGTGTAAACGTTCCCTCAATTCTAAAATCTATCTTTAAATTCATGCCCACTTATCAAATTGTCTCGCTAAATGGATAGGCAAAAGGTGATACGGCAGCTACTGTACCAAATGCAGTTCAGGATTGTTGGTAATTGTCACACGCCTGTGTACTTTTTTAACCAAGATCAACAATTTAGGCTAAAATGTTTAAGTAAAAGTGTTTTTTAGACCCAGTGACTGGTCACCACGTTTTCACCATTTTGAACACCTTTTTTTTCTTAACGGTAGTTTATTAAACGAACTTTGAAGTACCTAATATTCAAATATTGTATAATATTCAATGTAGTTTCTCTAAGTTCTTAAAAGCTGCATGCATAATAATTACATGGAATATACCCTGAATATGTGTTGTTTGTTTTTTTGCAGATGGCTGCATGAAACGAAGAGACAACGAAACCCATTTTCAGTGCAATAAGAGACTGCGATCATAGAAAACATTTGGAAAGCTGCTCTCTTGTTTGTATGGCAGCAACAGATGATGTTAAAGGAATAGTTCACTTAAAAATGAAAATTCGGTCATTTACTCACCCTCAAGTATGAAGTATGAATACCTCAAGTATGAAACCTGTATGAATTTCTTTCTTCTGCTGATTGAAGAATGTTGGTAACCAGACTGTTGATGACTTTCAGTAGGAAATAATAAATACTATGGAAGTCAATGGGGTCGGGTCCATCAACTGTTTGGTTACCGAATTTTCATTTCAAGTGAACCAGTCCTTTAAAATGTCATTAATACATCACAAACTCTTTCAGTTCCTTGTGATAATGAACATTTATAACCTGCCATACTCTTGCTGAATGATGCAAACAAGTTTTATTAGTTTAATAGGACAGCCCGTTAAAGAAAAATTGTATGCATTTTAGAAATTGGGTTGCATGGTTTTAAAATTGCACACAACACTGTGGTTTTTAAATTTGTTCAATTGAAAGGACAAGAATAACTGAATAAATACATAAAATGTATTTATTAAAATCAAGATTTGTTCTTAATTTCTAGTGTACAGATTTACACTATCTACAGTACCCTATGAGCTCTTTTAAAAAGGAGTCAGTGATACTGCCAGTGCTTCAGTTGTTCTTTATTGATATGGTACTATTCAGATGGAAACTGCAAATGTATGTGTAGTAGGAAAAAATAATTCAAATTTTGAACTGTCAATGTAATTTCTGATAAATATATTCAATAAATTTGGCTCAGATGGATATTTCAAATTTGAAACTTGTTGCCTAGAGTCCAAATGAATTTGCTTCAGACTTTGATTGATGGTCCAAACCACCTGAACATATTTTATTCATCACATAAAACTAAAGATGACTGTAAAAAAAAAAAAAAAATACTGAAATCAATCAACTTTAGAGAAAAAAAGAATGAAATTTAATCAATTTTCTTCAACAGCATAACTCAAATATAGTGAGTTAAAGAGGTTCATTGCTTAATCAAGCTAAATATGCTCAATGAGAACATATTAAAAACAAAAAGAAATTAAGCTCCCCCTTCTAAAATTTCTTCTCAAAAAAAAGAAAAAAAAGAAGTAAATTAACAACTTAAGAACAAAAGGCACCTGTTTTGTACATTTGCGTCCTCATTTCATCTTGTTTTTCAGCTATGCAACAATCTACTTCTGTCAAAATCATCAAAGACAGCTGAATTATGGGTTATAGCACAAAATACATACTACAGTAAAAGGAATACTATAGTATAGAAATGAATATTACACTACAGCTGCACGACAGTATAAGAAGTACTTTAGTATGATGTACTAAAGTTAACAAATTCAATAGCACTAAGGACACTATAGTATAGAGCATACGATAGTAATGCTGAAGCACTATAGATTTACCTCACTGATCTACATGAAATCTACGAGTTGGAATATACACTTAGTGCCAAAGTCGATTTTTCCAAGATTCTTCTAAAATGGCAACCACCTTCAGAGCAAAATCAGCTTTAGGTAAACATCAAATAAAAATATAGAAAACAAAACCAGCGATGCTTTCCGATCAGAAAAAAAACGGCCTGGCAGCAACTCAAAATGTACATGAAGACCCCACACACGCTCTTCCTGTTTCAGCTCAGATGAACAATAATTAAAATACTGATAAATGAATTCATCCTTCTAGATAATTCTTATAAAACACAAACAGAATAAAGAGAACAGGGAGGAAATGGGTCAGGTTTGTAGTGTTCTGAACAAAGCACGGGCTAATCAAATAAAAGCGAATGCCCGAGAAAAGACGACAGAAAGGAGGAATGCAAGAATGAAGATTAGTGCAGTTACAAGATATGAGGAGAGCTCGTAACTGATCATTTGGGAATCTCAGCTCTTTTCCGGCAACGTCCAAACAACACAATCTCTTCTGATTGTGCCGCTGCTGATGCCAGGGAGAGTGTGGAGTGTCCAGAAACGGAAAAAATTAAAGTTTACCTGTACTTCCTCATCCGCAACGTGTGTCTTGATGTGTTCGTCCTGTGACTCAAACTGGCTGCGTCCTACTTTTAAAACGTCCTATCATGGCACGAGAGTTTGCGATAAAATTAAAGAAAGGAGGAAAAAGAAAAGCAAATAGGAACAGAGAACATCAATGATCAGGAACCTTCTTTTGTAAGCCTCAGAACTAAGAGGAGACACATTTTTCAAGATTTTAAATAGAATTATTATTGTTAATATATTTTTTTTGTGGGTTTTTTGTCGTTTTTTTTCTTTTTTTTCTAATACTGCAATAGCTAAAGTTTAGGAGGCTGGTTTCTTTAGGTCTCGTATTTGTTTGACGAGGTACGTCTTTTCGTCGTTAAACTGCTCGTCGTCCGTGCGATCCTTCTGAAAGTTGCTAAGGAAGTCGATGAGTTTCGTTTGGTTCTTCAAAAGAATGTCTACGATGGGCTGCGTTTTATTTGGATTGGCCACAAACACCTGAAAAAAATAAAATAAAATTCTTACAATGATATACAACTAGGAAGCATACAATAAGTTTACTTTTCTTCTTATATTTCAGTCTGTCCCTCACACAAAGCTATAATATGTAATATATATTTCATATGAACCCCTTTTGATGAATATAAGGGTCCAACTTTCTATTAGGTGTCTTAAACTACTATGTACTTCCATCTAAATGAATTGTAAGTACAATGTTGTATTGCAAAACACTTGTGCTGCTATTGACTTGTGATACGGGTAAGATTAGGACAGGTTTAGTGAGGTTTAAGGGTGGGTTAAAAGGGAAGGGAAGATGTGTGTAATTATAGAGATATAGATAAAGTAATTACATGCTGGTATGTTTTTCAGTACAAAGTAAAAACATGTATGTTCACTGTATCAAATTATTAATCTAAAAATGTTATTACTTTATATAAAGTGGGTCCATATGAATGTCACTAACTACTTTTTGATACTTTTATGGTGCTTTTCTGTCACTTTTAAGTTTGACAGCCTCAATCCTGACATTGTATTTTGCATGCAAGGAAAAGAAGGGGTAAATTCAAGTAGTGTCTCAAGTTTTTGTACCTTAAAGACATGGAAAGCCTCAAACTGAATGTTGGGGCTCTTGTCCCTCAAGAGATTCATCATGAGCTTCAGGTTCTCTGGTTTACTGATGTACCGTGTCATGACTGTGAAATTGTGTCTGTCGAGGAGCAGTTCACCCAGCAGCTGTCACACAAACACATGACGTTAATGACAGGACAGGCTCCCGACGACAGAAATCAGATGTCAGAACACACACCTTCAACGACTGTCTCTTGGTCACGTAGTTCTCAGAGTGAAGCAGTTTCTCGTAGTTATCAAAAACCTGGAAGATCAGAGAGAGTCATTAAAAAAAACTCAGCTTTTCACAATTCTATGAAAAAATTAACAAACCAAAAAAATATCTTACCGCATCATAGTTCTGTTCTAAAAATTCCGACACCAGAACCTTGTGTCTTGTGAGCAGGTCCTGTAAAAAAACAACAACCAAAAAACAATATATTTAGTGTAATTTCCCAATTATCAAATAATTTATGTATCAATTAGAGCTGCACGATTAATCGTCAAAAGATCGCGATCTCGATTCAGTTCAATCGATTTTCAACCACTCCGTCTCGTTATTTCTCTATAACAAATATTCATATTACCACAGAAGTACTGGGATAAAAGTTTATAGTTCGGATATAAAGACTCATGTCTATGGAAGAGATCAAAATAGAATAAAATCACCCTGCAAGTAACTTCACATAACGATTGTATCGATTACATAGTTACACCAGTAGGTGGCGACAAGTGACTTAAAACATGTATTCGTTCATGTAACATGTAGAGATTCGTTCAAAAAACATCTATTATTGAAACAAGTGAAGAATTTATGAGCGAGTCATTGAATCATTCATCCAAACCTTTTTTTTTTTTTATAATTTAAGATTCATTTAACATTTTAAATGGCAATTAAAATTTGTCAGAACCTCAAGTAAATTACATGTTATTTTGTTTAGTTGTCTGTTCAGAATCGTAATCTGTTTGAAACAACAAAAAAACGTGATCCTCAATTTATCCAGAATCATGCAGCTCTAGTATAAATTAATAATGTGATATTTAATAAAATATAGCGCTCACCTTAAAGGTGGCAAATGCATCAGAGGCGATGTCAAATGTGGACATCTCCACGTAGCCGAAGAAATCTTTAAAGTGTTCAGAGTGGAGGACGATTTTGGCGAGAGGTTCATGCCGGATGCACTCGCGCAGCATAATCCCACAATTCAAAGCCACCTGAGGGGTCTCATACCTGCCACGACATCACAGTAGAAATGTTACGTTCACACACACAAATTAATGCTCAACAGGGGCCATGTTCAGGTGAATGGAGCTAGATGATTTTAGATCTATTGCATGTTTGCTGTTCTTATATTGATGGAAGGAAAACTGCAACATTTGGAAGCCTTTCCATGCAGGAAGTATGTAAGTAACATGCTCACATGCTGCATTTCAAAAATACCCATCACTTCTCACCCTTTGAGTAAGATGAAAAGAACTTCCTGATGAGAGCAGAAGTATTCCACCGTTGGGCTGCGGGTTCCGATCTGCCTGCGCAGGATGTTGTTGAAGATCTGGCAAACGTCCTTTTTACCCTGCGCACACACACAGACACCCACGTTATACCAATTATCAGAATCATGAATAAAAAGAAAAGAGCAAAAAATGCATGTTCAAACAACAGTGGAGCGAAATGGATGGATGGACAGACAGACAGACAGACAGCAACATACTGTCGGCCCAGATCAGGCCCACATCTGGGCCGACACTATGCTGGGCAGGCAGGTAGGTTATTGTCTTCAAGCATCCTCACCTCAAAGTCGATGACCTGGAGGTTTTCCACCAGTGAGATGAGCAGGCCGCTGTTGTAGAGCTCTTGGGCCAGTTGGGCCACCGTCTCTGTGTGCGGCTCCTTATCGTTCGTGCCGTACAGGATCTCCTTCATCGCCACCAGACATTTCGACACCTCCTCTGAAGCCTGACAAACACCAAAAAATATATAAAAAAATCACTTGAGTATCGCTGCAAAGTACGCTGCCAATTCAATACGGCAAACCTGAATATGTGTATGCAGAGCATATGGTATCAATGCCACATATTGCGCTGAACACCTAAAAGGATTCTGGGTAATTTCACATGCAAGCTCATTTTACAAAGACCATCATTAGCTATTTATCAGCTGCTGAAACAGCTCAGTTTGACAGTGTGGAGGCATCGTGAAGCATATGGATTTTCCTCCAGCTGGAAGAGCCCCAGGCCCTCGGAATAACAATCAGCAGGTTCCCAGCGCTTCAAACGCTTGACTTTAGCGTGAGGCTGCTGAAAAGGGCCTTAGCAGGCAGGTGAAAATGAGCAAGAGGTCGGGCAGTGGAGCGACATTCCCACCTCTGCGACATCTTTCTACTCTCAGCACCAATATGAGAGCTTGCAGGAAGGAATCCAGCCTCTCGCTCATTTGGGCCTCTAATGGACGCTCTGAAAATGGGGTTCAGAACGAGTAAATTGGGCATCTTATTGACATTGAGATGAGCTGGCTAATTTATCTGAACTAGCCTAATTCAAAAAACAACTGCGATTCAAATGAAAAGCTCTTTTGGAAGAAAAAAAAGCAATGCCTTTAAAAAGCTAAGTGCAAATCCCAGTTTCAGACTTCATGTCCACATTAGTCTGGTGCATATTGCTCACAAAACTGGCAAAGGCCATTCATAGACATTTCCATGTTACACTTCCCTTTAACAGCAGATAATAAAAAAAAGTTGAGGAGACTTTATGCTAATATTCAAAAGCGTGGCTAAACACAGTCATAACTGTGACGTAATCTAGTTATCAAAATGCATATCCACATTCTAAGATAGGATCAGATTATTCATGTCCACTGCTGATCTAGTGCACCGATTTAAAACTCTTATTTGCCTGAGGATAGGCCCGTCTCTCTGAAAAAGCAAATGAAAAATGCAAAAACACAATGGAAAAAAAAAAATTGGCAGTGGAAAGAAGCCTGATTTAGAGGACATAACCGCTGATATTCTGGTAGAAAACATGTGTCTGAGGTTAAAGCTGAAGAGACCTAGGAAAACTTCAGCATCATCACTCAATAGTCAAGTTCATTATGCAATCATTTGAGAGATCTGGAACAACTGGGGTAGATAATGGAATGGAATAAAATCTTGGGAAGAGAGTGGAAAAATAAGGGAGAAAAAAATTCTGACCGGTGGACCAAGGTAAACACAGAGTGGCAAATTCTTAAACCTTACAGTCGCTTTTGTGCCATCTTAAACAGGCACTGGAACATTCTTTTTAGTCTAAACACACCACATTTAAATCAAATTAGGCTTATTAGAGTGATGGAGTGACGCTGTACAGTCCCAGTAGAGTATGCCATATTGCAGCGATCTATTGATTTGTGTTCATGAGTAACATTGTATCGTTGACTACTATTTTTAAGAGTTGTTGTGTAATGACGTAATGTGTGGAGAAACAAGATGGATGAAGTTTGTTGCTCCCGTCTCGTGTGCTTTATAACTCCTGACGGACACCACAGCTAAGCAAGATGCTCCTTACCAATAGTGATCAGCGCTCCTTTTTTGCCACGTCTGCACTGTTACCTGATATATTTCCTATAGTCAGGTGATAATAAAAAAACCCAGAAACTGCCAGCAAATGCTGTAACATGACAACTTCAAACTCATACCTTCTCTGTCTTCTTGTCCTGTTTGACCAGGATGGAGAGGTTGTCCTTCAGGGTCTTCACAATTTCTGTGGGGTTCTTGTGAGATTTACCAAATAGTGGCATGGTAGCGGCCGTAGACTTCTAGCTGTAGAACGGCTGGAATAGACAAAATAAAAGGAGTCAATGGCTTTGATGGCCCTCTTAAATCCTGACAACTAAACACTGAGACAGAAGACAAGTCTAAAGTTTTAAAGGAGATAATAGCCTGAAATATTTAAAGGGGAAATTTTGCATTAATCAAAAGCAGCAAACATACATACTGTACTTGACTGAATACACTCAGTCAAGTACAGTATGTATGTGTGCTGCTTTTGATTAATGCAAAATTTCTCGTTTAAATATTTCTCATGATCTTCCAAAATCTTGGGATCTAATGTTTGTGCGAATGCTTGAAACTACTCAAGTACAAAAAATGCCGCCTCATGAATTTCTTTTAAAAATAAAAATAATTGCTGTTATACTTTAAACTTTTGATGACTTGAATGAGTAGGTGTGTTCCTAGTAGTGCAAATCTTCCATTAAAACCAGTGTTATTTTAGTATTATTTATATATTATTATTGTAAATAGTATCTTTTATATTTATACTATTTAGTTATTTTAATTTTTGTAAAAAATAAAATAAAAAATGGTTTATTTCATTCTTTAAATACTTTTTTTGAACATTATATTTATTTGGTTTTACAGTAAGATATCAAAACAGATCTTTCCATTTAAGCCGCAAGTTTTTCATCTAATATTTACATTTTCTTTTTTAATCTTTATTTCAATCAATAAAAAAAAAGATTCTTAAGTTCTTAACACCAATTTGAAAACATTTACATTTCACCAAAATTTTTAATAATTAAGAACAGGTATGATCTGAAACTCCACTTCAGTCTGTAAGTAGCTTTAATTATTATGTAAATTAAAGACAAAAACTCCATTCATTGTTTCAGCCTTGAACTAACATGTACTTTAAATTAAACTAAATGATTATTCTTAATTTGATTCAGTGAATCTCTTCACAGTAGAAACAAAGCCATTTTGACAGGGTTGACACAAATGTGATGTGAGAGGAACTTTTCAGCACACAATTATAATGAGGGGAATATTCACTGTTTTCCGAGAGAACTAAGTGAAACTTGTGACTGGTAATCCTGTGATCTAAGAACCTAAGGTGTGTGTGTGTGTGTGTGTGTGTGTGTGTGTGTGTGTGTGTGTGTGTGTGTGTGTGTGTGTGTGTGTGTGTGTGTGTGTGTGTGTGAGTGAGTGAGTGAGTGGGGGAGAGAGAGCGAGAGAGAGAGAGTCCAAGAGTTAGAAATTTCCTGTTCCTCCACCTGTCAGCAGCTGATCTTTGAACAGATTCCCTTCATATTACCGCTGCGTTCATTCAATACATCTTACAATATTACCACCTGACCTTATGACAGATTAATGATTACATGAAGTATATATAGTTTGATAGTACCTCCTGTAGAGGATCCTTTAAAGAAAATATTCAAAAAGTTTTTTGAATACTGATCATACTAGTCTTTGTCCACTCTGTAATCTGTGGGAATAACTTAATAATTCACTATGTAAACGCTGACAGCAATAAAACCAAGACCTGACTCACATCAGTCATGAAGTCATAACCGATCTCCAGAAACACATACCACCCTCACCTCGCCCGTGTTTACTATCACAGTACCACCTTAACCATCAAAAGCCCCATCGCTGAGGAATGTCACATGACCACATTTATTTAACAGCGAGTGAACTGTTTGCTGTGTGACAGCTTTAGGAATTTTATATAGTCCTCGGCAAAGATAAAATTAAGCGCCACCTTTGTTTACTATCTGTAAATACCACCTCCAACACCCTAGCGCTGCAATATTAGAAAATAAAATATGAAATGGAAGGATTTAGTCTGAAGCACTGGACATAGCCTAGATAAATAAGAGATAGATGGTGATGAGAAACCAGTTGGATTACCAAGGAATTGGGTACAAAACAAGAACGTAATTCCTAAAAAATATATATAATAAATGTGTGATAGAATGGATAGCCACTTTGGGTTACAAATTCAGCCTAAATAAGCTGTCAGTCAGCAGCAGCTAGCTTGTTTGTGACACAAAAACTGAAAATTGTGCTTACTGATTAACTTATATTTCCATAAATTACAGAAAAATATTTGGTAACAGGGTTGAGTTTTAACACTAAAGTCAAGATAAAAAAATTACTTCCCGATATGATGAAGAAAATATTCAAATGATGTCACCTCTTGGGTGTGACATTTTAGTAATATAAAAGAAATTTAAAAAGAAATAATAATAATAAAAAAAACCATCAGTATCAGGTTGTTCAAAAAATGTGGGACACAGCTAAACATTTTGGCCATTAAAATTATAATGATAATAAAATAATAAAATGAATTTACAATGAGTTGAATATCTTTTAACCAACATATTATCCATAAATTATGTCATTCTTTTTGGCATTGTTGTAATAGTTCTCCAAAATAAAATGCTTTTAAAAATACACATTATCATTGGACTGCAGATCCAACAATGAAAACAACAAGGCTAAATGTATGCCATTTCAACGTCAGGCGTCAGATTTGTGTGACAGAAGTTCTATTAGGACTGTAGGGATTCTGACAGATTTGATACTGGTATTATGTGGAATCGTGCTGAAATGCATGTTGAACTGAGTGAGCAGGCCCTCCAGTGCATGATCTGCTTGTGTGTGTGTGTGTGTGTGTGTGTGTGTGTGTGTGTGTGTGTGTGAGAAGGCCTTGCAGTGGTGTGATCTGTTGTTTCAGGCCTGTTCACTAAATTCACCACAAACAGCAGCAGAATTACAGCGTGACACTGAGCGAGCTGCTCGTTACAATGTAACACGCGAATAGAACGTTACAATCGAACAGAACGACAGACTGTAACGGTAACAATGAAGCAGATCAGACGCTCGAGCTCAAACACTCATATAGGCTACACTCTCAGTTTGTCAACCCTGTTACCAAAAACAAGCCCGACATGCGGAAAATTGGGCGTACGTTTAGCTTATTCTCTTGCGACACCAAAATAAAGGCACACAGCAGTAGCCCGTGAGCTTATGTTGGTGTTCGACGTTATATAATATCTAGCTATTATTTCGATATCGCGCATGTAATGTGTGAAATGTTGCATACTTACAGTGCTGTGATGTAATTGTTTCTTCTTCTGCGGCTGCTGTGGTTTCTGTGTGTGTTCGCGAGCAGCCGTCCTGATCACGCCAGCAGACTGTGTGTTGTGTGTGAGCGCGCGCGCGCGCTGGGCTAAACGTCAGAGGAAAGTGTGTATGAGCGAATTAAACACTGACTGACTCAAACGCGTATATCTGCAGAAGACATGATGGGTTTGTTACACAAACTCCCTGTCTGGTGCCTTTCTGTGGTTGAAGAATGATCTGGGATCGGTTCTGTGGCCGTCCGTGGCGGTTATGCCTGTGACGTGCGAGCTGATCTCAGATCAGATGCTGAAAGCCTTCCTCCCGCACTGAGGCGAGGCGTCGTGTTACCCGGATGTGGATGTGTTCAGACTGTATTATGGAGAGATATACTGACTAGAATAAGTGCATGACTCATGATTTTGAATCACGACGTTTTATACTAGTATCGCGTCATATACCTGCATGAACTATTGAACGACACCGTCATAGCCAAAGTCTGGGTGTGCGCAGTGTGTTACTGAAGCAGAGACTGAGTCACAGACCAGCTCTTACACGATCTGTGGCTGGTTAAAAAAATATCTGTGCAATTCTTGAAGGTTAAATTTGAAGCTAAATCTATTTTTGGAGAGAAAAAAAAAAGAGAAGGTTATAGGCTACTAGTAGCCTACTAACAATATACAATAATGTGGGTTTCAAATCCTCTTGGATAAGATTCATTTTCCTCAGATTTTAATCATATTTCCTAATTGCAATGTTTGTTGGACTTTAAAGTTTTTTCTTGAATTGTTTAACTTTTGGTTTTCTTAAATTTAGATAAAAATCCTACAATAGACTGTTAAATGGAAAGGTTTGGCACTATTACATATTTTACTTAAAGGAATAGGCTCACCCAAAAATGAAAATTATGTAATCATTTACTCACCGTTGTATGTTGTTTTTGACCCGTATGAGTTTCTTTCTCCTGCTGTACGCATAATGCGTCAAAGGTCTGTTTGGTACCAAACATTCTTCAAAATATCTGATTTTGTGTTCAGCAGAAGAAAGAAACATATACAGGTGTGGAACAACTTGAGGGTGAGTAAATGATGACAGAATTTTCATTTTTGGGTGAACTATCACTTTAATATTTATAAATCAAATTTGATTGAAAATGAAATTCTACCATAAAAGTTCCCACCATTGTCTTTTATTATCAGAAACCAGATTTTCATGTTTATAAAAATTCTGATAAATGATTATTATTAAGGGAAATTGTTTTATTTTATAGTCTTAATATTAGCTGTTATTATTTATAAATCCAGTTTTAAAAATGAAATTATATCACTAAAAGCATAATCATTCATCTTTTATAATGAAACAGATTTAATTAAATGAACAAAGTTGCTGCCTTAAATTTTTAAGTACAATCAACTTGGATATTTAAGTAATTTCAACTTATTAAATAAATATTAGTTGAATATTGTATAATGTAAAAAGTTGACAATTGCTTCAACTTATTTTAATGAGTTAAAGCAATGCAAAATCTATGCTGTCATAACTTATTGATCATGTAATATTTTTTTTTACAGTGTATGGTAAATTAAGGATTTTTATTTTATTTTATGGTCTTAATATTTAAAATCAAGTTTCAAAAAGAAAATTCCATCATAAAAGTTTACAAATCTTTTATCATCATAAAATATTTGAATAAATTCTGATAATATGGTATTTCTTTTATCAAGAGAAATGTTTATTTTGGTCTTGATAGCTCTTACTATTTATAAATCGAGTTTCAAATCACAAAAGTTTCAGCATTCACGGTCATAAAACAGATTTAAATGAATCAAAAATGTCTAACAATAATAAATCATTAAGTAACATTTATTTGCAAAATTATAAAGTTGTTTGTGGTGCACAATGAAAAAGCTGATGCATTTAAGATCGACTTTACCGAGATAATTAAAAGGTCATCTTCAACGCAGAAACGAGAGCAATGTGGCAAACACACTCGATATTTCCTTGACAAATCTGAGCCAGCAGAAGAGGATAGAATGTTTCAGTGAAGTTTATTTCTGCCTAAGCACTTTAAATTCATTCATCTCATACAACCTCTTAGATACATATTTACACATGTACATAGATACGAGTCTAATAGAGGAAAATATTTTATGTCAAATGAGAACACGATAAAACTAGCATGAGATAAAACTAACATGCAGCAATGTGCCACATAAAATTTAAATAGATATTAACAATGATTTCTGTATTGCTGAACACGTTAAAACAAACGACAGTGTGCTGTTCTGGGGACATGAACACTTGAGCACAGAAACGCTGTGGTATTCATCCTTGATTGAATCAGCAGTCCAGGATTATAGATGAACTTTGACAAGTTTTAAGTAATACTTTTTGACAAAAGGTTCTGACCTTTAAAATCAAGTTGAGTGACGCGCCAATTATCACTTTCCAGACTACATTTTGAACCATCCAAATCAAACAATCTGTGGTGACGTACAGGAACATAAAATGTGAACACAATTGGTATGTTGTTACTGGGAAATTGTAGAACAATAAAGTGACAAATACAACAAAATACAATTCATTGACACACAACATAGTGGTCATAATATACAATATGTATAGATATATATATATATATACTGTTTTAATGAAAAACATGAGATAAAAGTTAATATCTGTACAAATCTTCTTTTACAGGAAATAATTTAAACTATACAGCTGTTTTAGATTAATACATACAGTGAACAGGACTATTCACCAGGCATAACCTCAAGAATCTTTATCGTATAAAACAACATTTCATTGTCTTGCTGCTACAGCAAATCAGACAGGAGCTTTAGACGCCAACAGAGTCAGACATTCCACTGACATTCTCAACGCAAGATCAATAAAACCAGTGGAAGCTCATGAGAGAGAGTCCTTGTTATGTATATTTAAAGACTTTTAGACCGCAGACTACTTTGATGTTAATGCCGACTCGACCAAAAACCCCTTTTCTCTTTGAGGAGATGCATGCAGATGCGAAACGAACAGCATCACACCATATTTTCAAAGTCAATGAGAATGTGAATGGGAGACATTTTTTCCTCTCTCTTATGAAGGTTGAGAAAGGGTGACGCTCTATATAAAATATCCTGAATGGCGCACATTGACCGCAGAGGTCGATTCCTTTCTCGGTTGAGGAGGTTAAATACAGTACAAAGGCTCGAGGAGCTTCAGTAGAAAGTGCACTGTGTAGGAGCTGCCACAAGGCGCTGGAGCAGCGGGCTTTAGGTTTTGATGTCAGAGAAGCTCGTGTAGGTTTCGCTGCAGCTGGACGACGTGCTGAGGTTTCCAGACCCACTGCCTTCTGTGGGGAAAACATGCACACATTGGCTAAATTCAGAAAACATGATGGGGATTTATTGTGTGGTGGATGGAAAGCAGGAAGGTGCGTTACCTGAGCTGGAGAGAGATTGAGAAGATTTGGATTCTCTGATGAGAGTGAGCAGGTTTGCAGCAGGGACCCAGCCCTCCTTATTGGTCCGCAGATTACGTACAAACCTGAAAAAAAAAAAAAAAATCAAGAGTCAACATCACACCCAGCCTCTGCTTACAGAAAATATTTTGCGATTCTAATTCGGTCATCTTTAGAAACATCAAAATGAGTCCAGGTAATAATCCAACACTCAAAATGCCAAAATGGAACTAGATTATTTTAAATATGTGGGCACAAAAACAGCCCTGGGATAATTCCTCTGTGTTATTTAACATTTTATATATTTTACAATATTCTATTAAGTCTATGAAATTAGGAGCAGGTTATGATGTGCATTATTACCAGCTTTACTTTTGTTTTTTACATTTTATGCATTCATAGCAGTGCTTCTCAACCGGAGCCCACTAGGGGGCCTCGGTTAAACTTTCAAGGGTGCCGCAGGATGACTTAAAAGTATTTAAATTAATAATACAAGTATAACCTAAATACAATGCTAAAAGCAGAACGTAACATCTTGAATCACAAAATGAATCGTGGTTAATACATTCAGTATGTTAAAATAATTAACCATGTTAATATATCAATAAAAATGTTTGAAAACAAGCAGCTTTGTCATAATTACAGCAGAAATACCAGAAATATCTATTGAGTATTGTGTTAGACAACTTCGACTTTTTATTGAGGAATTGCGTGATATAAAGTCACAATTTGCGAGTAATAAAAACGTGCAATTCTGACTTTATAACGCAATAGCGACTTTATATCACGTAATTCTGACTTTATAACACAATAGCGACTTTATATCACGTAATTCTGACTTTATATCTCGCAATTTTGAGAAATAAAGTCAGAATTGCGAGATGTAAACTCACAATTGTGAGAAAAACTTAAACTAAACGAAAACTTAAAATTGAAAACTGAAATAAGTTTAAGTTACTGAAATAAAAATAAATGAAACCTAATAAGTAATATATATAAAAAAAACTGAAACTATAATACAAATTAAACTAAATTTAAAATGAAAACTGAAAATATTAAAAATAAAAGCGACTTTATATCACGTAATTCTGACTTTATATCTCGCAATTTTGAGAAATAAAGTCAGAATTGCGAGATGTAAACTCACAATTGTGAGAAAAACTTAAACTAAACGAAAACTTAAAATTGAAAACTGAAATAAGTTTAAGTTACTGAAATAAAAATAAATGAAACCTAATAAGTAATATATATAAAAAAACTGAAACTATAATACAAATTAAACTAAATTTAAAATGAAAACTGAAAATATTAAAAATAAAAGCTATCTTAAAGGTGCAGTGTGTCATTTTTAGCGGCATCTAGTGGTGAGGTTACGAATTGCAACCAACCAAAGTTACGGTGGGCCACAGGAAAAGATGTCATCGTCTGAGGTTTCTTTACAAAGATAAATTAAGAAATTGGGTTTGCTTTATTATTCAGTAAAACGATATGTTATTGCGAATATTATTGTTACTTGTTCATCATTATGTCAGTGTTTTATTCGCTGACTTTAGCTAGCTTCTTTGCACGAAGAACAACAGTGACGAAACGCGCTCTGTAGTAGTTTGTCCGTTTAGGGCCACTGTAGAAACATGTCGGCGCAAAATAGCTATTTCAAATGTAAGGGGACCCGCAGTGTATGTAGATAGAAATGGCTCATTCAAAGGTAATAGTTATGTTAAATATAATGCATTTCTGTCTACAGATCCTCCTAAATATTACACAATGCACCTTTAAAATATTAATACAAGCTATATTATATAGATAATCCTAAAATAACACTGATACATAACAGACATGATTGTTTAGATTTGGAATTTATTTCAATTGGTTGATTCAACAGAATAAAAGATCCATTGAATTAAATTGATTTATTAAAAACCACAAACAAACGATTAATTTATGGGTCATAACGTGAAACACGAGGATGAGTAAATGATGACAGTATTTCCATAATCCTGAATGTGTGAATCTTACCAGCGTCCGTCGTCTCCCTCTCTCACCAGCTCCACCGTGTCTCCACTCTTAACCGTCAGCTCCAGTGGTCCGCTTTTCTCATGGTCAGCTACCACCACGTACCTGCCTGGAGACTAATGCAAAAAACAAACACGACACCATCAGTGCTCAAACAAACACAAGGAGTTATGCGGCGAAGAGTTCCTCAAGAGACTCACCAGCTTCTTCCCTCCCTCATCCTCAGGATCAGAGTTCATGGGGTCCTCGGCGCTCGAGTAACCGTCGTTCTCCTCCGACGCGTCCATAGACAGCGACGCCTTGGTGAAGCCTTGAGGAAGAGAGGACGGGTGAAACCAATGTGACATGTGGATCATGTTGAGACATCGAAAGAGAGGGATAAATGGTGCTCCACATAGATGGTGAGTGGAAGATGAAGAAGAGACTGGCTCGGTTTCAAAACGTAGTTTGCGGTCCACTCCATATATATTGAAAAATCTGGATTCCTAACGGTCATAGAATTCTAAGAAGAAAATAACCTATATAGAACTTTTACATGATGTAGAACCTTAAAGTTCCTGTCAGGTGCTTCATATATAGAAACTTTTAAGGGCTCCCATCATGGCTCTTTTGCCACTCAGTCCGGCCGAGGGGCGGTTTCTGGCGAGGAAGTGACGTCAACGCATTAGCATGTTGCTAAGCTAACAACAAAATAGTTATTACACTAATTGTAAATTTGTTAAATCATATAGTTGTCATTTCTTTGACCAAATTCACCATCTTGGATGGACGTTTTCACTGAGCTTGTCACAATGTATTATGGAATTGATGTGAAAGATGTATGAAGTAATAATCCCACTTCCTCAGTTTCAGAACAGATTTTGCATTGGGAGTGTGCATGTGATGCCCATGTAGGCAGCACACTAGGTTCTGAAACGGAGCCAGAGCCTCTATATCTCATAATCCATTTAAAAAGAGGAACAGGTCCAGGAACTGAGCTAACAGCTGTTTGTGTTTTATGACTGTGAAGGCGGCATATGACACATTCGCAAATCATTCAAAACATGTTTATGGAGAGATACATAAACATTTTTAGATCTGAATCAGTGGATAATCATGGAGCCCGGAAGAGTGTTTGGTAGAAACGGATCTGTGGTTTCAGAATTGTAAAAGTGAATCCAGAACTAGCACCGCAAACCAGCAGACAGGAACCCAAACCAGACACTCATGCAGCGTTACACTCAAGTGTTTCCACACCAAGGGAAGTGCAAGTTGATTTTCTTGCAAAAACTGACATCTTTTGGGTTATAAATGTACTATTTTTAAAGGATACCCGTAAATCGACAGTGAAAACACAGTATTTAAAGGAATAGTTCAACCAGAAATGAAAATTCTGTTATCATTTACTCACCCTCATGTCGTTCCAAACCTGTTTGGCTTTTTGTTTTGTGGAATACAGAAAGATCTTTTCCATGCAATTACAACAAACGGAAGCTTAAAGGGATACTCCACTTTAAAATGAAAATTCTGTCATCATATACTCACCCTCATGTTGTTTCAAACCTGTATGAATTTCTTTCTTCTGCTGAACAGAAAGGAAGATATTTAGAAGAATGTCAGTTCTGGTCTCATTGACTTCCATAGTATATTTCTTTTCCTACTATGGAAGTCAATGGGACCAGAAACTGTCTGGTTACTGATATTCTTCTAAATATCTTCCTTTCTGTTCAGCAGAAGAAAGAAATTCATAAAGGATTGAAACAACATGAGGGTGAGTATATGATGACAGAATTTTCATGTTAAAGTGGAGTATCTCTTTAAGTTTTCAAACTTCAAAAGGTGGGCAAAAGTATAAATATAGGCACATGCCAAAATCTTATGAAATCTTATGACAGCTTTGCCTGAAGAACAAGTCGAAAACTACTTATTCACTGAAAATCTTCATGAGAGAAATACAGTAGTTATCAGTCTAATTTGTGAATGAATCATTCTTTTAAGTTGGATCTTTTCAGTGAAGTAATTGATTTGGTTCACAAACCAGTCTGAATGATTCATTCGCGAATCGGACTGAACTGGTTCTCAAGTTCAGTTCACTGAATCAAAGATCTGATTGCAATGATTTTCGAGTTAAAATCTCACCGGAGGAAAAGATTGTCAGTAAATAACACCCATGTCTATAATACTTTTAAGGTGCTTATGCTTTGTTTTTGAAGCTTGAACCCTTTAGTCCTCATTCAGTGTAAATGAATGGAAAACACTAACCAGTAAATTGTGAAACAATTCTTCTTTTTGTGTTCCACAGAAGCAAGAAAGGCATTCAGGTTTGAAATTACATGAGTGTAAATACATAATGATGATGATGATTCAATTTTAGTGGATTCATTTTTTTTAAAGAGAGTAGGGTAAATAGAAAGAGATTATCAGATCATTTTTCTCTCTCCTGTTATACGATATGAACTGGGCTGGATTCACATTCTCCCACGGTAAAGAGCATTTTAGATTTACAATAGTAATTTATTGAGCAGTTATATCAGAGATGCCATTTAGCACTGTGATTTATCCTGCAAACCACCAATTACAGTGCAATAATATCACACCCTGTGGTTAGTGTTTGTCTGTTTGGAAGTTCGCTGTGAGAGAGCAATAAAGACGATAAAGTTCATTCCCACACCAGGCATCTAGTTACCTCTCCTTTTAGTCTGCAACAGACTAGAAGTGCTCATCCATTTCACTCGGGTAAGAGAGATGTGGGGACCTGCGTCTAAGGGAGAGGCAGCCGATAAGATTTCAAAGACTCCATCGATTTACCAAACACCACAGATCGCTTTTGTTGGTGGGGTATGCAGAACTAAAGTCAGTTTGGATTTTGAATGCTTAAAACCTAATATTGAAGCGTTTTAGTTTATTATTACTTCAGGCTGATGTATGAAAGAGGGTGAAACCTAATATATGAAGGTGAAATAAAATGTGGAAACCACATAATATGATAAAACAAAGACTTTGGGAGCACAGGACACTGGTCATGGCTGATGTTGGAGGAGGGAATGCTGGGAGTTTTAATGGGACAGTGTACCTCTGAAGCCAAACGGTGTAGGATCACTCTTAATCTCATGTCTTTTAGTTTTGTGATCAGGACTAGGGGGGGATGATCCTGGCAGCCAAAGCAAGGAGCGAGAAAGGAGAAAGAAAAGGATAAGAGGACATATAATCAGGAAAGAAGAAAGAGAAAGCCTATAATAGGGTTAAAGGAAAGACTCTTATATTATGAAGAAAAGTGTGGCTTTTCTACAGGGTGAAAGACTCTAAAGTTGCATGTACACTAAAGCTACACTGTGCCCTAACCATTTGCGATGTGACAAAACAACATAATTTTTTAACCCAGGAAAATTGAATCGGTTCAAAATCTCACTCCCAGAAAATAAAATAAATACATAAAATGCACAAATTCTTGTGCCTGGAAATAAAGTTGTCGCACATGATTGATGCCCTACCACAGTGAAACCAGGGAAGAAAAAAATAATAAAATAATAATAATAATAATAATAATAATTTTGTTTTGTTGTGGACAAATTATATTTCCTGGAAATAAAGTTGTATCATGCCTAGGGTAGGGTTTAGGCCCTACCAGTGAACTCAGGGAAATGTAACTGGTCCAAAAAAAAAGAAAAAAGAAATAAAAGAAAATAAAATAGTTCGGTTTTGGTGTGGACAAATTATTTTTCCTGGAAACAAGTTGTGTCACACCTGGTTAAGGCACAGTAAAGAGCATTTAAGTAATGATGGTTCTAAATTCTAATGTTACCAAGCTTGAACTCTGACGTTAAACTGCTGCTAATCTAGACTTTGGTCTCTACACTAGAGTCTAGTGTCTCCTGAGACTGCAGTGTACCTGGAGGGCAGAGAGAGATGACCATTGGTAGTGTGAGGCTTTTGCCACCAGAGGCTGCTATAAACTCTGCAGTGAGGTTCAAGCCAAAGCTTAGTACTTATTCCAGGTTAAATATTTTCCATTTATCCAATGTCACTAAACTATTTGTTTTCAAATGTATCATAGTAAGAATAATATTATATATATATATATATATATATATATATATATATATATATATATATATATATATATATATATATATATATATATATATATATATATAAACATGCTTTTGTCATAATGATTTTCAGAAATGTTTTATCAATATGCAGTGACCCTGTTGTAAATGTATTGCCCGTGACTGTGTACCTTTTTGGCTCTTGAGGTTACTGAAGCCCTGCAGTGTAAAACGTTTTTTAGCCACTGCAGCTCTCTCAGAGTTGGGACTGGTGACAGTCTCGTCTATTCTCCAGAGACAGAGAGAAAGAAAGAAAGAGGAGGGGGGGAATAATCAAGGCCGTTACAGGTTTAGTCAGAAAATTAAAAAGAAACACCAGGGGGTCACAAAGAAATTCATCACAGAAATTCACAGTCTAAGCAGCAAGAGGAAAGAAAGCAGCATTCTGAATTGTGGGATAGATTTAGGGAAACGTCAGTCTGGGGTTAGGTACACGGACAAAGAGTATAGAAGCCCAAGAGGCGAAACTCAATAGAACGCTCCATAGCAACAGTTGCCCCCATGACGTGACAGCGCGGCCGCCATTATGGACTGAAAACTGAAGGAAAGTGCCGAAAAATAATGGGAGTCAATGGCACTGAACCAACTTAACATAACAAAAACTTAACATAACTTAATTTTTTCTGGCCGTCATATCTAAATATGAAAACAATTTAAAATACATTAATGAGGATGACCGACGTTAAATGACGTTAAATGACAGAAAATATACGTCTATGTCGTGTTGGTTATGCATGGCCTAATTACCCTTAGGAAAATAGTATTTTGGGACAAAATATGACTATATAAGTATTATAAGACTACTATAGAAATACTATAGCGGCTCTAGGATATAATAGAGGTGATGTTCTGTAATACCTCTATAATATTTTTAAGCTGCTATAGTATTTATATAGTAGTCTTATCGTACTTCTGTAGTATGTCACAAATTACTATAGTATTCCTATAAGATTACTATAATATTTTGTCCCAAAATACTATAAGATTATAGTACTTTTTTAGTAAGGGTATGTCCCCCACCGAATCGGCTTCATTAGCCTACCACTTACGGTTTGCAAAGATACAATTATAAAATTACTGCAAACCTTTAATCTATCAATATTTATGTTCTATTATGCATTTAATTGTTATATGACTAACAGAAATTCATGAAATAATATAGGCTAGGCTATAGGCAGACACACAGTAATTACATATAAGTAATACGATATTTATTCAAATGTTGATTTTGAAATTAGTGAACATCACCATATATATGATTAAAAAAAAAAAATTTATTATAAATGAACATTTCTAAAGACAGTTAATAGGCTATTTTACATAGAATATCACAAAAATATTAACAACTTGTTTTTTCAACATCTTCAGTGAAAGTGCACACAGTGAACGTTTCAATGGCAAGAAAAAAAACAATCTATGAATGTCCTATTACAAAGGTACAAAACAGGTACAAAACAGATGTGCAATCTGAACTATAAACACCTACTAAAATGGATTTTGCCATTGACTGGCGCTAACGATTTCAGCAGCTTTCAGTCCATAATGGCGGATGCGCCTCCACAGCGCCATCTACAGACTGTTACCCATAACACAACAGAGTTTCGCCTCTTGGGCTTCTATACTCTTTGACACGGATTCGTTGACTTGACTGATTTCAAATGTGTCCTGTGTAATATCTGAAAGACGACTTCTGAAAATGCGTACACACAGAAAAGTAGCATGTCCGAACACAGTGTTCTAAAAACAGTAGATGAAAAGTCCACAGATGATCTACTGTACTACTTCCGCCAAGATTCTGAAGTGTGCGTTCGATGGACACATTACTATCCCGTGAGGGATTTATAATTGGAAGTGAAACGATGCGACTGACGCCGGTAGGTCACATGACAGTAACAACATGGCGGATGTGTAGACCGGACCATATTCATAATATATAGAGCGTACTCTTTAATGGTCACGGAGTAAATTCAAATGTAGTACCTACTCAGACAGTACGTGATTTTGATTTTCTTGTTCATGTTGTGCATGTTGAGAAGGGCTGACTGACCTTTGACCTTGTCGTTATTTTTGAGTAAGGCAGGCGTACTGGGATCTGCTGCTGTGGGCTCAGTTTTCTTCTCTTCTCCCTTCTTGAGGGTCTTTGGGTTGGTCTTGAAGGGGCTCAGGGTTAGACTGCTGCTGGTGGGAGTTAACTGATCTGAGCTCTTCTGCTGCCTCGCCTCTGAAACACAACATCACAACAGTATTAGACAACTACAAACATAACGTGCTGATAACGTGAAGTGTGTCATTTCTATATACTCTACCGTTCAAAATCTTGGGGTCGGTATGATGTTGGTAATGTTCTCTTATGCTCACCAAAGCTGCATTTATTTGATCAAAAATACAGTAAAATTGTGAAATATTATTACAATTTAAAATAACCGTTTTCTATGTGAATATATTTTAAAATTTAATTTATTCCTGTGATGCAAAGCTGAATTTTCAGCATCATTACACCAGACTTCAGTGTCACATGATCCTTCAGAAATCTGATTGCTGCTCAAGAAACATTTCTTACAATTATTCGTGTTGATATTCTAACAGCCGCTTTATATTTTTGAGGATTTGTTGATGAATAGAGGGTTTTGTTTTAACTGTCACTTTTGATCAAATTAATGTGTCCTTGCTAAATAATAAAAAGAAAGAGTAAGGCACGGAGTCTCTCACCTCTGCAAGCCTTTAGTTGCCCTGTTAGAACCTTCCGGATCTCATTCACCCATGCCGTTTTGATTTCTGGTGTCGGCGCCTGAAAAAATAAACAATAAAATGACCGGAAAGGTGAGTGACAGGATTATAGATTAGATTATATACATCCAATGCTATTTAAATAGACGTAGGATATTTTTACAAGGACAATTGTAAAACGTGTAAGAGTTTACCTGTACAATATACACCTCCTCTCGAGAATTACACCAGATCTCAAACTTTTTGTTGTCTCCTTTTGCATTTTCAGTAATGCCTACAGCACTCATCTAACAGAGGACAAGATATGAACATAATCAGTCTCGTACAGAAACCTGATATTCCCCGTAAATGTGCTTATCTTCATTAACCTTTATTTACACAAGACAAAACACAAATTAAACATGCAGATTACATGAGCATTTCTTCTTTTTCTTGGTTAGATTACACTAAAAATTATACATCTTCCCTTGATTTGCTGATTTCCATGTCAGAGAAGTAATAAATGAAAACAAACTACTTTAATATTCTGTCTTAAACTCCTTTGGCATTCGGGACTTACGTTGAGTGAGTGTTTGAAGCTGTATGACGGGGCTTTCTCATAACCTTCTCCGTTCTCCTCTCGTTTCTTACAGAAGAGCAGAGATTTCTCGTGCAGGAAGAGGTGTCTCTGCATGGGCTTGAAGCGTGCCAGGTCTTTCACTTTCGCGTGACCCTTCTTATGCTCCGTCCACACGCTGAACGACCCCTGCATCATCAAGCGGCCCAGATCGCTGAGGTTGCCCTGGAAACACAGGTCAAGGGTCAACAACGACTCCAAAGGTGTCTTACATTATTGATGACCTTTTTCATTCAATCTGCACATTAAATAATACGCGTCCTTACTTCATATCCAGTGATGGCGATGAGGTGCATGGAGTCATTCACAGCTTTTAGGATACCTAGAATAGAAGAGAGCGCCTCCTGCAGGTCTTCCTCACCGTCACAGCCTTTACTGTACTTCAACAGTTCCTGATGTAAACACACATGAACCACATGAGGTTACCAGACAGAGGTGCAAATGTAGGAATTATATATTTGGGTCTGGGTCTAGTTTACCTTGAGTAAAAGCTGGTATTTGGTTATTCTCTGCACAGGCTTGAGCAGGTACGAGTCCAAACCAAGCTTATGCTCCAGTTTCTTTTGACACTCCTAAAAATAGAATACACAAATTCTTTATTTTTCTTTACTATGAATATAGTTTATGATGATGATTATTGTATAAATATTACTATTAAACTATTATAGTACAGTATTATTTCTGAAACAGTAATAATAATAATAATTAATTTTAAGTTTGGGGCAGTAAATCTTTTTTTAAAGAAGTGTGTGTGTGTGTGTGTGTGTGTGTATATATATATATATAGACTGAAGAAATTCAACTTTACATCACAGGAATAAATTACATTTTTAAATATATTCAAATGGAAAACAGTTATTTTAAATCGCAATAATATTTTACAATATTACGGTCTATACTGTATTTTTGCTCAAATAAATGTAGCCTTGGTGAGCATAAGAGACTTCTTTCAAACCATTGAAAAAAATCCAAAACCATTTAACATTAGTGTATATAAGGTCCTATATATTGTATTCCTAAAATATTAGATATGACGCTCTATAATATGACTTTGGATTATAGAAAAAAAGATGCTTTTATGTAACGTGGCTTAATGGTGTCTGTAGTTTCTTGCAATGTAAGATGACCTGGAAGAAAGCGCAGTCAGAGCACTGTCTCCACAGAGACTCGGAGCGAGGCTTGTTCTGACAGTACTTCTCATATATCTGCAGATCCATCATCTAACAAAACATGAACAAGACATTTGAAAAATCCATTTAATCATGTAATAAACCAGAACAGCACAAGATGTGACATCAGACTCACTCTCTCCAAGAAACACCGGCCCACAAGCTCAGGATAGACTGTGTACGTCTCCAGTTCACGAAGAAAAGTCCTAAAATATATAGAGGATAAGAGGCACTTTAGCTTTATAACACCACACAAGTGGAAGCTCAAACGGAGACAGAGAGGGTTCAACTCACTTCTTGTGGAACTGGTATATCTCAGGCATGTTGCCAAAGAGGATGTCCTTCTTGTGAAGCAGCGTGTTGGGGATGAGATGAGCCATGACTGGATTGTCCATTTCTGCTGCATAACCCTAAACACAAAATCATTTGTCAAGTCAAATGCGCTAAAACTTAAAGTCACCATGAAATCAAAATGGACAATTGCTTTTTTTTTTTTTTTTTTATTATTCATGTGCCCTTGTAATCTAAATAGCTTCCCCTGCCTATTGCAGCATCTTCTCTTCTCTGATGATGCGTTTACTGGCACGAGGGCGGGGCAACCTGTCACTCAAATGAGATCCACCAATAGCAAACCACTCCAAGCCAATCAATTCCCCATGGACAAAATCAATTTTTTTCTGATTTCTGTTTCATGCCGACTTTAAAACATACATTGATCTGACCTCTAGCAGTGAAAGGTGTCAGTGTAACTCACCTCCAGCACACACAGCAGCTCCTCCACATACGCTCTCTCCGTCTCCAACAGCTCGTTCATCACATGCCTGTAGTGGACGGACATTCAACACATAATCAGTCAAATAGAAAATGACACACAATGGCTCACTTTCCTTTTAAGTCGACCCCGACTGACCGTCTAAGCACAGCAAAGTTCTCCTCTTCATCAGAGACAGACGGGTGTCTGCTGCCGTCATTCTGTAAGAGCATCTCTCCCTGCAAATACAAACAACCATGCATTGATTTGTACGTATATAACACGCATACAGTGTCTTGAATATGTGCTCAGACCAATTCTGTCATTTTATTAAATCACACATAGTTTTAGCTCAACGTTCAAATCCACTCAAACTAACTCGACATTTGTTCATTTTTAAACTGCTAAGGTTGCGATCATCTGTAAAAATTGAGAATAAACAATTAAAAATGTATACAATTAAAATAAAAAAAGTTCTAAAAATCTGTTCACTTAATATTCATTTAACAAAAAGCTAAAGTGCAACAAATGCATAAGTGAGCAGTGCAGCCACTGTTGCTTCATTTATCAATAATAAATAAATAAATTATAAATATTACTGCTTAAAAATTAAATAAAACACTTTTCTAGAGATCAGATACCTACTTTTCTGCAGTTTCCATTGATGATATCACCCTCTATAGTCTTCTCCCTATGCGCTGGGGTAAAAAAAAAAAACAAGCATAAAATATAATAATATTATTTTTTGTGGCAATGATCCCTGCAGTTTTCTATTATGAACACTAGATGGCAGAAGAGTAAAATAAGTGAATGTGTGTGTGTGTGTTCTTGTATATATATGGTTTATTATAAGGACACAAATGTGTATAATGACATGGGTATTACAACGTAAACATGGTTAATGAAGACACTTCCTGTGTCCGCATAAACCAAATGGCTTTTTTTGAAAAAGGTTCTGAAGATGTTAATGGTTCTTTATCCCTTTAAAGAACCTTTATTTATTTTTTAAAAGAGTATGGAGATAAAGGTTAGGAACCTGTTTTTGTATAGTGTTACAGCACACAGTGAATGTATATCAGCAGCGCTTGTTCGAGCAAATGATCAAGCATTTTGGACCTAGAAACAGTGATACGTTTCTGGGAAACCCAACCCAACACACAAAAAAGTCACGTTTAGGGGATTAACCTGGAGACAAGATGGGTGATTTGATGATGGCCTCGGGACGTGGGGCGACGGGCTGCACGGGTCGTGTCTGTTTGGCTGCTAACTTCTTAAGACTGACCCTCCTCTTCTCGAACATTTCCTGCATGGACAGCTGCTTCTGAAACACTTTGTCCACCTGATCCTGTTTGAGCACAGAGAAAATATTCATTCAACTTAAACTTGACAAGACATTTGACTAATAATTTCCATATTCTCCATAACACTTAAAAAACCAATACATGTATAAATAAAAATCTATCCTTTTTTGTCTTTTACCCTGAAGTCTTGAGTGAGCACTGACTCATAGTCCCTCCAAATCGCACTCAAATCTGTCAGCTTGTGCTGATTGGCTGTATCCAGGTAACGCTCAATCTCCTGCAGCGCTGACTCCGCCCCATCCTGTGATTGACACTTATCCACAGGCTGAGACGCCAGCAGGTAGATCCCATCATCACACCATTTAGAGGCCTGAGAGTGACGGGAGAAGAAAAAGAGTCAGTCGTCATCATTAAAGAAGTTTTTGTGGCTTTTAGTCCATGTCTGTTAGCTCTGAGACCATTTGTAATCTATTCCTAAGAGTTGACAAAGCCTCCTCCTAAATTATAAATAGAGACTGTGACCTAAACTAAAGGCTATTAGCTATTTAGCAATGTCCATTTGATATGTCTGTCCTGCTCCAACTTCTGGTTTCAAATGGAAAAAAGTAAGCAGAGGAATAAAGTTCTCTCGTTGACTCTTGCACAGCTCTGATGAAGGAATCATCGGGTGGGCCTAGTACCTTCTCCAGAGACTGGTGTAGCTCCATGGCTTTGAGCAGATGAGCTTTCTTCTCGTTCAGCACACCGCTGATCTCCTCACACACAACCCGCAGCTCAGAGCATTTGGGCAGGATGGAATCCACAGCGTAATGAGACGCTTCGATCAGCACATCTGCATCACACGCTAGAGACAGAGCCCGGTCCAACACCTCCTACAGATGGAGAGAAACATTTTTTTTATAATAATACAATTTATAAATAATAATAATAATAGCAGAACACATGAAATTGGTCAAATATAAGAGTAAATAGTACATTTCTAATGACAGTATAGTTATATAATGTACCAAAAGATTATGATGATTTAAATTTCATACAAATGCTGTTCTTTTGATCTTTCTATTCAATAAAGAACCCTAAAAAAATATATATCATGGTTTCCACAAAAATATTAGGCATAAACATTAAACAGTTTTCAACACTGATAATAAGAAATGTTTCTTGAGCAGTAAATCCGCATATTAGAATGATTTCTGAAGGATCATGTGACACTGAAGACTGGAGTAATGATGCTGAAAATTCAGCTTTGCATCACAGGGATAAATTACAGTTTAAAATATATTAAAATAGATATATTAAATTCTATTAATATTTTACAGTGTTTTTACTAAATTTGTGATTAAACAAAATGCAGCCTTGGTGAGCATAAGATACATCTTTCTAAACCAATAAAAAAAATCTTACAGACCCAACCTTTTGAATGGCATGTAAATATCTTTTATTTTAATAAAGTAACCATGGCAGCAATGAAAAACAAATTATGTTAAATAATGTTTTAATCTTTAAAATTCTGCTTTTTTTTTTTTTTTACATTTTATTAGTCAGTCAATCTAATACTTTTTTTTACTTAAAAAATAATAATAAAAAAAATTCAAGTTTGTGGCCACCCAGAACTCCCACAATGCCCCTGTGTCAGCAGAATAATTCCCGCGTAGTGATGGGTGATTTATCACATTGGGTAGAACACCCCCCTCTTCTCTCCGCAGGATGAGGACATGTGGGTGATTTCTGAAAGGGTCTCAAACTGCCGCGCTCAGCGATTTCATTAAGGAAGGTGAAATTTACATGCTTTATAAGACCATATGCCCGTATCTACACACACTAGAACATTATAAGGACAAATGACTGTGCGTTGGGTCTGGATGGAAATGAAGGGAAGAATTGATTTGATCTGTAATAGATTTTTTGCAGTACTATGTTGTTTAATTTTTTATCTGAATAATAGTGTCATAACATCATCGAAAAAAAAAAGAAATTAATTTGACAGCAGGTTAATACTTACACAAGTCCTTTCTTCATGATTGGTCAGCTCTTTCAGGAGATGTTCAGCGTGGGCGGGGCTTATTCCTACTTCCGAGAAGCCTGATAGTCTTTCATACACCAGGTCTAAATGAGCTCTAACCTACAACACAGATGAACAGATTACAACTACTGCTCACACACACACACACACACACACAGTCCATAGGCGTAATGGTTTTTATACTGTACAAACTGTATATTCTATCCCCTTACTCAATTCACATCTAAATATTAGATGAAAAACCTATAAATCTGAAATGTTGCAAGTAAATAAATAATAATAAAAAAAACAATGCATCTCTACTGAAATCATGTTTAAGTGATGCAGATGAACCAGTCTATGTAGCTCACCTCCCTGTAGTCCTGCTCAAAATGCCGCAGTTGCAGACATTGCTCTAGCTTGGTCTGATGTTTGTCCCAAAAATCATCAAATGCTGTTTCAGTCTCATCTAATTGACCAAGCAACCTATAGAAAGAAAGAGAAGAATACTTTCACCAAACGGTCACCATTCACTATCTTCCAAGCTGCTTTTTACCATACATTAAAAACATACAGTGAACAGTAGCCAAACTGTTCTGAAACCAAAAGAGACCGTAGCTTCCGAAGTCATAAAAATCATGCCCACTATCATAGCTCTGAAATCTCATTCTGTATGATAAAAACCTTAAAGGATGCAAAATTCACTTTTATATGGTGTTTGCATATAAATGTGTCTTTGCAGTGTGTGGACACAACCACCATGCAATGAAAAAAATCCATTCACTCAAATCCTTTTAATCCTCAAAAAGCCTAAACACTCTCAATAATCATTCAAGCCGTTTGGATTTTCTGAGCAATATGAAGGCATATTGCTCATGCTCCGCCCACAACTACTGACGGACTGTCCTGTATTAGCATATTTCCCGTATTAGCATATTTCCACCCTCAGCCATTTGTATACTGTCCGCCAAGGCAGCACTTTAGTGTCTTGCGTCGACACCCCCCATGGAAGAGAGGGTATGGGGTGAGCAGTTGCTCATTATCATTTAAAGAGACAAGCACCGAAACGGGTCACTGTGAACAGAGCTGTTTTTGAGGAGGTAAAAACGGTGTTGTTTTACACTAAGGCTTTGACTTTTGCCCAAAAATCATATTCAAAGTTCATTTGTTTATTAATATTAATATTCAAATATATGTGAATATTTATTAATAATATTTTATTCTTATATAATTTTATTCTCCCCCCCGATCCCTCCCCCCCTCCCTCCCTCCTCCTCTTCCAGCTTGCCGGGATGTAGTGACAGGTGGGCTCTCATGTTGCTGGTCGTCGCGTGGTATGGGAGTTTGGTCCTACATATTTTACACATCACTTTGTCCTTACTTGTGATTTTTCCGTTTCTTTGGGAACCCAAAGTAGCGCCACACGTTGCTTTTCAAATTGTCAGGAGTGTAGTTTTCGAACTCCTCGCCAGGCGTGGTTGTTGTAGGCGTTGGCGCGGCCATTGTTTTGGTATACAAAATAGGCACTAACCAGGACGCTAACGTCACCTACAGGAGCCCAGATGACCAATAATAGCCTTGCTAATGAGCTCACGATTCACAACTTCACCAGGCGTGAAAAAGCCTCGGAATCTGAATTTGAAAACAACGTTTACAAGCAAACACATTTACAAAAAATAGTGCCCATAACAGGTTCGAATATTAAAGGCTGCCTAATATTCGTTCGAATATCATTATTTTTTTTAAATATTCGAATTATATGCGAATAACGAAGTTCGGAGTCAAAGCCCTATTTTACACAACCATTGAGGAATTTTAACCAAAGTATGTTACAAATTTTACATGAAGACCCTAAAGAATCATACCAACTTGTGTAAAATGGGAACTCGATGACCCCTTTAAACAAATATAGCCACATCAAGATAATAAAGGCTGACAGCAGATGCCTGTGGATATTAACACACACACACACACAGATCCCAGAACACTGCTTCAGTGAAAGGTCATGTGAGTAGAGCTGGACTTCCTGTAAGTTAATGCTCTTTTTGCATGCGTGTCTGTAGATTTGCTGTATAATCTTCACCAGGTGGCTTGTCTTGTTGTGTATGCAAAAGCACAGCTGACCAGAACAGCTTAATAAGGACGAAAACTGACCAAGGACACGCAACAGTCTTCTGCTGGATTGTAACCTTCTGGTCTCTCCTTTTTGCATTCCAGCACAATAGATTGTATCTCTCTCACTCACAAACACACACACACACACACACACACACACACACACACACACACACACACACACACACACACACACACACACACACACACACACACACACACACACACACACACACACACACACACACACACACACACACACACACACACACACACCTCTGAACAGTGGCCAGATTCTCCAGTTCATCCTGGTTCATGGTGTAATCTGGATCTTTCACCAGCGGCTCATTGATGCTCTCCAGCAAACGTCCTCCCTGACAGAGAGCGATCCTCAAGTCATCCTGCACACACACACAAACACACACACACACAAAATAAATATGCTATTCAGTCTGGATGATGACCATGAATTATTTATGTAACTTAAGGTTTGTTTATAGCTTACGGCCATGTGAATAATCCATGTTAAATTATTAATGATCTTACTGGACCCCTTGTCAAAGACTATGCCCAATACTGAATATATTATATATGACAAAACATAAAATAAATGACACGCAAAATGCAATCAAGTATCATTTTGCTTTCTTTTTACATAATGAATAATAAATAAAAAAATACTAAAATAAATACAACAATAAAAAATAATGTCCATTTATTTACATATTTGTAAGAAGCTGTGTTGAAGCAGGATAATGTACAATAAGCTGGTCATTATAAATAAACCCAGATGTTTAGTAGTTGTACTCTGTTTTCTGACCTTCATCTTGTCCTTTTTCTCTGTGTGGATGGTTAGAAGGTTGGACGTGGCCTCGACATCATTGGGCAGTTCTGTCTCTGCCAGCTCTGTCCCGAAAGACTGGAGAGTCTGTGCTGTTTTCTTCACCATCAGAGCAAAACCTTCAATGGCCTACAGGCACAACAACACAAACCAAGAGTCACAAATGCTGGATCAGTGCAAAACTACACCGGTCACATAACAGCAAGATACCCAAACACACTATCACTAACGGCTGAGTGCGCAACAAATACAAAACATCCACAAGCACTACAAACAAGGGCACAGTACTTAAACACAGCAGCCACAGATCAATACGGATGTGCTGAAAATCAATTACTGATTACTTAAAAGCAAGTCCACAAATGCAACGAGAAGAACGGCAATTCATTTGCTCGAGATGAAGGCCGACATCCTCCTGGAGGACTCATTTTTTTTAAATCCGTCATTATAATGATGAAGAACCAAGACTAAAGGTGTGTTTGGAATGCTATTGCATTTTATCATCCTACTACTAAATATGCATAGTATGAAGATGAACATTTCCACTTTTACTACATGTACAGAATTCAGTGATAGCACACTGCATAGAACTGCATCACATAATGCAACTTGTCCTTCAATCTCATGAGTAATAAATACACTAGGACACACACACATTGTTTTTTCATGTTTTATGGGGTCTTTCCACAGACATAATGGTTTTTATACTGTACAAACTGTATATTATATCCCCATACACTAACCCTACCCATCAGAGAAAACTTTCTGCATTTTTACACCCCAAAAAAAAAAAAAAACCACACAAAAAAACATCACTTGTATGATTTATAAGCCGAGTTCCTCTTGGGGACCAAAACAAATGTCCCCATAATGTAGGGTTTGCCAGGACACACACACGAACAGTAGCCAAGTTCTCCATTTCATAGTGTAATCTGATTTTTAACCATGATTTTTAACATCTATTAAAAATTCCATGTGTAAATCAATGACATATTACCCTATTTACCATTCAAAGTTTGCGGTACGTAAAGCTCGAAAAAAATCATACTTTTATTTAGCAAGGATGCATTGAACGGATTAAAAGTGACCGTAAACCCATTTATAATGTTATAAAAGCTTTCTATTTCAAATAAATGTTTTCAGCATGATGATAATAATAATAATAGAAACGTTTCTTGAGCAGCAAATCAGTATATGAGAATGATTTCTGAAGGATCATGTGACACTGAAGACTGGAGTAATGATGCAGAAAATTCAGCTTTGATCACACGAATGAATTACATTTTAAAATATAACAAATAAGAGAATTCTTTCAAAAACATAAAAAAAATCTTACCATCACCAAACTTTAGAACGGTAATGTATTTCTGCAATTATCAATGCTCACTGACATACAGTACCCATGTTACATAAGAGGTCATGTGACAAATAGCATACTATAGTTTATTGTAGGATAGTATACTATAGCACATACAGTAGTATACCATACACAGCATATACCGCACACTACATGCTATAGCATTTCCTTCCTTTCATGCTATTTTTTGTAATCTTATGTCATTTACTCATAAATAATTATTTTTGTCGTTCATTCATTGAGTGGCCAATCTAACCAATCCCCACTCTTCATTTCTGCGTTCCAACCATCAGTACTGTAGTGAAACTGGATCTGTACTCACGGTGCGGTGTGAAATCCATTTCTCGTGGCAGTACTCCTGCGTGCCACCCAGTTCCTGCGTGAGCTGTGTGCGGTCGATGTAACTGTGGAGCTCAGTCACAGAGCTGAGCATGATCACCTACACACACACACACACACAGTTCATAATATAGGCCACTTCTCTCATGTCAGCGTATAATCCAATTCATTACGCTCTTCATTAACCACACGTTCCACAGATGAGGCTGTGTGTGTGTGCGTACTTACCGGCACCTTCATTTTAAACTCATCCTTGTTAAACTTAAATAAGATGTCTGAGAGAGTCCGCTGTAAGAGTGTTGTGGGTCTCAGTACCAGCACCAGCTGCAGGTTGCCTGGGAAAGAGCCCTACAAAACACACAAACACAGAGAAAACTAAGAAAAAACATCTAAAACAGGCAAGAAAAATAAATATTAATACCAAAGCTTATGGTAGTGAGCCATTACATTTGACTGGTACAGCCTCCCTCCCACTGTCTGCATTGACACACACACACACACACACACACACACACACACCATCTATATTCTGTTGCCATGACAACTCAGTTTCTTGAGAGACTAGAAAGGCTAACAATGGTCTCACATATGCTTCCCTCCCTGAGCTCTCTCTCTCCCTCTCTCTCTCTCTCTCACCCTCTATTTCTTATTGAATGCATGAACACACACACCCCTCACAGAGTTCTTATGTTTACAGTCTCTTCATTAAAATGCCTCCCTACTGGGCACCGCGTCAAATCAAAAATATGACCGCAGATCAATACAGAGCTGTGATGTTTGCGTGGACTGTGGAGTGGGTCTCATGACAGCTGAAGGCAGTGTAACTGACTCTGTGTGTGTGTGTGTGTGTTGGTCAGTAAGCAGTGAAGCAGAAAGAAGAGGCTTTACAATGTGACACTGAGAACTGATTTAAAAAACATTGGTCCTGTATTATGAATATATCTGACCACTAAAAATGATAATAATTATGTTTATTCAGTCACAATAAATAATTTCCTTTATAAGAAAAGAATAAAATATCAATTCAGTTAATACAGTCTAGTATTAACTAATAAATATTAACATTTAACATTTTTTATCTAATTAATAACATGATGTGCCTATTCATTAATCTAATGAATCACAAATCATACCCCAAAAGATTATTTAAAGTCATTATTGTGTTAAATGAGAAAAGCATTAAATAGACATTACAAAAAGTATGAATGAAATATAGTTTTAGAATGAAATATTTTATTTGATTAGACAAAATTTACACATAACCTTTTAGGCTACAGTGGCCATGATTTTATTTGTATTTTTTCAGAAGCTGCATTTACAGACCAAAAGCGATTTGTTACAAACATTCTTCAAAATATCTTTATTCATGTTCCACAAGAGAAAGAAAGTCATACAGATTTGAAACGACACATGGCTGAGTAAATGAGGACCTCCGATGCAAAAGCCTCTAAAAGCCACCTATGTCAAAAAATGAGATAATAATATTGAGTGAATGCTCTCCGCACATAGTATACGTTCATCAAATACCTTCACGTCAAACTCACTAAATCCCAGCCTCAGCCCATTCAGAAATGTCGGTACTTGGGTAGAAACCTATACATAGGAGCCTGATAAAAATGTTAATATTAAAGAAAAACGTTAGACGGGCTTGGAGGCTTTTGCATCATTTTTTCAAAATGTAAATAAACCATTTTCATTTTTGGGCAAACTATCCCAAAAATATGATTTATTGATTTTATTTTTTCAAATAATTTTCACTAAATAAGAAACTAAAACTGCCAGTAGGTGGCGGTAAATGTGTAAGCCATTGAGTCATTCATTCATTCATCGATTCGTTCATATGGTTGATTCATTCAGGAAACAAGTAAATGGCTCTCTTTATGAATCACCCGATTGATTCGCTCAAAACACGGATTCATTCGGTAAACTGGTAATGAAACAACACTGTGTTGCTCGGAGCCGCACAACAGTTCTGCTCTGGCTTTATAGGTAATAATTTCAATGGCAAAATGTAGCAAAAATAGACAATTTTGTGTCTAAAATTTAACAATTATTTATTGAACTGTTGTATAAAATCAATTTGCACTATTCGGGACAAAAAACGCACTTGTGTGATATTGCGCTCGTTACATATGTAATATTGCTAAATCATATGATATAAAAATGAGACAAAAGCGAAAACTCATGTTTGTAGCACAAATAGTGCTGGTTTAAAACAAAACCCCAAGTATATGATATAGGCTATTTATATAAATAAAAATTCAAGTCAAATTTCATTATCATGTTCATACTGCACCATCACTGCATTCAAATGCACCCAACTGCCCAGTCACTCTGTCCACAGACTTAAAGGGGGTGGCGAGATCCACAATCAAACACTTGAGCCATCCCAAGAATCACAGTCAAGTCCGTACAGCTCAGCGGGAATCTGCCAAACATGCGATAATCCTACAGAGGGCTGATCTCACAGTCTGCCACGCTGAAATGCCTCCAGCTCTGGGTTTCGAAGGAAATTTGTTTACGGTGCCCACCCCCCTTTTATTCTTGGACAGTGCTGTTGTTTGTTTGTATTCTCGTTTAACAATTAGGAGAGAGTGAGATTCAAGGGCTAATGAGAATCATTAGAGTGGCAATTGGACGTTTGTTTGCAGAGTGGACCTCAACACGATGAGATATGCTGATTTGTTAACCTCACAGCTGAAATTTTACATATTCGGCACATAGCTCGTCATGATTTGAATGGATATCAAAGCATCTGGCTTGTTGAGCCAGAAAGCAACGACCTAGCAACCGCCAAAACACACTAACAACTGAACAAATATAATTTATTAACATTCCATGTACTCTTTGTATACATTGTCCAAAGCAATTGTCAAACCCAAATGAGCAAAAGATTTCCCATTCATAATGCCCATAAAGACTCACTCAGTTCCATTACAAACCTCATGTTTGATTGCTGACAAAGGAGTCTCCTCAAATTGAACCCCGCCTTTATATTACCATGACAATATCCTGTTCCTCTGAGGCAGATTGGCCATGCTTGTCCCAAACACGCTGGCAATAACCGAAGAGTCACAGGGGTCGGCTGTGAGCACAACAGGAAGTCGGAGAGAAACGCCCCATTATTGAGTCCTCCATTAAAGCTCATTCAAGCAGATGTGACCAACACAGCTCCTCTTTTAGGAAGCTTTAGTAAACCGCTGTGTGTCTGTGATTGTATTACACGATTGCCTTGGGTCTCTCATAAAGACTGCAATTACAAGATAACGTACCATTGGTCTCGTTGCGTTCAGAAAATGAATTGAATATGGTTACATGCACAGTGCAAACACACACCCTATGTTTTCCCAAATTAACAACTCCATGTTGTTTCTCCATGTTGCAGTGAAAATGTGGTCACCCTCCCTTCCCCCATAACCGCTCACTCACGGCATTATTATTATTATGGGTGCGTGTGTGTGTGCGCATTTCGTGCTTGTGTGTAAGGACAGCAGTAGTGTTTGTCAACACACATTGTCGATGCTGATAATGATACCTAGAGAGCAATGATGATAATGGGTCATAAATCTATTTGTGTGTATATATAGAGATAGATTAATAGGACAAACATCACTAACTCACACACACGCCACACTTTCCAGAAATGAAACCGGAAAATAACAGGATATTGAGAGTGAGAACAAGTGTGAGACAGAGAAAGGAATTACTATGTGCATTTATGGGGGTGTAACTCAATGTTCTCCTGGGAAAGCCATGTGTGTGTGTGTGTGTATGTGTGTGTGTGGAGATGGAGAAACCGTGTCTCCAGGGAGCAGCTGCCACGACACTGATACACCACAGACTAATCAGACACGTGGCACGTGGAATTCAATTAACGTACACACACACACACACACACCCTCCAGTCCACAAACCAACTGCATTTCCTAATTCAATACACAATTCTAATTCAATTACTTTTTTGATTAAATTGGATAGTAAAATGAGCCACACAAAACCAGAAACATTCCAATAAATAGCAAGGAATCTAAATCCCACTGACCCTAATGCTCACCTCCGTGACCTTTCACCTCAGGACTAACCTCATATACCCTGTGCGAAAATCACAGTTATGTACAGCTCAACGTCACAGGTGAAACGCCTCCTCATCAGCGTGTTTCACTCTTAATAACCGCGGATGGACGTGAGGGACCCAATGAGGTGTGTGTTCAGGACAGGACACTGATGAAGTCACTGAGCGCCAGGAGAAAACACAGATGGCATTAAGCAGTTCTTATGACTGAAAATGTTTTAGCGTCATAAATGGTTGAACTTATCAGCTAGTCTCATGTAAGGACAGGTTTAGCTGACACATACACTCTTATAAATAAAGCTTCTTTAATGGCATCGATGATTTCACGAATTTCAACTTTAACATCCAGAGAACCTTTGCATTCCACAAAGGGTTCTTTATAGATCATTAAAATGTTCTCCACACTAAGAAGAAAAGGGTATTTTAAGAACTGTTCACTGAAAGGTTCTTTGGGGAATTTGACATTGATGCTTTAGAAAAGCTTTATTTCCAATGTCAGATTGGAGTGAAACGCATTTTGTACAGCTTCAACTTCTGATTATCCACTACAAAAAACATTGCCTGATCCATATATATAATAAAGTCTTGGAATTGGCTACTTCAAAGACTCTACCCGTAGGGTAAAAATGGATGTGGATGCTTTTTATTCCCTTTTACTGCAGATGTCATTGGGTGGACGCTCTCCTGTCTTTCAACACACGAGCCTCTTAACAACCTCCCTTGAGACGCCGGAGAGAGCACTGAAGGAGATGCCCATCCACGCTTTCAGGTCAAAGAAAGGAAATGTTCACCATAATAAAAGACCTCTAAACACAGCTAGCCTGGAGGCTGAGTCAGTTTAGAGTCTCAGTCATTGTGGAAACAACAGTGCATGCTGTACATACACCCCTTAATAAAACTAAATAAAATCAAATTTACATTTTAATAAGAAATAAATAAAATGTGAGTTTTAGAAAGTTTATGACAAATAATGATCATGAGATGTTAATATGGGATTTATATTTAAAAAAAATGTGTGGGGGGAGGATCATTGGTCATCCATTGCAAATATTACAAGGATAGTACAATATTTCAATTTAGCTACATTGGGGAAGATGTTTATCTCTGCCCAATTATCATACATTAGCATGCATTAGCACACATTAAAATTTCCTAAAGTGAATTAGATTGGGCCATACGGGGACTAGTTCCGCCAGACTTCTTTGTTCATTGGTGCATGTTGTAGAACGCACAAAATTGCACAAATCTAAATGCAAATCGATTAATAGCACCAATTCTAATAACAAAAAATACATTAATGAGAGTGTGCACAAGGGATTTTGTTCCATGTTAAAAGAAATAAAGAAAGTGATGAACACACTTGCAATTAGGCCGTAAACGAAACGCATTAAGAACATCATTAACCAATGTAACGCATAGCACAAGCAAACCCGAACGTCAACATTTCTTCCATGATATATACCGTCTTATTGTTCTTAATCTGTTCATTTATGAAGCAACATCATTTGTATTTGAGTAAATATTACCTATAAGGACTATATTGCACAGAATGGGACTGGTGAAGTCCCATTATTGCACACAATGGGCTTCATTTCGAATTATTATGTATAATGTTACTAGGATTCCAGACACGTGTAGGAAAATCTCCTCTGGCCGTTCCACACCAGCTGCACTGCTGATAACCATTACCAATCAGCCATATGTGCTGTGACGGAGGTTAGAGAAAGAAAGGAGTAGATTAAGTGCTTGTGTGTGTGAGGAGAGAGAGCGAGAGAGAGAGGGAATGAGAAGAAAGGAAAAAGGGGAGGGAGAGAGTACTGTATGTTGGTACAGCAGGGTAAAAGCTCCAGGTCACAAATTTTGTGACAAATGAAGAATTATTAAAAAATTGACTGACTATATTGATGGAGCAACCAAAATTCCTTTAAAGCTAGACACAAAATTAAGTAAATAACTACCAATTGAACCAAATTCAATAGTTTGGGGTCAGTAAGATTTTTAAAAATATTTTTGAAAGAAGTCTGTTATGCTCATCATGGCTGCATTTATGTGATCAAAAATACAGTACAAACAGTGATATTGTGAAATATTATTACAATTTAAATTAAGTGTTTGTTATTTTAATATATTTTAAAATGTAATTTATTCCTTTTCAGCATCATTACTCCAGTCTTCAGTGTCACATGATCCTTCAGAAATCATTCTTATATTATGATTTGCTGCTCAAGAAACATTTTTATTTTTATTATTAATATTGAAAAGTAAATTTCTGCTTAAAATTTTTGCGGAAACTTTAGTCATCTTATTTGATGACGAGAAATTTCAACAGAACAGCATTTATTTGAGATAAAAATCTTTTGTAACATTATAAATGTCTTTACTGCCACTTTTGATCAATTTCATGCATCCTTACTGAATATTCTGAAAACAAAAAACTTATTGACTCCAAACTTTTGAACATAATGCCCCTTTTGTCATTTTGATACAGTAAGATGTAACATTTTTACCCAGGAGGCCTCTCACCGGGTTAAAAACTGTAAACCTGCAACCAATATGAAGATCTGAAGTGCAATTGACAGGAAGGTTGAAAGTTTAAAAAAAGAGAAAGAGAGAGGGACATGAGACAAAGGAAGAATGATAATCCTGTTATTTCATTACTGTCAAACCTCTGACATCAACCACTGCAGCAAAATGCATTATGGCTATGAAACAGAGAGAGAAATTCCTCTCTCTTCATGGCACAAGATAATCCTGGAGTGTGTCATCATTTCTCTAAACTAAAGGGGTTTGTGGAGGAGTGTAAAATAAACCTCTCTATCATCAACACAACCGCACAGTAATAACAATCTGAACACGAGATTCATATTCCGATGTCACAAATACATTAAAGCCTGTTAAAAGACAAAAGTTTGACTCACAATAACTGTCTGACATTAGAGTACTTCAACATACACTCTTATAAGAAAAAGGTTCTATATAGAACCTTAAGGATTCAGTCAGGCGCTTCATATTTAGACCCTTTTAGTGGTTCCCATCACGGGATCAGTTTGTGGATGTAGTTAATTAATTTTGTTTTAATTCAGTTATTATTTTGATTAAATTGTATGAATTAAACAATTGATCACATAACATAACCTGGTAAACATGAAAGTTTTATGCAATCGTTTAAGACATTTCTCCTAACCTTTTGGGCATAAAGGGTCCTTTAAAACTAAGTCAGGATTTTACATTTACATTTAGTCATTTAGCAGACGCTTTTATCCAAAGCGACTTACAAATTAGGACTAAATTAAGCGAGTCATCATCTATATAGGATCTATATAGAACCTTTTTTTCCCCGAAGAGTGTACAGTGATCATGTTTCAATGAGCATCTGCAGACTTTTCAATGACACAATTAAATATTAAGAGCATGTTGCTCATTACTATCACTTAGTAACACTATCCATTCACACTATTAAATGGACACTAATGTAAAGAGTCATGTGAAATAAGTGAATAATTCATTGAGTCGCTTTAGACCAGTTCCCATCTTTACAAATAAAATCAGTCATTCATTACATGGGATAATAAACAATCTGTCCAACTACCGCAACCCAAGTTACCAGTTAAAGGTGAACTAAGTAACTTTTTTACCTTAACTGAACAGCTTCGGAGTCATTGGAATGGTTATAATACTTATTTCGGGTTGAATGGTGGTCGTTTCGCACCCCCCTGGTGCCCGTGAGCGGAAAATCCGCACTTGCAACTTTGGAACGTCAGGAAGTATCGTGTGATATTAGGTCTCGCGATGTAAACAATTGCTTTACGGCCAAAAGAAATCTGTTAAAATGCTGTCATTATTGCGCTCCCTCACGCTCTCCGAACCCGAATGAAGAAGACGTTTTAAAGAATGTCCCATCTGCTTTGATGTCGTTGATCTACTAGCCTCTGGTGTCTGAGAATCACCAAAGAGTTTTTACAACAGTGTTGTCAAATATCTATTCCGAAGCTGTGGGGGGAGCTCTAGAGAGAAACCTGCGAGCAAAAGGCGAGAATACAGCGTAGAAATCCCGAAGCTACTGAGTGCTGCTTTAAACTGGGCCTTGTTTACCAAACCAAGTTTCGAGTGTCACTGTCGTTTAAAAGATTGGGGTCAGTAAGATTATAAGATAAGATAATTAATACTTTTATGCAACAAGGATGCATTAAATTGATCAAAAGTGACAGTAAAGACATTTATAATGTTGCTGAAGATTCCTTTCAAATAAATGCTGTTCTTTTGAACTTCAAATAATTCTGGAAAAACTATTTTCTACATTGATCATAAGAAATGTTTCTTGAGCAGAAAATCATCATATTAGAATGATTTCTGAAGGATCATGTGACACTGAAGACTGGAGTAATGATGCTGAGAATTCAGCTTTGATATCACAACCTGCAATCCTAACAAAACACTAGCACTCGTTTCCCACTGCTGTATTATACCTGCCCTACTGCAATAAAGTTCATTAATAATGCCAATAATAACAGTAAAAGCAAAAAAACAACAGCCATAGAATGTTGTTTTTACAATTTCTGCCTTGCCTGCACTGCAATTCAAAGACAACTAAACAGCCAAGACCAAAAAACTGAAAAAAAATTTCAGTTGCAAAATTTTCTTGATCACCTATTTGATTCCAGTAGCGTTTTTTGAGTGCTGACCCAATTAAACACAGTTAATCTGATTAGCCCACTGACCTCTCCCCTACTGACCATCATACACACACTTGTTGACAGCCTGAAGAGTTTACCAGGAACATAATAGCGCTGATGATCACTGCAATCCACACTCAAAACCAGCTAATAAAGAACAGCTGCGATTGTTGATTGAACATAACTTGAGATCATTTGTGCTTTCAGTGTGCTGTGTTTATACTCTTGTGGACGTCTGCAGCATGCGGTGCTGTGGTGCGCTAGACGTCTCTGTGGTGGATTAAATATTTACTGTTTCTATGAAAAGAACCGAGGGCCTTGTTTAGATGCCCTCCGATTTGGAATAACTCTGAAATTCTGACTAATCCACTCATACAGCCTTGAGGCACCTGCCTGTCAGCTCCTATTCTTCATACAGCATGGAAAAAACAACACACACATGCACACGCAAAAGTTTCCTCATCCATATGGACACGCAAAGATTTCATCTTGGAGTGTTGAAACGCATGCACTGCATTTTTTTCCTCAGTATTTTTTCCCCCAAGTACAAATGATTACTTTTAAAGCAAAATGACTAACAAGTTAACAAGTCTTGTTTTCCAGATTTTGTTTTTCAAACTTAAGTGACTTTACACTTTAAGGGATAGCTCACCCAAAAAAGACAATTCTGTCATCTTTTACTCATCCTCAAGTTGTTCCAAACCTGTATGAGTTTCTTTCTTCTGATGAACACTAAAGAAGATATTTTGAAGAATATGGGTAACCTAACAGTTGTGGGGCACTTCCATAGTATGACAAAAAAACTCCATGGAAGTCAATGGGGTCCATCAACGGTTTGGTTACTTTCAAAATATCTTCTTTTGTGTTCAGCAGAAGAAAGAAATTCATACAGCTTTGATATAACTTGAGGGCGAGTAAATGATGACAATTTTAATTTTGAAGTGAACTATTCCTTTAAGTAACTTTGCTAATGATATTTGTACTGGAAAACAAGACAAAACTACTGAAACCAATTGCAGTGTGGAATTCTCTTAAAGGGAAAGTTCACCCAAAAATGAAAATTCTGTTTTTATTTACTCACCCTCATGTCATTTCCAAAACTTATGACTAATGTCTATCTTCTGTGGAAAACTAAATAATATTCTGAAGAACAGTTTTTGTCAGTCAGTCGGGACCAAAACAATATTGGACCCCATTGACTTTCATTGTATAGAAAAAAACTAAATGTTGAGACATTAAGTTTTTGTGTTCCACTTAGGAAACAGTAAGTCACACAGGTTTGGGTGAGTAAATAATGACAAAATGGTGGTAAACTATCCCTTTAAATATGAAAGTATGATTTTCTCTATCGCAATAAACACATTTAAGCACATGCACATCCCATTTTTGTTCTCTCTCACACACACACACACACACACACACACACACACACTGAGGGCTCACCGCGATCCGCAGCAGTGTCCCCTTCACTGATGCCCATCTGTCTTGCCGGCGGTCAATGACCAGGATGAAGCCGACCCCCGTCGAGCTGAGACTGAAAATCAGAAAGACACCATCACCATGGCAGCAAGGGCGCGAACACACACACACACTTCCAAAAATCATAAACATTGACATACTGAAGATGTCAGATGCCTTAAAAGCCATCATTAAACAGGTCTCTACTACCTAACAAACACACTGCAGTCATCCTTACACATCAGACTGGCAAATTAACCAGCACTCCGTATACTGCAAACATATTTCATTTATGAGAACACATCTGCATTTGCCCCCACACACTCAAGATGAATGCAAAATGTAGCCAAAAGCGTATTAGTACACAGAGACGTACGTTGAAATGCACTAGCCCAGAATGCAAGCGTAGCGCAGAGATGCTGAGCTGGTTGCTACGTCCATCACCATGGAGAACGCCAGCAGAATCAAGCTGCTTTTTAGTGACCGAGGCAGCGGAAAAATCCAATTGCACACTCCTGATATAAAAAAAAAGCAGCTTGAATGTACAGAAACAACCCCCAATGCTGATACTCCAAGTGTCCTTCAGCAGATTTCGATGTCGTCAGAAGGTTTCTTTCTTCCCTTCAGTGCACCTTTGCTTTCAGCCCCTCTGTTTATGGTTCCATTTGAATGAGTGCCACCGTAGGCACAGACCGGGAGAACAGCTACACTTTGCCTCCCCCTCTACAGCGACCAATCGTGCAGCATCAGGTGCTCCCTCTCAACCTATCAGAGCTCAGGAGAACGCTGATGGACAGAGTCCCAGAGACTAGCTTGAATTGCGAATGCAGAATGTGGGTGTGAGATAGGTGCGGATTGATAATGAAAGCTCCTCCCAATAGAAACTGGCACTGCAGATACTCGTGTATCAAATCTGCCGCCATTACACTGACATACAGATTGTGTGTCTCTTCTTCTGGCTCGCGTTACCGCTCCCGCCTTCTCCACCAAATTTCACACTCCCATCCCTTTTCTCTCCTCTCAATCCCACCTCCCCTGTCCCCCCCTCTCAGCCTCTGGCTGTTTTTCTCAGGAACGTTTGTTCTCCACTCCTTTCATAGCGGAGGGTGAGATTAAGAAGGAAAGGAGAGAGACGTAGGGGTTTTATCAGCTGAAAAAGTCTCTGTGTAGAGCTGCACTGACATTGACTAATGACCTTGAGTGTCTGTCAGTAATAAAGATCAGAAATCTGATTACAAACATCACTGTAATTATAACCTTCCATTCAAAGGCTTCTGGGGGGTTCTAAAGCCAGCGGGTGCTTCATTGCACTTGATTTATTGTCATACTGGTGCTTAGTCTATTACTGTTTTTAATTATTGTTCTGTGTTGTTAGTGCATTGTATTAAGAGTGACATGTAATATTTTTTTTAATTCTAGATAGTTGGACGCTTTGAGTGAACAATGGGATGAAGATATATTCAATAGAGAGCATTTGCATTTTCATTGTTAACACAAAAATATATATAACCGCGAGATATTTGGGCTTGACTGTAAATTGTTAAATTAATTAAAATATTAAAATTTAATATTGTAGATGTTTTGCCAGAAACCACAGAGCAAAATCAGGGCAATGTCTTACAAATCTTTGGATGAATTTTACAAATAAATGGTTTTGGTTATATATCAAAAAATTGTTTTGGTTATATTTCATCAAATAAAATGAAAACAAACGCCAAAAAACTAATTAAAATAAAATAAAAACAAAAATAAAATAAAAACAAAATAATAAAATAAAATAAAATGGACTTCTGGCATTGTGGCATAATTTTCAAGCACATTTCCCTGATTGCATTATGTGTCCAGACAGTAGCATAATGATGTTTTAATTTATTTAAATTAGCATTAATTCAAGGTGGTAAATTTGTTTATTTTTATTGCATTACAATCCTTTGGGGCTAAATGTACTTAACTGTTGTGAAAATAATGTCACGATGCAATTAAAGGTTTTCTGGTCAATGGTTTTCTTCAAGTAAAACAATTTCCTATTACTTTCTTTTGTGTTGAAATATGACTAGTGCACATTCTTGAGGGTTTTCATGACATTCACCCCTTTATTTCATGAGCTGCATTCACCAAATCAGAACCAAATTAAAACCCCATCAGCCATTTTCAGCATGAAGAAATCCATCTAATTACTCAATCACCCCCCCTCTCTGATGTTTCTCATGGGAATCATGGGGAAACAAGAGATGCAGAGAGAGCGAATCACTCTTTCATTAGAATATTAACAAGGGGTGTTAAATTAAAGAGGATTTCACAGCATCAGCAAATAGACCAATGCACTACTGAACTTTCACAAGGATTAATATATAAAAATAAAAGATATACACGTGCTAATTAATTCAACACCTCTTGTTTACTTAATGATATGATGGCATTTCAATAATAACTATAAATGTATTTCCCTGAGAATCTCATGTATTCAGATTATTCACAAACTAAGAATGCATATGTAAAACAAGGGGCATCAAGATCACCTTGTTAACCATGTACATAATCACACATTCTAATTTAATATGCATGATGAATATTAATGAGACACCAGTCACACACACACACACACACACACACACACACACACACACACAGTCTTGTCACATATTCATTGAATTGCAAAAAGCATGATGTTACAATGGGAAAGCATTAGTTTGCCCCCTTCTGTCCAATTCAAGAACTAAAACAAAACACCAAAATATTTCTCCTCCAGTCTCTCATATACAGTCCAGTGATTTTAATAAATAAAATAATATAAATCATAAATTAAATACATATAAAATTTAGTTTTTAAGATAACTTTTTTATTCTAGATTGTAATAGGTTTCTAGTTTTCTAGAGTTTTAATAATTCTAACAGGATTCACTGGGTAATTTATTGCTCCCACACTTTTTCACCAACGAACTTCAATGACACTTCCAATCGCTGATCATCACAGGATGTCAGGTAGACGTTTTTGGAATTAGATTAGAGTATTAGAATACATAAAACACATGTCTCCAATAAAACCCTCGATGATGACTGAGGTTATCACACTGGTTTGCACGCAAGTCTACACTATCTATAAGCACTTCTTAAATAATGACTTTTATAGGTTGTAAGAAAAATATTTATTTTCACATTCCCTGATATTTCAGAAATTCCTGTGAATCTAGGAACCCTTGTTATTTTTGTGTAAGTGCTGGAAATGACTGATCCCTCCACCTCCTGTTTTCTCACCTGGGAATGCTGGTCAGGTACGTCAGCACATTGTGAAACTCCTGTTCCTCCAGCTCACCAAACGCCGGGTACTCTGGGAAAATAATGATGGGGCTGCCATTTTGTCCTCGGCCACCTGGAAACGCAGATTTGGGAGAATGCAGCTGTTAGCAATTCTGTTTAAGACACAGCATGAATATTAAACATCTTTTTGTTTCATTTTGCCTTGTAATACACATTACACATTATATATATATATATATATATATATATATATATATATATATATATATATATATATATATATATATATATATATATATATATATATATATATATATACACACACACACACACATATATACACATATACATATATATACACACACACTCTGTTATAATATATGAAACCCTTCAGATTGGACATCGTCTATAACCAGTGACTTGGAAGCAGCGTTAACCTCCTGAAATCATCTGAACTCATTTATAGCCATGATTGACCTTAGATCTGAGATATTTGAAGTATCAACACTTATGCATAAAAAAAAAAAAAAAAAAAAAAGTCTTCTACCCACAAGGGGGCACTTCCACATCTTCCCATGTGCAGCTCACACAGAGGAAGACAGAGACTGCGTACATTCACAGAAGACTAACTTCAGCTCTTTCGATCTGCATAGATGCATCAAGGACATGAGGCAATGTCAAGGGCACAATGCCATGAGGACAAAACCTTCAAATCTCCTCTTTTCCGGTCACTGAGCTTTGAAATACAGATGATAAACATCATCCACATCATTACTGAGGCTTTAATTGTGTCAGTCAGTCTCCCTCTGTGTGTGTGTGTGTGTGTGTGTGTGTGTGTGTGTGTGTGTGTGTGTGTGTGTGTGTGTGTGTGTGGGAGAAAGAGACAGAAAGGGAAAGAGGAAGGACATGTTTGGTGCATTATGTGCAGTGACAGAGGTCATGTGATGGTGTGTGTGTGTGTGTGTGTGTTTGGCTGCTACACTCTGAGATTAATAGAGCAGGATGGATCCACTGCAGAGCTCACACATATTAACACCTCTATGACAGTCACACACAGAGACACAGGTGAACACACAAGGTGAAAAGGACACTGCTGTCGCATTTGTAATCATAAGTAGAGCAAAACCAAAGTGCTTCAGTCCATCTGGACCAGGTGAGAGAGAAAGAGGGAGAGGGGGGGGTCATTCCATTATATTAAAACATGCTATGCAAAAAGACAAAGAAGGTTTAATCTTACTCAACACACACAACCTAGGGGGGGTGGGGGGTAATACACACTAGTGGTGGGAGAAAAAAATCGATCCATCGATGCATCGCGATTCTCTCTCCAACGATTCTGGATCGATTCTGAGAATTTCAGAATCGATTCTGAGCTTAGTTTATAACCAGATGTGCGATGACGCAGAGTTTGCTTTAGAAACACCCGTCTTCTGCTTGCCAACAATTCCCCACACACGTACCTTCAGTAAAATAATATTTAATAAAGTTCGGAAAGGTTGAAACGAATTAAAAGGACATTCACAGGCTTCATTGTACAGGATGCGCTGTGAGAGACGCGCGCGCGCTCTGTTTGATGTTACACTTGAAGTGTGCTGTCTCGCGCGTCGATATTCTCCTTAAAAATGCTCTACGAAGTCATCGTTTATGTGGTTTGGAGTGCAGTGGACTTATATATTTAAAATATGAACCTCACTAACAGAAGGCTGCTTTCAGTTTCAAATGCTGATGCGCGCTTTGTTTGTGTTGACTGCTCGCGCATGCGGCTGTGCGACTCCGTGTAAGTGGTTTAATATACTTGTGCAAAATGAACGTAAACACAGCAAGTTAAGGGATTAAACGGTGAGGACAAACCACATTACTACTTGTATTTAAAAAGAGATCCGAGCGTGAATGCAGCTAAATAGATATCTAAGATATCTCAGTCTAATAAGATGTCAAAGTAAAAAACAAAAGTATGATGAAAATAAATCACTCACAGTTCTTGAATGGAAAATGTTCAGATAATCTTAAATACTGAAAGCACTCTTCTGTTTCTTTGTCATTTGTTCTGTTTCTTTGTCACTATTTATATGGTTTGAAGTTATATTAGTTTAAAATTCTTAAACTGTTTTAATGTTTTATTTATTTTATTTGTAATTATAAAAAAATAGACTACTTAATTACTTATGTAAACTAATGAATTAATGGGGGGGGGGGGGGGGGCTGGGGGGGGTAGATAAAGAATCGTTCTGGAATCGGATCGTGACTCCCAGAATCGGAATCGGATCGGATCGTGAGATGACTGAAGATTCCCACCTCTAATACACACAGTGTTGAACAATGAAAAAATTGCAATGAAATTGCGTAGAATTGAGTAAAAAAGGGAAGAAAAGAGAAAATGGAGTAGACTGGAGCATAAAGGGTCAAATAGAACTTAGTAAATTAGAGTATACTAGAATTGAAGATAAAAGTAGAACAGAGTAGAATTATGTATAAAATAATAGAATAGAGAAGAATTTAGTAGAATGGAGTATAAAACAGAAGAATTGAGTAGAATAATGTATGAAGATGGAAAATAGAGTAGTATGTCTAGCAAAATGGAGAATAAATCAGTACAAAAATAGTAGAATGCAGTATATTAGAGTATAATGGAGATTGGAGAATAATAAGGTAGAATAGAATAGAATAGAATAGAATATAGTATAAAGTATAAAACAGTAGACTATAGAATAATGGAGTATATTAGAGTAGAATGGAGTATAAAACAGTAGAATGGAGTATATTAGAGTCAAATGGAGATTAATAAGGTAGAATAGAGTAGAATGTAGAAAAACAGTATATTAGAGTTTAATAGAGATGGTATAACAGTAGAACAACAGAATGGAGTAGAATATAGTAGAATGGAGTATATTAGAGTAGAATGGAGTATAAAACAGTAGAATATAGTATAATGGAGTAGAATAGAAAAAGTAGAATATAGTAGAATGGAGTATATTAGAGTAGACAAATGGAGTATATTACAATAGAATGGAGTATAAGGTAGAATAGAGCAGAATGTAGAAAAACAGTCAATTGGAGTTGAATAGAGTAGAATGGAATATATATGGGTAGAACAGTAGAATGGAGTAGAATTTAGTATAATAAAAAATAATAGTAGAAGCAGAGCAATGTAAAATAGAAGAATAGAGCAGAATGGTGTAAATTAAATTAGTGTATAACAGAGTAGAGTAGAATGTAGTACAGGGTGGGCCATTTATATGGATACACCGTAATAACATGGGAATGGTTGGTGATATTAAAGTCCTGTTTGTGGCACATTAGTATATGTGAGGGGGCAAACTCCTCAAGATGGGTGGTGATATATACATATACTAATGTGCCACAAACAGGACTTTAATATCACCAACCATTCCCATGTTATTACGGTGTATCCATATAAATGGCCCACCCTGTAGAATGCAGTAAATAATCAGAACACACACACACACAAAAAACATACCCAAGTAGTAAGGAACACGGACAACATTAACAGGAAAAAAAAGATAAAACACTCCATACAAAGATTTAATCAAAACTTCACATACTGGGTGACTTTAGTTTCCTGTGATTCCATCACACACACACACACACACACACACACACACACACACACACACACACACACACACACACACACACACACACACACACACACACACACACACACACACACACACACACACACACACACACACAATATGATAATGATAATATCAGACACGGGCCGCTGCAACCGTCTGGAGGAAAAAAGTTGGTCAGAAAAAGATGAAAAGAGCAAAAAGGAAATAAACAGAGGGAGAGTCTAGCAGTTGAGGTCTGTCATTAAATCTAGGCGGAGAACTGAGGCATGAGACCAGCAGAGACCAGAGGAACATGTTCACCACAGGAACATAAACACACACTACATTAAAATCGCTCACTCGTTGCTGCATTCACAAGTCACTAAGTAATCAATGCTCCATATAAGTGCACTAAGGGGAGGTTGGTAAAAATGATTGAGCAATCTAAAAACAAACAATTTTTATTTGTACAGCATTTCTCAGCAGTCCTCTCCAGATTGCAAGATAGGCAATATAGAGTTGGCTAGAGCACATCAGTTGTGCACTCTAGATGGAAACAAACTTTCCACTAAGAATTCAGGCAGATGGAAACAAACTTTCCACTAAGAATTCAAACAGTATAAAATGGAGGACACCCCTTACAGTGCACAACACAACTGATAATGCTTTCTTAAGGCAAAAGGCCACCAGTTAACAGAAGCCAGAGGTGCAATGAAAACTGAGTCTGGTAATCATAGGAACCAGTGTCTTTAAATACAGTACTACCATAAACAACACATTAAAAATGAACCATTATGCACTTAACTCTCTCTCTCTCTCTCTCTCTCTCTCTCTCTCAAAAGGTTACAAAAATACATTTAGTATTATGAAAGTCCTATTTGTTTTTGTAAATACTTTTGCATGGAATATCCTTGTTTCTTTAACGATGCAACTTGGTTGTTGTTCACTCTTCTGGCACTATCGTGGTAAATGTTTCATGGCATGTATAATGCATGAGTTCAGAGTCAGGTTTGTAAATATTCAGAGACTCTCTCGTAGATTTGATGCAATAAAAGCATGAGGGGTTTTATATAAAAACCTGAATCCCAATCTAATCCTCTTATTCACCATAAAACTCTCCTATAGGACTCACACACAGCCTAACTGTCATTCAAATATCCTCGCAAAGCACATCAGAACGGTGTTGTCAAGCGCATCGTCAAGGCAACACTGAATAATTAAGGGGCGTTATCCTGGGCAACCTGAGCCGGGCCCTAACTGGGTTATTTACGGACACTGGAGAGAGTTTCTGGAGTGTTATTAAGTGACTGCGTGTTTATGTGGAATCTGTGCACGTTCTGAATGAATCTGCCGTTGACACCGTGAAAGCAGACATTTATAAATAATCTCTGTTGCGTATTCACTTCTGACTCGCATGGCACATGTGAAACCGGACACATCATACTCAGGATACTGTCAAAGCACTATAAATATAGCTCATAAGATCACATAATAAACATTAATCAGCGAACATAAATAGAAGCTCAAACGTGCTGAGTAACACGAGAATGAACCTCATTGGTTCTTGCTGAAGCTCAAACGTGCTGCGTAACATGAGAATGAACCTCATTGGTTCTTGCTGAAGCTCAAACGTGCTGCGTAACATGAGAATGAACCTCATTGGTTCTTGCTGAAGCTCAAACGTGCTGCGTAACATGAGATTAACCTCATTGGTTCTTGCTGAAGCTCAAACATGCTGCGTAACACGAGAATTAATCTCATTGGTTCTTGCTGAAGCTCAAACGTGCTGCGTAACACGAGATTAACCTCATTGGTTCTTGCTGAAGCTCAAACAATGCATAACATGAGAATGAACCTCATTGGTTCTTGCTGAAGCTCAAACGAGCTGCGTAACACGAGATGAACCTCATTGGTTCTTGCTGAAGCTCAAACGTGCTGCGTAACACGAGATTAACCTCATTGGTTCTTGCTGAAGCTCAAACGTGCTGCGTAACATGAGAATGAACCTCATTGGTTCTTGCTGAAGCTCAAACGTGCTGCGTAACACGAGATTAACCTCATTGGTTCTTGCTGAAGCTCAAACAATGCATAACATGAGAATGAACCTCATTGGTTCTTGCTGAAGCTCAAACGAGCTGCGTAACACGAGATGAACCTCATTGGTTCTTGCTGAAGCTCAAACGTGCTGCGTAACACGAGATGAACCTCATTGGTTCTTGCTGAAGCTCAAACAATGCGTAACATGAGAATGAACCTCATTGGTTCTTGCTGAAGCTCAAACGTGCTGCGTAACACGAGATTAACCTCATTGGTTCTTGCAGAAGCTCAAACGTGCTGCGTAACACGAGATTAACCTCATTGGTTCTTGCTGAAGCTCAAACGTGCTGCGTAACACGAGATTAACCTCATTGGTTCTTGCAGAAGCTCAAACGTGCTGCGTAACATGAGAATGAACCTCATTGGTTCTTGCTGAAGCTCAAACGAGCTGCGTAACACGAGATGAACCTCATTGGTTCTTGCTGAAGCTCAAACGAGCTGCGTAACACGAGATTAACCTCATTGGTTCTTGCAGAAGCTCAAACGTGCTGCGTAACATGAGAATGAACCTCATTGGTTCTTGCTGAAGCTCAAACGTGCTGCGTAACACGAGATTAACCTCATTGGTTCTTGCTGAAGCTCAAACAATGCATAACATGAGAATGAACCTCATTGGTTCTTGCTGAAGCTCAAACGAGCTGCGTAACACGAGATGAACCTCATTGGTTCTTGCTGAAGCTCAAACGTGCTGCGTAACACGAGATGAACCTCATTGGTTTTTGCTGAAGCTCAAACAATGCGTAACATGAGAATGAACCTCATTGGTTCTTGCTGAAGCTCAAACGAGCTGCGTAACACGAGATGAACCTCATTGGTTCTTGCTGAAGCTCAAACGTGCTGCGTAACACGAGAATGAACCTCATTGGTTCTTGCTGAAGCTCAAACAATGCGTAACATGAGAATGAACCTCATTGGTTCTTGCTGAAGCTCAAACGTGCTGCGTAACGAGATTAACCTCATTGGTTCTTGCTGAAGCTCAAACGTGCTGCGTAACACGAGATTAACCTCATTGGTTCTTGCTGAAGCTCAAACGTGCTGCGTAACATGAGAATGAACCTCATTGGTTCTTGCTGAAGCTCAAACGTGCTGCGTAACACGAGATGAACCTCATTGGTTCTTGCTGAAGCTCAAACAATGCGTAACATGAGAATGAACCTCATTGGTTCTTGCTGAAGCTCAAACGTGCTGCGTAACGAGATTAACCTCATTGGTTCTTGCTGAAGCTCAAACGTGCTGCGTAACACGAGATTAACCTCATTGGTTCTTGCTGAAGCTCAAACGTGCTGCGTAACATGAGAATGAACCTCATTGGTTCTTGCTGAAGCTCAAACGTGCTGCGTAACACGAGATTATCCTCATTGGTTCTTGCAGAAGCTCAAACGTGCTGCGTAACATGAGAATGAACCTCATTGGTTCTTGCTGAAGCTCAAACGTGCTGCGTAACACGAGATTAACCTCATTGGTTCTTGCTGAAGCTCAAACGTGCTGCGTAACATGAGAATGAACCTCATTGGTTCTTGCTGAAGCTCAAACGTGCTGCGTAACACGAGATGAACCTCATTGGTTCTTGCTGAAGCTCAAACAATGCGTAACATGAGAATGAACCTCATTGGTTCTTGCTGAAGCTCAAACGTGCTGCGTAACGAGATTAACCTCATTGGTTCTTGCTGAAGCTCAAACGTGCTGCGTAACACGAGATTATCCTCATTGGTTCTTGCTGAAGCTCAAACGTGCTGCGTAACATGAGAATGAACCTCATTGGTTCTTGCTGAAGCTCAAACGTGCTGCGTAACACGAGATTATCCTCATTGGTTCTTGCAGAAGCTCAAACGTGCTGCGTAACATGAGAATGAACCTCATTGGTTCTTGCTGAAGCTCAAACGTGCTGCGTAACACGAGATGAACCTCATTGGTTCTTGCTGAAGCTCAAACAATGCGTAACATGAGAATGAACCTCATTGGTTCTTGCTGAAGCTCAAACGTGCTGCGTAACACGAGATGAACCTCATTGGTTCTTGCAGAAGCTCAAACGTGCTGCGTAACATGAGAATGAACCTCATTGGTTCTTGCTGAAGCTCAAACGTGCTGCGTAACACGAGATGAACCTCATTGGTTCTTGCTGAAGCTCAAACAATGCGTAACACGAGATGAACCTCATTGGTTCTTGCTGAAGCTCAAACGTGCTGCGTAACACGAGAATGAATCTCATTGGTTTTTGCTGAAGCTCAAACGTGCTGCGTAACACGAGAATGAACCTCATTGGTTCTTGCAGAAGCTCAAACGTGCTCGAACGAGCTTCCGTTAACTGATGTGTGCATTGATGAATGTTTATATGTGAATAAAAGCCTAAATTCAATCTGTTCATCATATAAAGTGATCAAGTCTCTTTTAAAAATTTTGGACTAAACCACTCGAGTCATATGGATTAGTTTTATGATGTCTTTATGAACTTTTTCAAGCATCAAAGTGGTAGTTGTGTAGCTGTCAATGGAGGGACAGAAGGCTCTCAGATTTAATTAAAAAGATCTTCATTTGTCTTCTGAAGATGAACAAAAGTCTAATGGGTTTGGAACGACACGAGTGTGAGTAAATAATGACAGAATTTAAATTTTTTTGGTTGAACTAACCCCTTAAGTGAGTTATTTACTTCATGCCAGCATTGATTTCTGAAGGATCATGTGACACTGAAGACCGGAGTAATGATGCTGAAAATTCAGCTTTGCCACCACAGGAAAATTAAAATTAAAATGACATTTTAAAACATATGGAAAAAAAAGTTTTTACTGTATTTTAGATCAAATAAATGCAGCCTTGGGGTGAATAAGAAACACTTCTGAATGGTAATATAAGGTGATCTAAAACACCTTAAATTGTGTTCTTTCCTCAGGTTAAGGTTCATGTTTAAAGCAAAAACCAATCCGCACACAGATTTGTGCCTATTATACGGGGTCTGCTGCACGAAGTCAGTTTCAGTAACTTGCGCTACATGACTAACTTGTTCCGGAGCAGGTTTTATTCTGGGTTAGAGAATCGCAAACCAAAACTGGACCAATCAGGTGTGAGCAAAGTGACATTATCTGACGCAATAAAGCCACTATCTCGCTCCTAGGGATGGGTACCGAAACCCAGTATTAAACGTGCCCCGGTGCTGAATTATGAAAGACCGCTGGATCGATAAGTTCGGACGTTATCGGTTCTGCTGTCGGTACTGGATAAATTAAGAAAGTACACGTGCTATTTATTATTGCTATTAAGAAATTATTATCTTGCAAATTTAATCTCGCCAGCCACTTCTATATATAATAATATTGAACCATTTGTCTGTGATGCATTTTTGCTAAAGAGAGAGAGTGTGTGAGAGAGAGAGCGTGTGAGAGAGAGAGCGATCTTTCACACGGAGCCACGGCGCGCACAACACAACAGCCCTGCGTAATGAGTGACGATGAGGACAGAAGCAGAACATTCAAACGGTTACACTTTAGATCTTTGATACTAAACTCATTTTATTTTAGATTTAGGCTTCCAATGATTATAAAAAAAGATGATATTTGAGGTATAACCATTAAAAACTAAAGCCACATTCTCTCCAGCGCAACTTCCTTCCCTTCACAGCGGTGCGCTGCCATTTCTCCCTAAAACCCAAACGTAACGTCAGAATCTACACGATCGGTGATTGTTGTAAAATGTAGTCTATACTGTTGCTAAACTGTGGGACGCGTTTGATAATAAAAGGCTATTAAAAGTACCAAAATTGATGCAATAGATGCTGTTCCAAATGCGGCGCGCGCTCCGAAACACACCGCAACGAGACAAGCAACGTATATTTTGGGCTTTGTGTGCACATCTAAACGATCAAATATACACACAAATGTGTCAAAATGGCCGTCTTGGAGAATCACATAAACAGTTTATTCACTTAAATACAGTTTATGTCTTAAATGGGCGTAAATAGTTGGGAGAAAATATGATGCTTAATAATGATTTTTTTACAGTCTATGGATTAGATCTGCATTTGGTCTTAAAGAGGCAGCAGTCTAATAAACCTGCTGACGATTGCGCCATTAATGTGAATCAAAAGGCAAAGAGAAAATCAGTCGCAGCTCTTGAATGAATAAATTTGGCTTGTATAAGCTTTAATCTATCTATGATAAACTATGCAGCGTTATTTTACATCTGACTTTATTAGATGTCTTTTTAGCCCATATTACTCCTGAACAGTAATGTCAGTAGACATTACTGAAATTAAAGCACTGGGTATATAATTTGTATATTTGTTTTATTGTATACTTTTTTTGTTTGACCATGTGTTTGTACTTTGTTTTTGGTGTCCTATGTCTTCTGTATATAAAACACAAAAGCCTGCACCCTTCTGCATAACATACAATGTTTTATTTGTTTTGTTAAAGCATTGCTTTATATATATATTTAACATTTCAGAATATAAAGCAATATTAATTATGTTCTAAATAAATTTTGTCCCTTTTTTAATATAACAAAAAGAACCGATAAGAATACCGTTAAAGTACCGGATCGATAAGGAGTATCGGTAAGAGTAGTAATACCGTTAAAACCTTAACGATACCCATCCCTACTCGCTCCAAATTAAAGCAGTTTATGGTCATAACATTTTAGAGACAAATTGCCTATCATTTAATTATGTTTAATTCATTTAATAGATATAATTATTAACTGACAATTAATATTAAACTTTGCATTTAAATTAATATAAATACAAGCTTTTAGACAGATTAAGCTTACATGTATACTTTTGAGGTCTTTGTGAACCTATAGAAATGATTATTTTAATTCAGTTGATACACTTGCATTGATATATTCTGATATATTCTTTCAGCTGCCGTCTCAAGCTTTGGCTGCAGCAGCAGTGTTTATTCCTGCCTTGTGAATGCAATTAAATTCATGATATTTCACGTTATCTCATCTTCAAAAGATAAGTGAATTGCATGGCTCTCTAGCAAGAAGTGAATTAAACTGACACTCACCATGCTGTGTGTGATTGGCCGTTCGCAGCACATGACACACTCTTAGGTCCATGCGCTTCAGAGTTATTCACTAACTCCGGTTCAAACTCTGAACAGAGACTGTTTATACCGAGCATTTTGAGCCCGCTGAACCTGATCTAAACCAGGCTGAATGTGTGGTTTTGTCAACTCTAAACCTACACTGAAAGTTAAGAGTTTGTTCAACTAGCTTCAGGCAAAAGGCCTCTAATTTTGCTTATTCAATGTACATATTTGCGCTACTTGATGTTAAACCCAGAAGATTCTTGTTTTGAAAGGTTCTTTTAAAATCAGTTATTTCTTTTTAACGTTATCAGTGTTTTGTTGTACATGTGATCATTTTAATAAAGCTTTCAGGATCTCTGACAGTCAGCACACAATGCATTCTGGGACTGATTGCATAGGAGACTCACCTGACAGGAAGGCAAACTGTTTCCTGAGGTCTGGGCTGATGTCTGCGGCACACAGAGGACTGCTCTCCTGCTGCATAATCTCATCTGGAGGAAGAATAAAGAGATTCAGTTAGTCCACAGAGTCATAAAATTATGCCCCTATTATGCTTTTTCAGATATTACCTTTCATGCAGTGTGTAATAGAGTTGTTTGGTCTTCAAACTTTTATAGATTAAAGTGTACGATTTATTGTCTCCACAAAGAAAGAACCGATTCTGAATCCTTGATCAAACCGTTTAGATACTGTGAGAAAAGAAGTGATACTGAAATGTATATTATGATCAAATTAAACTGTTTTTGACTTGGATGCATGTAAATCTATTGTAGGAGACCAACAAAACTAAAATAGCATAATAGCGGCACTTTAAAATGAAAAAAGTGAAATGAAAAAACTCTAATTTATCCAAAAACCATCACACAATATCATAGACACAGAAATCTGACTTCACATTCTTAATCCAGATGTGGGTTATAGTGAAGATGGCATGCTCTTGATCAGAGTTTGAGAAGAGCAGCTGTATGAATGGATGGAGGTGAGTTTGGATGGAAGAGCAGTTGAATGAACGGATTGATGGAGATGAGAAGATGAAAACAGAGAAAAAGGAGAGCATTTTCATGTGCATCAGGAGATGATGGCTTATTGTAAGCAGCTTTTGAGAGTCTTGAGCCGCTGCGGTGTGTGTGTGAATCACTGCTGCGGTGCACCGCATCTCTCTCAGGCTCAGACTCTATGACTTTAAGAGTATATATGGGATATTGAGTATATATTGAGTTCATATCGGGTATGAATTTAGGCCAGTGTGAACATGAATCTGAAACAAAACAAAATGATCCATCCTGACTAACCACTGGCACAGTTCCTATCAGCAAGGATAAGTCACTGGACAGCAGACGGAAAAACACACACACACACACACATCTGTCTTTCCTGCTGTCAGGTGCTTGGGACCTTAAGGAATCTCAGGTAGGGATCTTGAACTCAGCATATGGGTATGCAAGTAGGTCACAGATAAACAGTACTGTAAGTGGGCTTACCGATTTCATCATTAATTCTCTTTCTATTAGTCTTCACAGCAACTCACTGTAGTTTACGCTGCACGAATGTTAGAATGTTCACTCAAGACAAATACAGATAACATCCCTGTGTCCAGCCAACAACAGCAGACCACATCCATCTGTGCAACAGACCATCTGGGTCGACAACACAGAGGTTGTAAGAAACAGATAGGATGGCTTTTGCTGCTTTAAATTAGCAACAAGTAAAATATTAATAGTTGTATGTTTTTTGTGCAGTTGATCAGAGTCCAGAATTAAATATTTGCCATGACTGCCATTCTCAGACAATTTACATGCAATAAATGTCTTACTGACCAAGAAACTGTAAAGTGAATAAAAGATAAATAAAGATAAATAAATAAATAAATAAATAAATAAATAAAAGTACAATAAAAGAGATAAAATATAATATAATAAAACTAAAATATCTAAAAATGAAATAAAATAAAATAAAATAAAATAAAATAAAATAAAATAAAATAAAATAAAATAAAATAAAATAAAACAAAACAGAATAACTTTGATAAAAGAGTCCTGAAAAAAAAAATGTACCATGGTTTACAAAAAAATATTAAACAGGACAACTGCTTTCAGTTGTGGGGACTGGAGTAAAGACAATGACAGCCATTACAGAAATCAATTAAAATGTAATATAGGGGAAACAAATTATATTAATATTTCACACATTTTACTGAAATTGTGATCAAATAAATTCATCATTGGTGAGCAGATGAGAAAAAAAATAAAAAAAAAAAAATAATAATAATAATAATAATAATAATAATAATAAAATCTTACTGACCCCAAACATTTGGTACATAAATAAATAAAATAACAAAATGCAAAACAAAATAAAACTATTAAAAAAATATATTACAGATTTAAAGAAATATCTAAAAGATATTTAATTCTTTTTAAATCATAATATCATTAAAATATCAATAATAAATTCCCATGACAAGATTATTATTCACTTTTTCAGGCTCTCTTCAATTCATCTAAAATTCAACAGCCACAGTTTTTTACTTCCTCAATCCCATTTTTACTCAAATTGACCCTGACTGTGATGCGCTCAACAAACAAGTTTACAATCCCTCATGATCTTTACTGTGATTTATACTATGTTACTTTTGATTATTCTGTGAGATATAATATATTGTCTGCAGCAAAAAAAAAAAAAAAAAAAAAAAAAAAAAGCACAACCTTCACATCATCTGATAAAGTGGCATGTTAATATAATCTCCTCACACAGGAAATGCCCTAGTTTGGAAGCTGGAGTACATTAGAGAAGCCGTCAGGAGAAGATAAAGCCTCTCTGAAGCCTGAAAGACAGTGATGTCAAGCACATTACACCATTATAGAAAAACAATCTAGCTATTCATCCTGTTATTAAGATTCTGTAAAGTTCAATGACATTGTGCCTGTTCTTTAAAAGGTTCAGCATTCCTCAAAGTCATCATTTGTTGCCCCATATAAGTACAGTCCCTTGAACTTCAAAGTTCAGCCCCCTCAGTGTCAATAATAACATGCTCTACTCAAACTGAACTATCTCCCCTTTCCTTTCCCACCGCTCCACTCATACAGCCATGATGGGCAATGGAAAGATGCTTGAGGATAAAGAGAAAGCTGTCAATCCTTAATGGGATCTACCCTGGTGTAACAGACGGGGCTCACGCTTGAGAATAGTAACTGTAGATGGCGAAAGTCTGGCTTGTTGCACAGATTGCAGACCACATTCAGATTAAGATGTTACAGGGATTGCTAGTCTCAGATCAGCCGCCAAAGCCCAGGTTCAACCTGAGCTATTGAGGTTACAAGAAGATTCTGGCACTAAACGACAGGCACAGTTGAGCAGAAGAGAAAGTCATGACCAACAAAGTTAACAATAGTGGCTCTTCGGCCATATTTGTATTTATTATTGGGACTTTAAATAGGTCATTTAAAGTCCCCCTGTAATCAATAATTGTATCCCTTAAAACTCATCTTTGATCACCAAAATTACATATTTAAAAGTTGTTTCCTATAAAAAAAATTCTTCATGCCTTAAAATAGCTTGAATGTAACTCTACAACCTTGCCTCATTTAGTATACGCGGTTTTATGAATATGCAAATTAGCCCCGCCTCCACTCACTCACACCAGCTCAGAGATCCACTCGTTGAAGATCACACGTTGTCGTGATTGGTTACAAGCTAGTTTGTGACGTCAGAAACCAGTGATTTCAAACCGCATTTTTGAGTCTGTCTTTTGTTCACTGCAGTTTTAAGGAGAAAATACTCAGCAATGGTGTTGACTTATGAATTTGCACATGATTAGTCTTAAAGCAAATTACAAACACCACATAGACATAAGCGTGGCATTCAACAAGGTCAACAACTGAAGTGCCTGGACTTTGGCCTCAGTCCATCTATCATGGTTTTTCATGTTCGTGGAGTTAGTTCCTGGAGTATGTATGTAAACTGTGTTTACACAGCTTTTTTTAAAATGGTGGGTGCCAGTGTTTCATGTGGCATGCGTTCAGCCAATCATCATACAGTACACTTGTGTCACTGGTAGTTCCTATTGTGCTGAGTTAGATCCTACTCTGAAGGAGGAGCTTATTTAGGCCCTCTCCCAAAAGGTGTTACTATAACCAAAATCATTTCGAGTTCCTGCGGTGCGAACATCAAAAAGTGGGTACATCAATTAGTTAGACTAGAGCAACTATGAATTTTTTTTGAAAAAGCCCCTAATGCTTTGCTTTTCTTTGACCTGGTCGTAATTCAGTGCAAGCCTTTGCGTCAGTACATCCATACTCAAAGTTCATCTCATAGATTCATCACTTGTTGCTTCAGGCTATAAGGGTTCATTCTACAGGTTGTGCAACATCACAAAGACAAAATCTGATGGGAGAGAACATATAAAAATAGACCTGCTTAAAAATAACAGGTCAAGGGATTTTATGGCCAAGTACTCCATGACAAGTTCCTCTGTTCTCCAAATTGGATTGTATTCCAAACACTATTATACATTTAAGCAATTAGGTATAAGAGGCTGTTACATTGTGAATGTAGTCACGGCTACGGGACACATGACATAGAGACAGAGGAATGCCAGCGACTCCTTCATCTGCGAAAATATTCACATTACAGCACAAACTCAAAAGGCTTTTTTTCTTAGTTTTAAAACAGCAAACAGCACAGAATATATTAATATTCATGTGGAATTATATAAATCAAATATAATATATATTTTACACACACACAATCATTAAAAAGCTTTGGCGTCAGTAAGATTTTGAAGAAATTAATACTTTTATTTAGCAAGGATACATTAAATTGATCTAAAGTGGCAGCAAAGACTGCTACCTATTTTTTACTGGGCATGAAACAGACACCAACATTTTAGATACCAGTCAAAATTCACAATTCTCTAAACAAATTTTGATACCACAGCTAAAACTACTAGCCCAACTAATATAAATGTAAAACATTTTTAAGGACAAGTAATAGTAGTTTTCAAGTAGAGACAATGAATACAAGTAATCAAGAGTAAAATAACACTGAAAAGTCTTCACTGAAAAGTTCACTGTAAATTAAACAGAGAACAATCCTTATTAAAGTTACAAAAGTTATTCAGTCAAGAGCAGTGAGTGATCTTTTCTTTGTCCTTTGTTTGATTAATATTAAAAACGCAGACAGCAACAGGATTATTAGGATGCTGTCACTTTGAGAGCGAATTCACCGATCCAATATACTGATACACATGCGTTGGTTTTCTCTACGGTTTACTAAGATACTCGTAGAGACGGGCTTTTTTTAAAACATATTTTTGCGTGAATTTGTCCATTCAAGCACAAGGTGGTGTGAAAGAGAGCTAAATTCAGTATTTGCGCGCTGTCTGTGAAGCTTCTTTCTGTGCGCGTGCTACGAATCTTTGCGTACACACAACTTCCCACACGGCGCGCAAGTAACGAATTGAGTTGGGGCTTAAACTTTCGTGACGATGCAGCCCTGGCCCGTCGACTGTCTTATTCATGTTCTCACAACATTGCATTGTTGGAATTTATAAAAATAAAATGACAGATTTGAAAGAAAAAAATATTAAATATTTGGACCAAATTCTAAATGATCTCATCAAGACTCATCAAGAACTTCTAATAAAGAAGTCAGTTTGTGATTTTACCCTCAATCCAATAACCGGATGTGGTCTTTCATTTACATTTATCCCATTGCTTCTGTTAAACAATAGCCATTGAGATAGAGGGGGGCACGTTCAGTCTTGCTGTCGCCTCAGATGGGCTCATGAGAAAGAAGCTTGAGCAAAGTCCAACGTTTCATTCACCATCTCATCTCTTGGTGTTTAATCAACAAAGATACGGCACAGAGCCTCCGCTCAATACAAAACATCCTCTCACATATCCGCAAAAACCAAAGCAGCAATACCAGGCTATAGAAACGGCCCAGGGCCCTGCGCGGTCGCCAAGAACGCCAACCGCACACTGACAAAGCGATTCAACGCCGGAGCACAGGGTGCTGGGATTCACAAGAACCGGGGGAAGGGCAGACGCTCTCATTTTAATGCCATTCAACGGATAGACGAGTATTCTTTACAAGGCCTTACATATTTAATGCCACTCGGATGGGTTGAGCCGTGACCGCTACTTCAATGTGATTGAAGATCTGGGTTTGGACTGCAACCTAAAAGATCCCAGTTATGAAAGACCCATATTCATCCTCAGGAAACTGATAGATGTCTTTTGTTAAATGATTGTGTTAGCTGACAAAAGTAGAACCACAGAAAACATTGTTCAATGTTACGCATTACGTTTAAAAGTACTGCGTTACTTAAAGTAGTCAATTTTATCCCTTAAAACTCATATTTAATCACCAAAATTACATATTTAAACATGGTTTCCTGTGAATTTCTTTTTATCCATGCCTAAAAATAGCTTGAATGTAACTCTACACCCTCTCTTTATTTTGTAAAGGATTTTTTTTAATGTTTGGAAGTGCTATTTTTTGTCTTTATCTTTATTTTTAAGTCTTTATCTTCTGACATAGTGTGCATGCAATGACATACAAGCTATACTATGACTTTTATGGGTAAAAAGTGTATTTATACAGGCATCACAATTGAAGGAAAAGTGTTGCATTTTGACAATTTGCTAAATGTGCACAACCACAAAAAAAAAAAAAACCTTAAAAAAGAATGTTAGATTTAATAAAATAAAAATTAATAATAGATTTTAATAATTTGATATGATGTTGATATGGAACCTTAATTTGCTTCTTTTTTTTATTTTTTTTTTATATATTAAACACGACACAGGTCTTATTATCTGTCAAACATCCTGATGCTCTCCTCCTAATTATTATTAAGTCCTCCAAATTATTCACGATTGCATAAAATTCAACTATAAAAATGGGCAATCGTGAGCCTCAAGATCTCACCTCTCTTGGAACTCCGTTTCCTGGTGCAGGAGAACAAGGACAGCATGTTTTCCGTGTCTCTGAGGTTGTGTTCACTCTCTGCATTATTTACAGGCGAGTGTTGGGTATAGTGGCTTAAAAACCTAAGTATTACACTAAGAGCTCAGATGGAAAAACAAGACACATACTGACAAACACACACACACACACACACACACACTTAATGTTAACATGCAAGGCAAACATCCTCTTTGTTCTTCATGTCTGTGCAAGCAGCCCAGGTTAAATGCATATTGCAGTTTTTGTTAAAGACCTCTTTGGCAGTGTCTTGTCCGAGCCTGTCTGAACTATAAAGAAACCAGGCCATGGTAAAATACACGGGAGTGCAATACAGAAACCATTACTGCTACACTAGACAGTGAAGGCCAGGTAATACAGCAAAGAGAGGGTCGTGCGCACAAACACACACACTTTGAAATAGAACTAACTTTATTCTGTGGAACACACACACACACAAAAAACACATTTTGAAAATAAGGAATCAGTGTTTTCTTTTGTCCATAAGTCAATAGGGCTTTTTGAAATAGTTAACCCAGGGTCATTCTAAACCCCTGTTAAACGGAATCCTGGGTTATGTGCTTCACGTTTCACACTGGTCATAATTTGCCCGGGGTTAACAATTTATCCTGGGTATTCATAAGTAATGTACATTCCTAAACCCTGGATGGGTTCTTATTTGCATATTTGCGGGGTTAGTGTCATTGATTGGATGAACGCAGCACGCAACCTGTTTACATAAAAGCACTAGCATTGCTGACAGTACTATAGAGTTTACTGAATGGACATTTCGGATTGTAAAGGTAAGAATGAAACGCATATCGCATTTTCTGTCAGCATTTGACATTTTTCCTTTCAAACGCAGAATTTACTGTAATTATACAATGCGCAGTGTTTCCGTGACTGTACAAAGCATGCACATATGTCCGTAATTGGTTGACTGTTACTAAGTGTCTAGCTGTAACATTTTAACAAGTTTGGCACGGTTTTAGCCTGGGAAAACCCAGACAAACTTCCGGGAAATTTAGATTTGCTCTGCAAGTAGTCTGGCAAAGAGCCCATTCAAGACGATTTCTAATCCGTCCAAATCGAGGCACCAATCAGAAACGTTGGGGCGGGCTTTACACGATGACGATCGCTCTGATTGGTTTTAGGTCTATCCAATTGCGCCCAGAGGCATTTGAGCGACGTCCGTTGGTGGAGCGCATTAACTTTTAAATGCATTATTATATTCAAATTGCAAACACATGAGGACAGTCTCCATGAAAGACCCACTGGCAGATGAACGTGCTACTACATTTCTCTCAGAAAAGGTAGGAAATTAAATTAGATTTAATAGAGGATTTTAACTGTGACAAGATGATTGACAGGGCAGTTTACGTGACAGGATGCACGCGACAGATCCGTCCGATAAAGATGACGAAGTAGTATGTCCCAAAGCTTGCCTACTTTTTTGCTACACATTCAAAAGTAAATACCTTTTCTTCACAAAAAGAGTACATACTTTTATGGCGTAGTGTAACTTGGGACGCAGCACATGGCTTTACACGATGACGATCGCTCTGATTGGTTTTAGGTCTATCCAATTGCGCCCAGAGGCATTTGAGCGACGTCCGTTGGTGACGCCCCTTTGGAAATGAGTTATTAATGAAGCTTTGCCAGACCATAACTCAGTTACTACTGAGAATGGTCTGGTTTTAACCAGGCTAGCACGGTTTCATAACCCTGGGTAAAAAGCGGTGCTAATCCTGCTTCTAAATTACAAGTGTGAAACGTTCCTTTACCCGGGGTTAAATGCGGTGATAACCCGGGGTTAAGCGCAGTGTGAAAAGCACTAATGTGGTCCAATGTTGTTTTCAACCTCATGCATTAACTTTCATTATGTGGACAAATACACTTCTATCTTCTGTTGAGCCCCACAGAATAAAGTCACTCATACAGGTTTAGAATTTTTATTTTTGGGTGAACTATCGCTTTGATATAATTCATTCAGATTCTGGGATCAAACATCAATTTGTATTTGCACAGTTCAGATCCTTAACCACATATTTAGTGCTTTATACAATACAAATAGTTTCAAAGCAGCTTTACAGAAATAAACAGCAAAATGATTTTGTTGCCAAATTTATCAATTACACCGTGAAATTACTTCAATTTCAGCTGCTCTACAGAAGACAATTGTCGTTATTCAGCTCAATTCAGTTCAATGTTGACTTAATTAGTTCAATAACAGTATTACAATGTTACAGTTGTACAATTATGAAACAAATTCAATTTACAATTCAGCTATAAAGCAGCTCTACAGAGGACAGCAGTATCATTACGCACATACACCGATTGCATCTCTGATCTTCAGCACGCAAAACTACAAACCAGCTCATTATTTATTTCACAACATACACAAACAACTTAACGAATGATATCCCACATAAGCCATTAACATTGCACACGGTTGAGTGTCATGAGGGCGCTGTAACCATGTGTGTGTGTGTGTAATGATGTACAGTATGCAGACATGTGGTCTGACTCCAGCTGCATGGACAAATGTGAACAATGCCGTATCAATTATACATTCACACCAACTGCTAACAAAAAGGGCAGCTGCGTCTGTGCTGTCAGATGTGTGTTCAAGACAGCAGACAGAAGAATTCATGCACTAACATTTGGCATTATTGCTGCACTTTACAGAGTCTCCATCTGCCAGGCTGGAAGGATAAGAATCAGAACACACACACACACAAATAACAAATGGGCAGCAAATGGGTCAAATTTTCTACATTCCAATGCTCATCCCTTTAACAATGTAATTGAATGTATATCAGATCTTTGTGCTCCAAACTGAACAAAAATAAAATTCGGTCACACTGTCTGTAAAAGAGTCTTTAAAAAAAAAATCTCAGCAGTAAATAAATGCAGAATGTTACTGATTACGGGGTATGATTTTACAATTTTCTATTTTCTCTCTCAGTGATGATATTGGAGAGTTAAAAGTTTCTAGACTTGGACCCAGCAAAACCACTGTAGTTGGCCACACACACATAACAACCATACTGGACGTATATAGACAGATGGTTACTAAGTAATCATAGTGAGAAAAATTGTCATGACAAGCCCTGTGCAGTCAACCAGAACAGTGAGAAAAATGTTTCAACACTGATTATAATAAGAAACGTTTCTTGAGCAATAAATCAGCATATTAGAATGATTTCTGAAGGATCATGTGACACTGAAGACTGGAGTAATGATGCTGAAAATTCAGCTTTGCATTAAAATATATTAAAATAGAAAACAGTTATTTAATCTGTAACAATATTTCACAATATTACTGTTTTATTGTATTTTATGCAGTCTTGGTGAAATAATATATTTAAAACATATTTTTGAATGGTAGCGCATTAAACTTTGGTGTGCAATACCATCCATTCAAGTTATGGATTTCTCAAATTGTTGGACTTGTTGAAAAGACAGGCGCTATTACTTAGAAAGTGACTTTTCGTCTGGTGGATTATAAAATATACATATACACATTGAAGGAGCAACTGCAGAGCAACATACTGAAAACCTTTCACCTTAGCAACTGCTCAGGAATGCCCTGGCATTTATCCACAACACCCTAGCATCGTGACCATGACTTTTGCCTAGGCAAACACAATTCAAATATCATCCAGAAAATGTAAAACCCAGTTAAAAATCACGAAAGAGCACATATCTTATAGTGGATCAAATACACACTCTCTAGAAAGAACAGAAACAACTCAAATATAATAGAGACAGTCACACCCCACATACTCTTTATGGCAAACACACAGTGTGTTCTTGGACGCCACCCTATAAATGGTAAAAAATACACCCTGCATCACTCAGGTATCTGTGTTCTGGTTTGACATTTCCCTTATTAAAGCCGCTCTTATTTTCTTCAACAACTCAGCTAAATAAAACCTATTTCAGCATTTGATTCAGCATCTAACATGACTTGATATGCCACAACATTTCCATTCACGTTAAATTAAACTCAACTTACATGTTTTATATAGCCTGAGGCCATGGTTACACTGAAAGCATGCCAGTCTAGATTCAACAAGCAAATATTTTCCATTACTTGCATACACAGTGAAATTTTGTCCATGATGAGCGTTCAAAGCTAAAGTAATACAAAACCAGTATCACCACTGTGCATATTGACAGGCTTGAAGCAAAGCTTTGAATGTAAAACAACACTGGTGCCAGTCCAAGTGGGTTCTGAAAGTTGGCAAAAACCCAGACCAGTGCCAAAAGTTACCCAGATGGCCAGAGCCAATGAGCTCGGGTGAAACTGTTACAAACCGTTGACCAACAAACAATATGCTTCTCACGATCTGAGAGCAAAAAAACAGAGCGAGGGAGGGGGAGTTTACGTTCAAATTCAGGGTCGCAATTTAACTTGCCAGTCAATGAATTGTGGGAAAGTTGAACAAATAACCTTCAGATCAAGGCACTGTTTACAAAGAGAACAAGAAGAGTGTGATAAATATAAGTCTACTCAATAGAAAACTGTCATGTTGAATTGAAAAAATTTGAATGGTTCACAAATAAAAGCAGCTTTGATGAAAGCTTCATAAAAGACTTCTGATATACTGTAAAAAATTATATGATCAACAAGTTATGACAACATGTTTTTACATTGCTTTAACTCATCAAAATAAGTTAAGAATTCACTTTTTTAGAAGTTATACAAGATTCAACTTTTTTAAAAGTCAGTTTAAAGTGATTTAAGTTGAAATGACTTAAACATCCAAGTTGGTTGAACTTAAAATTGTATTACAGTGAACAAGTGAAATATGCAAACAAACAATGCAGGGATGTTTTAACCCAAAAGGTTCCTAAACTCCATCTTAAAGTTAATATCTCGACCATACTGAAGTCTATAAAGCTGAATAAATTCCACACGAAAATAAAACCCGAAAACAAAAGAGCACTTCACACAGGACACGTCTGACCAGCTTCAATATATTTACCCAATTTATACAGATAAAATGACCAGTCCAGTCCCCTACCTGTCATCACTTTCAGTTGCAGCCATAGTCTGGTAATGTCCTGACAGAGCAGGGACACTCGGTTGAGTTCCATCCCGCTCAGAGTGCACCTTTCCCGGTCACCCTCCTGCCTCAGGTGCCTCTATCTCTGGGGCTTCATCCTCACGCAAGCAGCCGCGCATTACCAAGGCTAAACTGTCCGTCAACGCACTTCACATATCCTCATCTCCCAACAGACACGGACAGGCAGACACACGAACTCCACCGGCATCAGGTTACACCCCTCACACACACACACACACACAATGTGCAGGTGGAAGCAACAGACGGTGGAGATAAAAGGAGAAAAAGCCCCAGGGCAGCCGCTTAAACAAACCAGAACGCAATTCTGTAGAGACCTGTGTGTGTGAGTGTGTGTGTGTGTGTGTGTTTGGTTGGGGGGGGTGAGGATAAGCTCTTACATACGCACACACACTCTCTAATCGTCCTGCCGCTAACAGGTTTGAGGGAGAGAGGGAGAGAGAGCGATGGGGGAGCGAGAGCAGTTTTCTCTGTTTGTTACTGCCAGAGACCTGTGGATTAATAATAGACAGCCAATCAAAACACTGGGGCTGGACGGAGGGGGCGGAGCACACAAATCACAGCGGTCTACATTTCTTCATCATCTATGATGATACTCTAGTCTACTCTATTCAAGTGAATGAGAGAGAACGTTACTATACATTCAATATGTTCAGATCGCCATTACAGTAATTGGCATATTTAGTCAGCTTTACTCATTATTTTAATTGTTTATATGTAATATATTTATTTTGTTTGTTTACTTAATTTGCACTATTGTTATTTTACTGTTTTTGCTATCCACATAAATAAAGAAGGAAATTATTATAATAATAAAATTGAAATAGAAAATTAATACATGAAAGTTAATTGCTAGAATGATTGAAGTAGTTTAGTCTTATTTTTCATCTTGAATTTATCACTTTTTAATAGTTTTCAAATAGTAAACTTTTAGTTCACTATTACAATTCAACATGAACCCTTTTTAATAACTCTTGGTTAATTAATGTTATCTTGTTATTTATCAAATATGTTACCATAATATATTGGTAACATTTTACAGTATGGTCCTAATGTTAATGTATTAATTAACATCAACTATAAATGAGCAACGCGTTTGATATAGTATTTATTAATATTTGTTAACATTAGTTAATACAAATACAACCTAGTTCATGTTAGCTCAGGTCCATTAAATAACATTAACAGATATAACTGATTTGAATAATTTATTAGTTAACGTTAACTAATCAATATATTAACCACCAATATTTTTGATAAATTTGCATTTTTATGTTTTTGTTTTTGTTTTTTTTACTCTGCACTGTGTTCTCACATATGGAGCTGCAGGGGTGCCACACACACAGTTCAACATCTTTTATATGAGAAACCTTTATAGTGTAGTGTCGGGGAGATCGGCAAGCAATCCATAAGAGCACAGTGAATGGCCCTGTAAGTCTGTATTCACAAATAGCCTGGGAAAGAGAGACACACACACACACGTTTGTGGCTGGAGTCTGTGCAGAGAGAGTCTGTGCTGCTGTGAATTAAACAGCTCTTTAGTTCTGCAAAGCCTTTGATAGAACTCAAAACCCTTCAGAGAGAGAGAGAGAGAGACAGAGAGAGAGAGACAGAGAGAGAGAGAGAGAGAGAATTAGACACATCAAAACAAGCTTTTATAAATTAGCAGAACAATTGCAAAGACTGCCAATGTTAGAAAAGTAAAGCTATGAGTTTTTTGTGAGTACTCTATTCTTAGAGCATTGTGGTTACTTAAACAACTACACCATGTCATGCATTTTAATGCGCTACATGCTATTTTCAGACAATGTCACAGATAAGTTTACAGAAAGGTGTATCTGGGAAGGTATACTTTCACTGTAACTTTTGTGATATGCGATCTTCACCCCAAGGCTCTCTCATTGCCTGAAGGTCATAGGCCACATACAACAGGAGGACCTTAAAATTGTAGGTCAAGTTCAGGCACTCTCGCTGGAAATCCCCTGGCTCTCTCCTCTTAGATCTTGTGTCCGTCTATATATACACACTCCATGCTCGTCTGAGACACTCACACTCTACAGATTATTTAAGAGAGGCTGGCTTTCACTTTTAGAAAGACAAACACAATGTCTCTTTCTGTGCCTTATCAGTAACACTATGCCAGTGAGCTAGACCCTCTGGGCTTCAGTGTAAATCTACTTATAAACAGCGACGTTAAATAACAAGAGTATAAAATAATTGTAGAGTGAACTGGAAGTGAAAAAGGGCATTGTTTTGTTGCTCCAGTGGCTGCATAGTGTAGTCGAATTTACACTATGAAGAACCATTTAAATAAAGATATCTTATTAATTATTATAATTAATTAATAATAGATTATATATTATAACATTAATTTTGTATATTTCTAAATAAATTATTCTTAAATGAACTCTAAACTTGCATCAACTAAAGAGGGTCTGATAATTATGTAGCAGTAATTAATAAAAAAAAATACTTTAAAAAAACATTTTGTTAACTGAAATTAGGCTGAAATAAACAAAACTTAAATTAAACAAAGATCAGAAAATCTAATTTGCCTCCGTAACTAACAAATAAAAGTTGAAATGTTGAAGCACTCAAATATCTAACTGGTAAACTAAAAACAATTAAGTAAACCTGAATAGTAAAAAAAAAAAAAAACACAACACATAAAATTTAAAAAAAATGAATTCAAAAGAAAACTGATCATATAAAAATATAAGCTAATTTAAAATATAAAAAAAATAAAAAAAATAATAATAATTATATATATATAGACATTTAGTTGATAAGCACAGTGGGATTTCCATGTTTTATGTGGAAGTGAGGGTATAAATAAACTGAAAGGAGAAATGAGCCCTCACTGTTTGTTCTCTGAGAGGAATCAAACTCAATTTACTGCCCTTCACACACCCATCACTTTTAATCAAATAACTTCTCAGACTACTTTTGCCATACCACAGAAACCATTACCGAAAGAGTAAATGGCACGAGTTTGGATATGTTTGATCATGTGACCCAATTATTCATCGAATTGTTCATGACTCATTCAAATTCTGCACCTCATATTATTCCAAACAATTTAATGAATCGATTGAATGTGAGAAGAGCGATACAAATAAGTAGGGTTGGGTATCGTTTTTTTTTTTTTTCGATACCGGTGCCAAATTGATACTTTTAAAACGGTACCAGTGCCTGAAACGATACTTTGAAAAGAGAAAGAGAAAAGAGAACCTCAAAACGATGGTGAATGACATGAGCCTTTTTCTAATGTGGTTAGGAATTACTTCAACAAAATTACTAGCCAATCAGAGTCACACAACCGAAATGGCATCATATGATATCAGCTTACCAAACCGCATTATACGCAGTTATATTAGCAATAACTGCAATTTCTGAAGTCAAACTCTGCGCTTGCCTGGCAGAACTTATTCTTAACAAGGTATAATCTGCAACCAGTTGAAATTGACCTGTGACGAGTCTGATCTCATATCTACAGCAACAGTCTGCTGAACATACAGTGGGATGGGAGGAAAAATACACTCAAGGCCTATTGATTCAGATAAATGTAGAGTCTAGCAGGACAGGATACATATGGCCGTCCTTCATAATTCTACAGCACTGCAGAAGTTATAATGAGAAAAACAGAGTTTCTGCAACTTTGGTCAGACATCCTGTTTCTGGCAGACTGGTTTCCCTGAGCAATTCAGCAGAAAATGAAACCGATACTTCAAATATGCTATTGCTAAGATTAGATAGATTGTGTGTAAATTATGTAACACACCGTATCCAACAAATCCAGTGATCAGAGGGAGGGAAGCGTCTGATGATGGATTAACTGACATTATATTTGCCCTTGTGAAGGTGACCAGCCCCTTTAATAAACATTAATCCTATATTACATTACTGGAAAACAATCAGAAGCCTCTATAGCAAACATGAAGAACGTGAAAGGGATTGTCAAGTGCCAAATTCACTTAAAAAAAGGCATTTTAAATGGATAAAAGTGTTAAAAATGCACAAAAAAAAACTACAAGCTTAACCTTTAACCTTAATATCCTTAAAACATACAATACAGTAGTTTTTATTACTATTTCTATATTTTTATTAGAATGAAACATGAAAATACTATGAATACTATAGTAAAAAATATGAATACTATAGTAAAATACTATGAAGTATGAAAATACAATATTTCATCAACATTCATGACATTCAGTATTTTGTTTTAAATTAATTATACAAAAAATGAGTCACCTTATTCAATGAAAAACAGTAAATTGGCTGTAAATAGTTAAAACTGATTGAAGTAAACATTAAAATCAATCAATGAAAACAATATTAATATCCATAACATTTTTGGTTAGGCTTTTAAAAGCATTTAAATCATTAGTTTTAACCTTACTATTTATTATCATTATTATTTATCATTACAATTGGTATTGTTGTTTATTATAAATACATAATTATTACAATTTCTACATGTAACCTGATTCCTGACTCGTAGTTTATTAGTCTTTATTGTGGCATTTCAGGTGCATGTTTAAGAACTTCTTTTAAACGAACTCTAGTGTTCATTTGAGTCACAAGGGAGGGAGGGATGCATTTTTTTACAGAGAGACACTTTTAGGAAAGCACATGATTCTTCGTATCTTAGGAGGAAATCGTCTTTCATAATAGATGTTTTCCTGTAATTCTTGTTTTGCTATGGAAATATATATTTTTCCCTCCAATTATCCACAGCCAGATTGCTCAACTCGACCTGAATCTAAAGCAGTTCAAGGCAGAAGGCTTTAAAAAAAAACTAAATTTCCTTAGCAGCTTTAGGGAACAATCCTTAATTACAGTCAATCAGCAGATTTGAGGGAAACTAATGCTGGTGTGAGCATATGACTGCAAATTTACCAGAAAGCGGGAATTTTCAAATCACTCGAGAATGAGTGCGCAACTCATGTCAGCTCAACACAATGATCATCCGACACATTAAAACATCCTATCAGATGATGTCGCTGGCAAACGTCAGACACACACAAACGCGCACACACACACACACACACACACACACACACACACACACACACACACGGCTAGTCATGTGATCAGTCTCATGCAATCTGTGGTGGCTATTTGCATGGGTTTGGTCACAGCAGCACATCTAAAGATCAAACAGCAACCAATCAAATCCTCAGTTCACTGAGAATACAACAAAGATCAGATTCATGAGATAAACAAGTTTCAAATCACAAACAGCTCCTGGAATCACGTGTCGGTTGACACACATAAGTAGATGTTAGTTTGGGGATAGTAAGTAAATAAAATGTGCAGAGCAATTGAAAAAGAAATGCACACTCTTACACATCTCTGTCATTACAACAACAAATTATAGATACTTTTGGTAACACTTTACAATAAGCTCCCATTTGTTAACATTAGTTAATGCAAAAACTTAACCTTAAACATAACCTAACAATGAGCAATTTATTTTTAAAGCATTTATTAACCATTGTTAATATTAGTTATAAAAATGTTCATGTCAGTTAACAGCACATTAAGAGGTGTGACAATTCCAAAACACGCTCGAAGCAATTATCCAATCAGAACACACTGGTCCAGCCGACCAATCAGAGCACATTGAGCTTTTCAGAAGATGCAGCTTCAGACAGGAACAAAACAGAGCGTTACTGACAGACTGGGAAAATAGGTGCTGCAACAGCTGCAAATACGTGAAAAATAAGCATGAAAGACTTGAAGCGCTTCAAACTATTCTAGTAGACACCCCCCACCCCCCCACCCCAAAGGGCAAAGGGGCATAATAGGACCCCTTTAACAAATGAAACCTTATTGTAAAGTGTTACCATACTTTTTATTGCCAAAATGGTCCGAAAAACCCTGATAAACCAGTTTTATTTTGTGCTTGCTCTTTTGATCACCAAGCCTATAATGAAACAGGAAACAAGCTTAAATAAGCCCAAAAGACAAAAGGTAGTTTTCTGTCAAGCACCTGCAAAAAACAACCACCATGTTGTAAGTCCCAGGAACACACAGAGACATGAATACAACACCGTCCAACGGCTCCACAGGATATTACTATGACAACATGTCTGGTTTATAACAAAACAACAAACAACAACAAGAAGGATGCAAGAACTTCCTCTTCAGGCTCTGAAGCTACAAGGAGAGAGTGGAATTTCCTTTTTATAATTAATGTAAAATCCCAAAGATGAGGAGAAAAGCAATGAAAAGCTGTCATAAGATCAGGCATTTCCTTTGAATAACATACTAAGTATGGTTTACCAATGAGATTATGCCTTCTCTTATTTCATCTAAATGTTTCACTTGTTTTTCTTGATTCATTCTATCTCCAGACATTCTGTCATGCCTGTGGGACAATCTCCCATCATTAACCTAGATCAGTGTCGACAGTCGTCACGTTCTCTGATGTCTGGACGACCGTTAGCAGTAGCGGTTAGCTATACTCGGGGGACATTCATGTCACCACACCCCCTTATCGTCCAGATTTAATCAGCACTTACACTGTAACCGAATCACAGTCTGTGTAGGCCTCTGATTCATCCTCCATTCCCTGTCCGAATTATCCATGCTTACTGTTGGCTGTTTAAATTTACACAGTTTTACCAAACAGGAAAGCTTTAGCAAATACTGTGTGTGTTTATACGTCTGATTTTTCTAAACCTGGAAAACTTTAGGAATCCATGGCAAATTTTCATTTTAATTTACTTACTCTCATGCCTTTATGACTTGCTTTCTTCTGCGGAACAGAAAAGAAGATATTATGAAGAGAATCTCAGTGTTTTCTCAGTCTCCAATAAAAGTCAATGGGGTCCAAAATATCTTCTTTTGTGTTCGCAGAAGAAAGTCAGTAAATTATGACAATTTGTTTGGGTGAACAATCCCTTTTAATAATAAATACATTTCTTATTTCACATGTAAAAATTTACATAATTAAATTAGTTAAAGAATAACAATGCAGAAGTCCACACATAGAGATCTCCACATAAAAGACTGGAAAGGAATGGGTAAAAATTGCCCTACAATTAATAATATTTATAGGGTGTTTAGGTATGTAAAAAGACTGGGTTGTTAAACAGAAAAAAGAAAAGAAATACAGATATACAGTACTGTGCAAAAGTGTGGATTTACAGACTATATCCAGAAGAACTGCGAGAACGTCTCCAAGATGCTTGAAGAAACCTTCCTGCAAAGCTACCTGAAAAACTATGCGCAAGTGTACCTGGACAAAAGCCGTTAAACGCAAAGGGTCGTTACACCATATATTGATTTGAATAAGTTAAATCATAAATAAATTCAATTTGTGATTTTTATTTTTGAAAGCATTCTCACTTTAAAGCATTTTAACACAAGGGGGGCTATTAACATGCCTAAGACTTTTGCACAGTACTGTATATTGATCAGTAAAGTACAATAAAACCAAGGTATTTATTTATTTTTTAAACTTAATACCATTCAACTATAATAGTTATAATTTCAGACCAACTTCTTGTTCCAAACCAAATACAACTGATAATAGGTACACAAATAAGAGGAAATTATTCAGCACTTCACACTTATGAGGAAAACCCCAGAGCAAATGCAGAAATAATTAGCAGCTGATCGTGGCAAAATGTTGGTTCATCAATTGGTTTCCTCTAAAATGACTGAATAACAATCATGCCTCTAAACACATTCATGCAAACAGTCAATGTCTGTCTCCTAAAAATCCTAAGTACACACACACTATTTCATGGGCTTCCAAAACAAGTATGAATTCTGCAAGAGTGGCAACCATACGGAGGCCAGTGGCTCTAATACACACTGACAGTAAAGCCAAAGGGGAGATGGTCATAAAGCCAATGAAAAATGATGACGAGAGGAGATAATGGGGGCAGTGGTCGGTAGATTTCTGCAGAATTCAAAAACATGCAATTCAGTGTTTATTTTTTAAAAATACTTTTGCCAATTTAATAAAGCTTTCAGCTATAGCCTGTATAGATTGAATGATATAGATAAACACACACACACACACACACACACACACGTGTGTGTGTGTGTGTGTGTGTGTGTGTGTGTGTGTGTGTGTGTGTGTGTGTGTATAAATTATAATGTATATAATAATGATAATGATGAGTTAAACAGCATAAAATATGTCCACACAAATCTACAGAACTACGGATGGATGGAAAAATAGAAAACCGCTATATAGTGAATGCTTCAATCTCTTAATTCTCTAAATAGTTCATAGCTCTAATGCTCATATTTGAGTCAGCTTTTGATCTGTCAGTGCTGGTGTCTGAAAAGAGTAAAGCCCAAGCAATATGATATTTGCTTGAATACATACAGTACACTACAACATTGGCTGTTTCGCTAAAACAAGTATTGCGGAGTATATATGAACTCAGAGAGGGCAGAGGTTTACTCAGAGCAAACAAATATGAGGAAAAGGCTGATGGCTCAAACACTGACAGCTAAATCAAAGAGGGAAGGTCACAAGACTACAATGCATTGTTTACTATAATGTATAATGGATTAGTACTGATCTGTATCACAGATGCATGTCTAAAAATGGTACAAAACCACCTCGAACACAATTCACTCAGGGGTTTATGGTGTTGTATAAGCATAGCTGCAGCTCTCTACAAAGTGTGTTTATAGGCAGTTTGCTACTGCACTGCCTGTGCTCCCATGAGAGATGACTCCATAGCTTCAGTCTCTGGTGATCAGCACTACAAATGAATGCACTTGCACACAGCTGAATGGCATAAACAACAGAAACCTACAGCCACATGCTGGATGCTCAGAGCCAAAATGGCCGACTCTGTTTCGCATAGGTTTATTATCAGAGGCTTCATAAACCAGGTGAGCTGATCCAAAATAAACAGTGTAGACCAAACCTAAAGTAGTTTAAGATCAACCCGCCCTTCTGAACTGTGTCCTCATAATAACACTATACGCAAACCTCACCAACCCCATTGGCAAATAAAGACATGCTCTTGACTTGTATCCTCTTACCGCTTCAGTGGTTCATGTGTGTTAAAGTAGAGCTCAGTCTTTCCTTGTTTGATGTTCGTTGTCGTGGTGTTATCCCAAAGCAAAGGTTATGTAAAACACTTAAGCAGCACAGACAGAGAGAAGCCCATGCTGGAAGAAGAACCACACCCACAGAGGAACATGCCAGCAGGTGCATCTCATTACAATATCCTGTCTACAAACGTCTGGAATCGCATGATAAGTGGAATGTCAGATGTTTCAGTGGATAAGGACAACTTAGCTAGTTACCCATACTAAAAACACGTTATTTCTTATTAATTCTGGTTGACCTAGTAAGTTTTAAAGGGACAGCTGACCCAACATTTTTGGCATTTAGGCTACGTGTCATTCCAAGTCCATATGCTGTCGGAACACTGAAAATATTTTGGACACTGGAAGAATTGCGTCACAAGGGGCAGTCAAGCTCCAAAGAAGGTCATACATCGACTATCAAAAATGTAAAATGGTGCGTTAACATCATTGCCATCAAAAAGACACTGGTTGTCACATGTGTGGTAACCATGTGACGTTCCATTTTAAAATTCTGGAAACAAATGAGAGCTTTAGGGGAGGGTCAAACGGGGGAAGTGACTAGAGGACCTGGAATAAGTGTTAGAGATGCGCGGATGGCGGTTACAGCCGCGGACTCCGCGGATAAACCGCGGATTGGGCGGATGACGTGACGAAAAATAATATTTTAATTAAATTCAGGCGGGTGGCGGGCGGTTGAACCAATCAAATGAAAAATATATGTATACACAAATCAACGGATGCGGTTGGTGCGGCTGGATGGCGGATGGATGATGATTTTTGTGATGCGGTTGCGGATGAAATAATAGCCCGTCCGCGCATCTCTAATAAGTGATGTAATTTTGTGTTTATTTTGGCCTTTTTTGGAGCTTGACAGACCAAGGTTACCATGCTATTGTTAACTAACACTAAATCTAAAACTATTCATTTCTTGTTAATCGAAATAAAGCTGCAATAAAATAAAATATAAATATTAGATGGAAAAACTTAATCTTAAAAACTTTTTTTTTAAAGTTGATGTTGAAGTACTAAAATTACTAAAATAAAATACATTTAAATATAAAAACAGCTAATTAAAAGGACAAAAATACATACAAAAATTTAAATAAAATTAAAATAGTAAAAAAAATACTGTAACAGTATATCATTAATACTAAAATAACACTGTTGCTCAATATGGAGCATTGTGGTAAAAGCTATAAAATAATGATTTAAACATGTGTAACATATTATAGCATACTGGATTGGAACAACATGAGGATTAGTAAATAAATAAATAATTTTTATTTTTAGGTAACTATTCCTGTAGGTGAAATACATTCAGCTCGTTAAACCTGACAGCGTATCATCACACAACCATGCGGATCCTAGCACATATTCAGATGACAGATGCATTATCACATTAAAAACATTCCATAAAACATCACTACCAACAACATCATGCATCATAATACAAGTGCTGGGGAAAACAACAAAGTGCCACACAAACACTTCTCATATTCTCAGCACATGACAAAAGAGGAACTTACAGATCAGCTCATCGCAGGAAACAATGAACCTGTAGAAACTTTCCATTTCCTCTAAAGGGATCTTCACCAAGCTCCTGCAGTTCTCCGGGGGCCGGAGCTGCGTCCCAGTCTCCTCCATCAGTATCATTTCACCTCCTTCACTTAAGTCTCAATCTGTCATTCTCTCTTTTACTGTTACATCCCGTCTGTCCTCACATTGCAAATATTCCCTCCCTGAAATATCTCAGTCTGTCTCTCCCTCTCTGAGACGCTGTGTCTTTCTCTCTCAGGTGTGAGTGCTGCAGTCAGGAACGTAACACTGTTTTATTATCACGCCCATGTAAACCACAGGTAACGCCCCACAACAAAGCCATTCTGCACACGCATGCAGTTACTCACTTGATCACAAACAAACTACACATCTGTCTCTTATCTGTGATTTGAGAGGCAATGTCATATCCATTTGCATTATCATCAGACTTTCAATAGAACACAAAAGAATATTTTTGGTTGCTCCTTTGGGTGCAGTTTACACTACACTGTTTTTAACTAAAAACTTTTTATGCGTTTAGGCCATTCCTTTATAGCCTGGAAATCCAGACCCAAATCCGAAAGATTAATCGACTAATGAAAATCGCCCAGCTCGAGGGGCGGCACCAAGCATACATTTGAAAATCTCACTGCACTCAATTGGATAACACTATGACCAATCACAACAAGCCCCATACACTTAGCTACCAGCGGAGCTAACTGGTAGATTAGACTCTTGCCGTATCCGGTCGGCAAAACAGCAAAAATGTCCTTCTTACAAAGGAACGATTTGAGCGCCGTCTTCTGTTCCTGTTTTAGATAAAAAGCCAAGTCTAACTCATTCATTCAAACAACTGGTGTTCATCCATAACCATCTTGCAATGTTTACTAATGACTTTGACGTCACAGCGCTGTCGTCATCTGTTTAGCTCGCCTCTGGCCCGCCTATATCAGATAACCCGATGTGATTGGTGCAGCTTGGATACAAGGGCATAGTTAATGAGCATCATTACTCGACACCAGAGTAAACTCAGAGGATTTCCAGGGTAATTCCTTTACACGACAATGGCGTTTTGGGGGCCTGAAAACGCAAACTTTTGAAAATGGGATTCAAAGTGCAAGCTTTTGAAAACGATACCGTTATCGTCTCTGTGTGTAAACTACAAAAAATAATTTGTGAAAACAGTGACATCCAGCGCATGGGTATTACGTGTTCAGTCTATAGGCACGCAGTGTTTAAATGGACAAATGAAGAACTGTCAACAAATATCTAAAAATAATCAAATTAATATGTGGATAGATTTGATAGTTTGAGATCTCTTCTAAAACTCTAAAGGAGATACTTGAGATTACTGAGGTCTTTTTCTCATTTGAAATATAGTATCAGTTTTTTTCTCTAAAAATCATACAGTAAAAATCTGTTAAAGAAATTAAACTGTATAAAACCCCCCAGTAAAATTGGTTAAGTTCCCTTACTCTATAAGGTGAGGAACTATATCAGATCTAATGGGACATTCCATGTAATTTTAAAGTCAAATACTGTTAAAAATGTTTTTAGAAGTGAAAATAATTCACAGTAAATCATTTAAACTTTGTTGCTACTATATTTTTTTACAGTAAAGTTCTTGCAACCACACAGCTCACAGCTCACATTTTTAGTTGTTTTGTATGTAGAGTTTTTAGCATGTCAGAATCTTTCTCATAGCCTCAGAAGTCATTTCAAGGTCTCAGAGGTGAACTAAACACATGTACCTGATCGCGGGCTCTGCGTGTACCTGGTTCTTGTCCTCCCAGGTCTGTGAAGGAAACAGCACACCGTTTCCATTTCTGGCTATAAGGATTTACTTCTCACAGCAAACACAAACACGCACGTAAATGGACCCAGCACCACTTCACGACTTTAACCGCTGTCCATTATACTTTGACCTCACGCAAACCGCTCAAACCTGCAGCTGAAGTTAACCATTACCAGACACCATTACAACATACAGCAGGTTGCAGAACTCCACGTGGCTATGATTTATACAAAGAAAAGTAGAGCAAAATATGTCAGATCATCAAATATACCTCAAACTCTAAGTATGAGCAACAGGGTTAAAACATTTTAATTACTTGAAATAGAAAATAAATGTTAACTGAAATAAAATTAGAATCTTAGAATTATTTTATTTTAGCTAGTTGCCAGGGCAGCATTTCTCATTTCATTTAGTTTAACTTAAACTGAAATAAAAATTAAACTATATAGAAACAATATAGACAGTAACTACAAAAAAAAAAAAAAAACACAACACAACAAGATTGCTAAAATTAAAATGGGAAATGTAAATATTAAAACTAATAATTCAAATTCAAAATATTAATAAAAATGTTAACACTGTCTCAGAAATGGTACTAAAATAACACAGATAAGCAATTGTTATAGTGACGCTTGCCTTAAAAGAACAATACACACTGGCAATCACTGGAAAATTGGACAACTGGTGCTAGATGGGGTGTATAAACTTCATATTCTAATTATAAAAGACTTTGAAGACTATATGCTAAAGCTTGTCTGAGACTAAAAAGATGTGGAGTCTGAATATGACAAATAATGAAGTTCAAAATAAACTCATCTGCATAGCGCTGATACGGAACAAAAGAGTGTGACAACATCACAAGGATGCTAGGAGTCGTTTCATATTAAACACACAGAAAGTCAAACATCAAAGAGCAAATACACACAGACACACTGAGACTTAAGCGACATCCTATTAAGAGCAAGAAGCAGACAGAGAGAAGCTTAAGATCAGATTTACTCACATTTCAGGATGTCAGACATCTGTTCCCCAGTGCAGATAAACTGTTCTTGTCAATGCCTTGTTTTTGAGTGTGTATTCCCTAGTCTGTCCACTGTATTCTGTATGCAAAGCAATGCAATGCACTTCTTCAGTTTGTTACGAGTTGGTATGTGTGTGATTATTTTTTGGAGAAGTTGAGATGATATGCTATTTGACAATATTTATACGTCTCTTGTGCCATGCGTGTTCCCTAAATATGCCAGTTCAGCTCTGTGCTGAGACGCACATTGGTTTACTGTGAAAACAAAACTTTTAACACGAAGTGTCTGAGCGAGAGAGAGAGAGAGAGAGAGAGAGGATGTGTGTCAATATGATCTGGGCAATGGGCCATCCACATGCATCTCAATGATGAGAGAGAAATCCCACAAGGAAACCACCTTTCAACTTCACACACACACAAATAAATTGACAAATATTCACTTAAATTGACTTAAAAATTCAAATGTATACATTTCCTTTCATCAGACTTATGTTCAAGAAATAGTTAAACCATTCTGTTCATCATTTACTCATCCTCATGGTATTACATACCTGTGTGGCTTTCTTTTTAAAAGGAGATATTTGAAAAAATGTGCATGTAGATAATTTCCATGCAATTGTAATCAATAAAAACATATAGCCAAGTCTGATGGTGCGGAGGAGCCAGCTGGACCGGTTGGGAAGCACTCTCCAAGCTTCCACGAACCGGGCCGGGGGGACCAGAGGCACCACAGACGTACCCGGGGAGGGGCAGCGAAGTGGATGATAGGGACCCGACTTAGGGACCCGACTTAGGGTCTGAGTGTGAGGTTCAACACTTACCCGTCTCCACAGGTCGGCAGGGGGTGTGTGAGAAGGCGTAATCGGGTCCTCGAACCGCACCTGGCTGCCGGCTGGCGATACATGAGGGGGCTGGGGGTGGCAAAGCTTTACAGGGTCGCACACCGCCAGTCTGGCCCTCTTGGGATCCAGGAACAGAGGAATTTGCTCTTTCTTTGAAAATTCGGGTGTCGCTGGACTCCGGGGAGCCAGCGGCGGAACAGAAACAGACACAAAACAAAGATTCTCCACCAGGCCCTCCTCCGGGGGAGGGAGTGGTTCGGTCACCATTTCCCGAAGAGCTCGTTCCTCCATCCCTGGGTGGCCCGTCTCAGGGACGCTTGCGCTTGCCATTTGGCTTGGCAGCGCCTGAGGCGGGCTGGAGCTTTCAGGCTTCAATGTCTTAAATTTAAAAACCTAAGTGCTTCATTTTTTTAAGTCTGAAAGCTTCCGTTCTCATTCAATGAAACTGCATGAAAAAGTTCAACTGGTATATTCTTCAAAAATTCTGCAGTTGCACAGAAGAAAGTCATATGAGTTGGGAATGATATGAGGGTGAGTAAATGATGGCAGAAGTTGCATTTTTGCTTGAACTATTCCTATAAATGTCATAAAGAATAGTTCTAAAACTGAATGACTCACATCACAAACTAACAGACTCAGTCAGCAATTTCCATCCTGTTTCCTCAGAAAAACCATCTGAAAGTAGCTACGCCACACATGCACACACTGATATTCAGTTCTCTCACCGTTCCAGTCCCTCCAGGAGCTCTTGCGGCTGAAGGTTGTGAAAGGAGAGAAGGGGACTCCCTGTAAGACTGTAGCCGATAGGTTGTAGAGGAGCTGGGTCAGTCGGGACAGGATCCGCTGTGGGGCGTCCTGGCCCTCCTGAAGAAACTCGTTCAGAGACATTTAAACTGGTCCCTAAACCAGTCTCAACAGGTCTCGGCTCAGCCTGAACCAGCCCAAAACCAATTCAGATTGATCCACATTCGGTCCAATGCTAAAAACAGTCCTGCAATCTGAACTAAGCAAGACCAATAAAATCCCAAGCCAGGGCGATCTGATCCAAGAGAATGCCGGGAAGACTACAGCAGTCCTGGTCTCAGAGGGCTTCCTCTGTCAGATGGGAACCGCAGAGAGACCTCCTGTTTGTAAGGAAACAACCCCGGCATTCATGCAGGCTGTCGCAATAAACACACGTATTCTTGCAGAGGAGAGAAGAAGAGTGGAAGAGAGGGGAGGGAGAGTTTTAGCACAAATCCCCTTCTGCTCTGCTAATTACACATGGACACACACACACACACACTCACACACACAATCATACGTAGACTCTAATCTCCAGCATTCTTGTGCGCCACTTAGGGGACAAATTGACTAACTTTTTCTAAACAGAAACAAAACCTCTAAATGAATTTTAACCTTTTCAAAACATATGCTCTACAAACAAATAAAACAAATCATTCTTAAATACCAAATATGAGAGTTAATTGTGGTACTAGGAATGAGAGAGTAGTTGACTTATCAGCTTGTGATATAGTAAGATGTATAGACGAGTGTGTGTTTACTTCTGGGAACAAATCTGACTAGAAGTAAGCTAAACCTGACAACAGATAGATAGATAGATAGATAGATAGATAGATATAGATAGATCTCTCTCTCTCTCTGTTTCTCTCTTTGCTCTGATTCTCCCCCTCTTTCACCCTTGTCACTGTCTTCAGAGAACACAGAGAAAAGAGGAGAGAGGGAGAACCCGCCTGCCAAGGTTTGGGCAAAGGCCTCCACAGCATGTAATTTAGGCCTCTAGTTTTCATCCTATTACCACGGTGGAAGTAACCCTACAGAAGAAAACGGCCTCCTCTTGAAAGACGACAGAACCCGTTACCACAGCAACCCTCAGACACTCTACAGTATTTAGAGCCAATAAATACAGAGATAATAGAGGTAAAAGTGTATAAATGATGATGTAATATCATAAAACACATTGCAGATTGAAGGCTGTTAGTATTGTATTTTACGCTTCCGCTTGTGGCTAACCTGAGCTGGAACATCAACGCTTTTTAGAGCCTTTCAAAAATAACGTCACTGGTAAAACATCTACCGTACTATAAAACAAAAACTAGATCGATGATTTGATGTTGGCTTGACAAAGCATGGTCTGAAAGAATAGTTTTAAAAGCTTGAGATTTGAAGGTTGTGCTGTCAGATAGACAGAAAGTAAGTCAGATGAATTAAGGAAAACAATTACACATTAGACTTCCAAGAAACCATATAAAAACCAGTTCTGTCCCTGAAATCCTTTTGAGACCCAATTAGACCTCATAAGATCACTAAGAAATCACATCAGACCACCCATTATGAAAATTAACCATGGTTTTATTATGGTAAAAGTGAAGTAACCATGTTTTTTTGGCGGATTGAATATCATGTATAACCAGTTTTACTACAAATACCATAGTTAATTTGTGGTTACCATGGTTTAACTATATCAACAATGTTTTTTTTTTCTTTTTGGTTTTATTTGTAGTAAAACCATGGTTAAATTACATGTTTCTAGGCATTGCCAGATATAGCTAACATGTTTCTGTTTCTAGCATTCTTTTGCATTTTCTTAACATGTTGCTAGTATGCTTTAGCATGATGTTAGTACGATGCTAGCATGCTTTATCCCATCCCTAGTACAATGCTAGCATGTTAACACACTGCTAGCATGTTTTAGCATGTTGCTAGCATGTTTTATCCCATCCCTAGTACAATGCTAGCATGTTAACACACTGCTAGCATGTTTTAGCATGTTGCTAGCATGTTTTATCCTATCCCTAGTACAATGCTAGCATGTTATAGCATGTTTTAACACATTTGCTGTTTCTCATTTCAAAGGATGCGTCCTCCAGAGGCCACATCGAGGCCGCCTAATTTCAGAACCATTATATTCCACAGTAGGAAATAAATTACAGTATTTTATACCTCAGGAATAACAGTAAATTTATAATGGTTACTTTTCTGAAATTAGACATCCTCGATGACGTATGTCGCCGACAAATGCGACCTCAGAAGGACGCAGCTTTCAAAATGAGACTCAGCTATTGCTAGCATGTTGCTAGTATGTTTTAATGTGTTGCTAGCATAATTTAGCACATTGCTTGGACGTTGCTAGCATGTTTCTAACATATTTTTGCATGTGTATAGCATACCGAGTCGGATCATCCTGAAGGTCTGTGCCGAGTTTGGACGAGCTCTAGGACGAATAACTGTTAGAAATGTAATTCGGCTAAATAGATGAGCTTTGTCAAGCCAACATAATTATTCGCAATATATATGTTGCTTTCAATAGAGAAAGATGCATTTGCTTCAGTTGTGTGTATCATTCACTCAAAAATGAAAATACATTTAGACAGTAATTACAATTCAGATCTGTGATCACTTCCTAATCTAACTGTCACTGTGCGGGGAGATGCGATAAGCTAGATTTGCACAATGGGTGACATTTAGAGTGCAGACGTTATGTCATGTGTGAGTGTGTGACAGAGAAATTGTGAATATGAGCAGACAGCTGTGGGCCAGCATTAGCTCTTTGGCTAGGCCAAGTTTTAAACACCTAATAAACACTAGCCAGTTACTCTTGAAGTTTTTTAAGGCACAAAATGGCGCAGCCGAGAAACATTGGTCAACATAGTGGACAAAACTGCTAGCGTGGTCACACACAAACACAAGCATATTCCAAGTCGGCATTTCAACATTTGTTCATAGGTGAATCAGCTCGGTTTTGCAAATTGAATCGCAACATTGGTTTGGTGGGGGCTTTCCATTTACTTCTACTGTTTGTATACTGAACTAATGATGTTTTCTATCCCTTAGCGCTAAACCTATACCCTGGTAATCCAGAGTTCTCGCGAGAGCACAAGTTGAATTTGCTCAGCGAGTTACTCTGGTGTCGAATAATGATGCTCATTAAATATGCCCCTCGATCTGAGCTGCACCAATCACATCGGGTTATCTGATATAGGCGGGCCAGAGGCGAGCTAAACAGATGACGACAGCGCTGTGACGTCGAAGTCATTAGTAAACATTGCAAGATGGTTATGGATGAATACCAGTTGTTTGAAACGACTTTGGCCGCTACAATGAACGAGTTAGACTTGGCTTTTTATCTAAAAGAGGAACAGAAGACGCCGCTCGAATCGTTCCTTTGCAAGAAGGGCGTTTTTGCTGTTTTGCCGACCGGATACGGTAAGAGTCTAATCTACCAGTTAGCTCCGCTGGTAGCTAAGCGTATGGGGTTTATTGTTGTGATTGGTCGTAGTGTTATCCAATTGCGTGCAGTGAGATTTTCAAATGCATGCTTGGTGCCGCCCCTCGAGCTGGGCGATTTTCATTAGTCGATGCCAGACCATTAATCTTTTAGATTTAGGTCTGGATTTCCAGGCTACTGAACCTATAACTTTACAATAATCTTTCTGTATTTTTAGATTTCCATAAAGACACAAAAATGCTGTACAAAAATGTTTACAGCTGTTTGGTCTGCACAATGGTTGGAATCATATACTCACTCCAATTCATTTAAAACAAAATAAAAGTCTAATAAATTAATGCTACCTCTGCTGATTATATTTTAACTGGGAAGAAACTTAAAGGGATACTCCACTTTTTTTGGAAATAGGCTCATTTTACAACTCCCCCAGAGTTAAACAGTTGAGTTTTACCGTTTTCGAATCCATTCAGCCGATCTCCGGGTCTGGCGGTACCACTTTTAGCATAGCTTAGCATAGATCATTGAATCGGACAGGACCATTAGCATCTCTCTCAAAAAAATGACCAAAGATTTTCGATATTTTTCCTATTTAAAACTTGACTCTTCTGTACTTACATCGTGTACTAAGACCGACGGAAAATGTAAAGTCTAGGCTGATATGGCTAGGAACTATACTCTCATTCCTGCGTAATAATCAAGAAACTTTGCTGCCGTACCATGGGTGCAGCAGGCGTAATGATATGACGCAGCGCCTGAAAATAGGTCTAATAGGTTAGACTAACTTAGTCCCGGTCACGTTGGAAGTTACCGAACTGGGGACTATTTTCAGGCGCTGCGTCATATCATTACGCCTGCTGGACTCATGGTACGGCAGCAAAGTTTCTTGATTATTACGCAGGAATGAGAGTATAGTTCCTAGCCATATCAGCCTAGAAAATCGCAACTTTACATTTTCCGTCGGTCTTAGTACACGATGTAACTACAGAAGAGTCAAGTTTTAAATAGGAAAAATATCGAAAATCTTTGGTCATTTTTTTGAGAGAGATGCTAATGGTCTTGTCCGATTCAATGATCTATGCTAAGCTATGCTAAAAGTGGTACCGCCAGACCCGGAGATCAGCTGAATGGATTCGAAAATGGTAAAACTCAACTGTTTAACTCTGGGAGAGTTGTAAAATGAGCCTATTTCCAAAAAAAGTGGAGTATCCCTTTAACTAATGATAACTCATTTTGTAGAGCTTCAGCAAATAAGTGAGTGTGGGAACATGCGCAGGTTGAGTGTGAGTGTGAGTTCACCACTGTGTAAACAGTAACATGTATCTTTATACACCAGAACACTAAAGGCCAAAACCTCTTGACTAAAGGATGACCCATTTATAGACATATAATATTTTTGAAACACCATGAATGTGAGAAAGGGTGTTACTACGCTTTGTGTGTTTGCTGCTTCATTGTGCCGGTGTGTGTTTTCAACTCACTGCCAGTGGCAGACTGCTCAGATTTAGGGAAATAGGACTAACCGAATTCCTCAGAGAATGGGAGGAAGAAGACATCATAAAAACACTGATAGGGTTACTCATCACAGACATAAATGAGAAAGAGCAAGAGAGAATCTACAATTCAAAATTGCAATTCAAAAAACAACAGCATAATTCTAATTCTAATTCAGTTTTCAATTTCAGTCCGTGTATGTTGCATTCATCAGTTTTTCATTTAATACTGAAAGCAGAAATATGAGAATACCATGCCTTTTTCAAAAACAAGAATGTGTAGTTTTTATGCTTTAAATATCTGTGCAACTATAGCAGCGGATGACTATTATTCTTTTACATGGAACTGAGGAAGAACTGATGAAGGTTGATCGCTGGTCGACCAATCAATGGATAGGGGCATTTCATGCCTGTCCTACATGTGGAAATAGAATATTCAAGCTGTTTATCCACTTTCTATCCCTGAATGTAAAAAAATAAAATCAAAATCAAGCTGAATTCATGCTTTTTAGAAAACAAAAAAGGCACCATTTTCTTATTCTTCTGCTTTCAGTATATAAAAAAACAAATGAATGCAACATACAAAATGTCTAGTTCAAATGTCAAAAAATCTATTTCAGAATTTAATTCTTATTTTAAACCAATCCCAAATACCGATTTCATATTCTAATTGAAGTTCAAATGTCAAAAATCGAATTAGAAATGTTGAAAAGTTCATTCAGACTTCAAAACTCAAATTCAAAAAGGCATATAAGTGATGCCAATCAACAGCAACAATTTTGAGCAACGAAACATAATAAAGATCGAAACATTACAGCTGTTGTGGTTTCACACGTTGGAAGGATTCATTCAGAGGTAAAATCAATACAACTCGTTCTCAGCAAATATTTACTAAAGCAAAGGCAAACTGAAGCTGCAAACAACCTTGAGCTACAGTTCCCATCTTTCTTCCCAATACCACTGATTCACACATACACACACACACACACAGCTCCTCCTACCGATTTTCTGTACGATAACAGTGAGTCGTCTAATGAGCTCCTCCAGAGAGTCCTCTCCCATCTTCACCCATAGGATCATGATGAGCAGGACACAGAGAATCAGGAGCAGCGGAGGCACGCAGCACTGCTGTTCAGGAGAGAAGGATTCTGAAGAGGGGAGAGAGGAAGCCGTCTCGCTGCTTAAACCAGCCCTGCTGCTGCTACTGGAGATGCTGGGGGAGAGAGAGAGAGAGAGAGAGAGAGAGAGAGAGAGGTGCCTCAGCAAAGCGGCAAGGATGAGACAGCAACACACTGACACACATACACACTCACGCTCTGCATCAGCCATGCTGAGTCAACACACACACACACACACACACACACAAAGGTAAGCGAATATGAGTGATTTTAAGGTCACTACATGATTCTATGACAGCAATGTATGCATAGACTGTGAACATGCATGTGCTCATAAGCAATTATGCATAACTGTGTGTGTGACATGTCATATTCATTTCTTATCCTCTAACTGCTAGAACAGAGTCTGAGATAATAACAAATCACATGTAAAAGACTGCAGACACCTGAGGGCAGTGCTTTATAAATCATCATTAAGGTCATGAAAGGACATTTGGGTTTATTCTGGGTTAATTGAGTTATTTTTTATTCTGGTATGTTGTGAGCATATTTTCATGAATATTAAATGGCTCACATTCTTTCCTATTGTTTAAAGCAAATATCTGCACAAAGAACCATGGATGAGTTTAGTGCTGCATTACCTGTATCGTATCGTAGGTCTACCTCGAGAGGAGTCCAGATATTATCCGTAGTTTTGGAACATGGCGACATCGCCATCTTGTGCTCGAGAAGCAGAATTACAGGACGCATGACGTTGGCGTTTCCGTGGAGAGTGTCATAATTGCAAAATTAACCAAATAAATACATGCATATAATATATTAACTTGTTTTGAAATTGTTTAATCTTACTTGTAGATTAGCCTTACGCTAAGTTAAGAAAAATACAGTTAAGTTACAGCTTTCCAATCGGCCTAGCAACAAGATGAACACTGCAACATTAATACTATTATTAATCTGCATTCCAAGTTAGTTTATATATGAACTAGTTAGTATATTTAGCTACAATGTGTCTGATATCTATACACTAACAAAATGGCGCAACTCGGATTTTAAAAGTCCCCTGTAGAAATATGCAAATTAGAACCGTTCGCCACCTCAGAGTCAGACAGCTGCCTTCTAACAATCAGCATCCTTAGAAACAACTCATAACGTCAGCATTCACCATAACATCGTAATATACATCACATACATAATTCACCCGCTATATTGCTAAATGTATCCGATTTTTCATATCAAAAGAAAAATATAGCGGGATACCTGGCTTCTCTTGAGACTCCCCTTCTTCCCGCCCGCACGTCCTTTGACTTGATTGGTTACAACATGTTTATGACGTAGAGAATTAGGGTGATTTCAAACGGCAATCTTTTTTTCACTGCAGTTTTAAGGAGAAAATACTCAGCAATGGTGGATGAATTTGAACATGGTTTGTCTTAAAGGGGTCCTATAATGCCCCTTTCACAAGATGTAAAATAAGTCTCTGATGTCCCCAGAGTGTGTATGTGAAGTTTTAGCTTAAAATACCCCACAGATATATATTTTTATAGCATGTTAAAATTGTCACTTTTTGAGGGTGAGCAAAAACGCAACGTGTTTTGTGTGTCCCTTTAAATGCAAATGAGCTGCTGCTCCCGGGGACAGAGGGTGGAGCTTCAAAAGCTGCATTAGCATCTTTGATTACCTCCTGCAGACACACACTGAAAACGTAAAAAACTTTTGGCCTTTTATGTTCACACCAGAGTCGGACAAAGATGGAGAGACTCAAGAAGTGACATGTAGAATGCAACAAGAAATTTCAGAATGGTTAATTGAAGATTTTGTGTAGCTGATGTGGAGTTAACTATTTTCTAGTCATTGATTAGCATATTCTGTCATAGCGTTCCGGGGGGTGGGGTTTATGTAAATTTAATTGACTGCATTGCTCATTGTAGTCCATACCAGCCGTTTGTTGTGGTCCTTAAAAAGTGATTTCTGTGAAAGAAAATATCTCCCTTTGCTTTGAACTTTGTAACTTTGCAGATGTTGTCACAAAGACATACAAAAGTGGTGTTTTGTTGATACTTGGATATATTTAAATATCTTCAATATTATATTTAAGTTTTAAAAATGATTAAAGTCATAAAATATCTTGCTTACATGGTTTCATAATGAACCAACTCTTTCGGCACTTTGAATTTAGACAGGAAATGGAAAGCAACAAGATTTTTTTTTTACTATAAAAAAGGTTTATTAGTTGAAGAAAAGAATGACAGGATGTTTGTTCAGTTTGAGTTCTGCTTTGTACACATGTGCAGTACAGTGCAGAAAGAGTTTGAAACCCTTTAACGGACAATCATTTGACTCTCATTCACCCTCGATTCCCAGTGACGCATTAAAATACAAATAAAACAGTTCCAGAAACGCCTCAGTATCTTTTCCACTGAATCTACAGACAAAATGAATTCATCAGTCCATTTTCATCTTCACCGCGTAAGAGCGCACTACGGGGGAGGAGGGCGAGAGTGATTTTCCCCAGCTTTACCAAGCCACTTCCATCAAAACATTTCATGAACATGGGAGAGACAAGGAAAAACACTACAACGGTCATCTATAATCTTGCCCATAATGATCCGAAACTTCAGATTAGTAACTTTGTCCTCACAGTATCAACCTGAGGCTTAAGATCACACAGCATTGTGGGTAATTGATTTTACATGTACGAAATGAGGCGAGTTTACAGGATCTTACAGAGGTCATGTAGTTCATTTAAGTGCATGTAATTTAACAGGTCCATTCATAAATTAAAGAACTGGTCGACATTTAAGGTTCCTCTATTTTTTTTTTTACACCCAGTACAAAGGTCACAGCCTGTATAATTACAAACTTAACAACAACAAAAATATATATAATAATGAAAAATGAACCAGATGTGTCTATTTTCTTGAAATCTGGAGACTTTGAAGTGAAAAAGAAAGGGCACTAGAAGAAAAAAAAAAATCTCAATGGACTTAAATATTACCAAAAACGTAAACACAAACAAATCTTTACAAAAACAAACCAAAAAACTAGTATTCACACATTAACAAAACAACTGAAAAGGAAGCACAACAGACCTGCGACCTTGTGCTACTGACAGTTACACTGTAAAACCACTAGACAGTCGATTGTGTGTGACTGAAATCATTTGGCCATGACACTGAAATAGGTTATTCTATAAACAATTTCCCTGTTAAATGAGTTTCTTACAGAGCGCCAGAAGAGTTCTGAGTAGCCCTATTAATAAACTGTCTCTTGACGCAGCAACCAAATAACATGAACTTTCCCAAAGTCTGCAAGGTCAGATGTTGGAGCTTCGTCTCCCTCTTGTGGCCCCTAGCGAAGGTCTCAGGCGTGGGTCACGGGCCTTATAATGCTCGTTGAAGTCCAGACGGAAACTGAGGAACTGAAGACTCTCATCAGAGCAGGTCATTAGCAGCCGCAGGAACTCCTGCACTATGCCCTAAAGGACAACAGGAAGAAAGAAGGCGTTATATCCAGGGCTGGAGCTTCAGACACTTAAGTATAAAATGTCATGTGACGTGATAAAGTGATCATTTCCATCTCTTGGTATCTTACCAGCCACCCAAGGACAACGGATGAAATGTATCTGTAAGCTAATAATGTTACACTAAATATACTGTGAATTGTCCCTGAATGAATAAATAATTTTAATTAATTCAGCGGTGTATGATATGATCGTTATTTATCAACATTAGCCGTTTTGAAATTATCGGTATTGGTTTGCATTGAAAGCAGATAACACCACGGCTTATTTTTGGCAGGTTTTAAACATTTATTCTTCTATTTTAATATTCATTAAAAATTTTAAACTAATATGAACTCCACTGTAATATATGCAAATGACTATATAATAGAATTTACATCAGGGATAAATTTAACAACTACAATCCAGTACAACTAACCAAACTTTTCATTCCAGTAAACCTTTCAGGACTAATCGGTCTCCATTTCAAATAATAAACCATTTTTTATGTCAGGTTTCAAAAGGTTTTCAAAAATAGTTATCTTTTTTAATATCAATTAATATAAAATATAATTTATTATTTATAACTCCTATAAACTCAAATGTAATAAATCCTTCTTTTTTTTTTAAAGGCATATTTTTAAATATATATTTTTAAACAGATTAATACTACAAAATAGTAATTTTAATAATCAGTAATTATAAAAACATAATGGTGTACTGTGCAAAGAGACCAAAAAAAAAAAAGTTACATCCACACATTGATTAATAATGAAATCTGGGCATATTCCTATGATGTCCGTTTCATGTGTCTAATATTTCAACAAGATTACAATGAGAAAAATAATGTATTCTGATGACATTTATATTACAAGCATATTCCAATAGCTCTAAAGCAAATCTATTTTCAAAAATCAAGAGTCAACCAGAATATGGGCTTTAATCAGAAAATCATGTGATCAATGTCCACATTACATTAATATCTAGCATGAAATGTGCCGAGTACAGACCATTTAGTGTTTGAGCATTGCATATGTAGTGTGGATCAGCATAAAATGCTCTACTAAACACCATTAAGCATGTTCGCTCGCTCATACCTGCTGGTTCAGCACTTTTTCCACGCATGCATGAGATGCTATGGGTTTATTGGGCGAGCACATTAAAGTGTATGAAAGGCTGTGTGGAGTACCTGATAGAAGTGTGTGAGTAATCTGAGCTGAGAGCACATTTTTGGTATGGTGTCTTTAAACTCCTGCACACGTCTGTTCTCCTCTGCCTCCTGCTCTGCTGTTACACCCCACTCGCCCTGAAATACACAGAAACAGAGCTAGAAACAAACACTCTGGCACTCTTTTCACCTTTGTTTACTTTCACAGTAATTTAGCTGACACCAGAAGAGAGAGAAAATAAAAAAATCAATGGCAATAAAAAATAAACACCGTCCCTGTAAAAGGAGCATCCACTCTGCTGTTGACCTACACATTTGCTAATGGCCACTTTCCAGAGTCAATTAAAAGAGTGGATTATAATTCTTATTTTGAGTGCTGGTCACTCTGAACATGTGACTTAACCATTAGGAATGCTCTGGCCTATAAGAAGCCTTGCTTTTTTTTGAGCAATGGTCACCTTTGTTTTTGAGCATTTGGGATCTGTATAATGTTTAACATTTTGAGACAATTTTCTTAGAACTAAAAATAACTGTTTTCTATTGTAATCAGGGTTTGAAATTAACGGCAAATGCGGGTAAAAATCAACTGTGGAGGGTAACGCTGTCAAATCGCCAGCCAATTTGGCGTGTTACTATGTTTGCTCACTTTGCTGAGGAAGTTCGTGTAAGCCAAATCTGCGCAAATTTAGCGCAAATACTCAACTCGTCAGTCATTGTGATCTATTAAATATATAATTGCGTATTGCGCAAAATCTGCGCATATCTGGCTTACTTGAACATGCATGTCACTGCGCAAGACATAACGGCGCACTTGTTCATTTGCATTGAAGGAATAGCAAAGATTAAAAAGCATTTGGTTCATTCATTCATTCATACATACATATACAGTGAGGAAAATAAGTATTTGAACACCCTGCTATTTTGCAAGTTCTCCCACTTAGAAATCATGGAGGGGTCTGAAATTGTCATCGTAGGTGCATGTCCACTGTGAGAGACATAATCAAAAAAAAAAAAATCCAGAAATCACAATGTATGATTTTTTAACTATTTATTTGTATGATACAGCTGCAAATAAGTATTTGAACACCTGAGAAAATCAATGTTAATATTTGGTACAGTAGCCTTTGTTTGCAATTACAGAGGTCAAACGTTTCCTGTAGTTTTTCACCAGGTTTGCACACACTGCAGGAGGGATTTTGGCCCACTCCTCCACACAGATCTTCTCTAGATCAGTCAGGTTTCTGGGCTGTCGCTGAGAAACACGGAGTTTGAGCTCCCTCCAAAGATTCTCTATTGGGTTTAGGTCTGGAGACCTGCTAGGCCACGCCAGAACCTTATGCTTCTTACAGAGCCACTCCTTGGTTATCCTGGCTGTGTGCTTCGGGTCATTGTCATGTGGGAAGACCCAGCCTCGACCCATCTTCAATGCTCTAACTGAGGGAAGGAGGTTGTTCCCCAAAATCTCGCAATACATGGCCCCGGTCATCCTCTCCTTAATACAGTGCAGTCGCCCTGTCCCATGTGCAGAAAAACACCCCCAAAGCATGATGCTACCACCCCCATGCTTCACAGTAGGGATGGTGTTCTTGGGATGGTACTCATCATTCTTCTTCCTCCAAACACGTTTAGTGGAATTATGACCAAAAAGTTCTATTTTGGTCTCATCTGACCACATGACTTTCTCCCATGACTCCTCTGGATCATCCAAATGGTCATTGGCAAACTTAAGACGGGCCTTGACATGTGCTGGTTTAAGCAGGGGAACCTTCCGTGCCATGCATGATTTCAAACCATGACGTCTTAGTGTATTACCAACAGTAACCTTGGAAACGGTGGTCCCAGCTCTTTTCAGGTCATTGACCAGCTCCTCCCGTGTAGTTCTGGGCTGATTTCTCACCTTTCTTAGGATCATTGAGACCCCACGAGGTGAGATCTTGCATGGAGCCCCAGTCCGAGGGAGATTGACAGTCATGTTTAGCTTCTTCCATTTTCTAATGATTGCTCCAACAGTTGACCTTTTTTCACCAAGCTGCTTGGCAATTTCCCCGTAGCCCTTTCCAGCCTTGTGGAGGTGTACAATTTTGTCTCTAGTGTCTTTGGACAGCTCTTTGGTCTTGGCCATGTTAGTAGTTGGATTCTTACTGATTGTATGGGGTGGACAGGTGTCTTTATGCAGCTAACGACCTCAAACAGGTGCATCTAATTTAGGATAATAAATGGAGTGGAGGTGGACATTTTAAAGGCAGACTAACAGGTCTTTGAGGGTCAGAATTCTAGCTGATAGACAGGTGTTCAAATACTTATTTGCAGCTGTATCATACAAATAAATAGTTAAAAAATCATATATTGTGATTTCTGGATTTTTTTTTTTTAGATTATGTCTCTCACAGTGGACATGCACCTACGATGACTATTTCAGCCCCCTCCATGATTTCCAAGTGGGAGAACTTGCAAAATAGCAGGGTGTTCAAATACTTATTTTCCTCACTGTACATAAGCTGTGACGTAGTAACTCTGGTTCAGTTGTTGTTCTTTTTTGTTGGCTAGTAGAAGTCCTGAATGGCCGGTAACTTAAATTTTGCAGCCAAATTGGCCGGTGGGTGAAAAGTTAAATTCAAACCCTGATTGTAATGTATTGTAAAATGCAATTTTTTCCTGTGATGTCAAAGCTGAATTTACAGCATCATTACTCCAGTCGTCACACTGATCCTTCAGAAATCATTCTAATATGATGATTTGCTGCTCAAGATAACATTTCTTATTATTATCAATGTTGAAAGCTATTTTTTTTGTGGAAACTTATACATTTATTTCTAGATTCTTTGATGAATAGAAAGTTCAAAAGAAAAGTATTTATTTGAAATTAGGCACCTTTGATTACTTTAATGTGTCCTTGATGGGAAAAAAGTATTAGTTTCTTAAAAGCACAAATAAAAAAAAATTGCCTGCATTTCTTTATTTTTATAATTCTCTATACAGTGTATGTTTGTTTACAGTACTGCACTTCCAATAGAAATCTTTGGTGCAAGGCCTTCTAAAGCTTTAAATATAGTAATGAAGTTCATATTTTTGTTAAAGTACTTTAGTTCTTTCATAGATAATGATAACAGATCATAGATAAATAATGCACAAAAATGTGCGTTATTTGAGCTGTAAGGCCAGTTCCATGGCTAATAAGAAATATTTATGGCTGATAATGTAATCATTTCACCTTGACCATGAATTTTGAATTCTGCGTACAGCGAAAAGCAATGATAGCAATATCATCATCATTTTAACTTGCATTTAATGTGTAAAAAAGCACTTTTTTCTTTCTCTCTGTACATACCATCTCTACTCTCTGTCTCTTCTTGTCCTCGAATTGGACGCGTAGCTGCAGCTCTTCTAGAGCGGAGCGGTACAGTGTGTCCTGAGCGTTCTGGAACTCAATGATCTGATCAAACACCGCGCGCAACTGATTCAACAGAGACTGCGCACACACACAAAGGACAACAGAGTTACAGAAATGAGCACAAGTACGAGGGATCATCATTGGTACGCAATCACCCTGTGTAAGTGCATCGTACCCTGTTGTTCACATCCAGCAGGCAGCGAGAAATGATGGTGTCCAGAAAAACATCATGAGCCGCTATAATGTGATCCAGATCCTGAGCCTGCTGGACCTTATTCCACAACTCATCCCAAGAGCATTCCAACACCTACAGTGACCCATGCACAATACAGTTAATAATACAGCTCAACTGTTTGAAAAAGACAAACATACAGAGGGCCGTACCTCAAATGTGATATAATACTGCATCTGATGGATGAAGTGAACCATCTCGGAAGCGAGAACATGACATTGGTGCAGTACGCCAGAGAGCTCTGTGCAAATACACAACGGACATCTCAACTGTCTGCTGAGAAAGGTAGATCTCACAAAAAAAAAAATGTAGGTTGGTTCAAAAACATCTAACAGAATGAAAACCGCACTCACCCGGCATGCTCTTCAGCAGTTTGGCGTTACACATTTGACCCTTCCAGATGTCGGTGAGGATGTACTCCATTCTTTTAGCCCTCCACAGGAAGTTGAACACACGCAGGTAGTGGCTCATACACTCACGGGTGAACACCTGACGCAGGTATGACACACATTGTGGTTAGGGATGCACTGTTATAAACAAATCTTGCCCATAACGATATAACCAATTAAACTAAGTCTGATATTAAAATTCTGTACCATTTAAAATTAAATCAATCATTTAAAATGCTACAAGTGAATTTAGCCTATATTAAATCTGTTCATCATATAAAGTGGATCGTGTCTCTTCGGAAGACTTTGATTAAACCACTCGAACCACTATGGATTTATTTTACGATCTCTTTATGAAAGCTTTGAAGCATTTTATGTGAATAGACCTTCAATGGACACACAGAAATCTCTCAGATTTCACTGAAAAAAAATCTTAATTTCTGTTACAAAGATGAACAAAAGTCTTATGTGTTTGGAAACACATGAGGGTGAGTAATTAATGACAGAATTTTCCTTTTGGGTGAACTAACCCTTTAACACACAACCCCAAACCTGCAAACTATTTCCGCATTCCGGGTGGAACGTAAGGTTATAAAATAGACATAACCAAATGTTTTTCAAACAAAAACCATATTGTATCTGATGAATAACTTCTCATTATACCATGGTCTGTCTAAATACTTGATTCTGATTGGCTGGAAGGTGTGCAATAAAACCATTTAATGCACAGGTAGTTCCAAGTCAGTTTAATCACCATTCTATATTAATGCGCTGTTTTCAATGAAGCACACACACACACACACATCACTGGTACACAGGGAAATCGCACTGCACACGCACATATATTCAGGAGCACAGAAACTTATCAACGCTGCCCCGTGAGTTTTAGCAATAAAATAGCTTTGCTACTGAATCACTGTATTAAATTTCTCAACAACGAGGGGGTTACATCGCTACTTTGAAGTGATAAACTCTCAGCTTCATTGTTAATGGAGAGAGAGAGAGAGAAAGAGACACTGAACAGAAGCAGGTAAGCATCTCTCATCTCTCTCTCTCTCTCTCGATAATTAATTCAAATAAATGCTATAATTCATTCATTCATAATCTTACCGTACTACTTTATCTCGGTCTCTGAAGAAAATAACCGTAAATTTAACCCATTTGGCAAATGACCATGGTATAAGCAGGATAATCCACAGCTAGCTGAAATTATTAAGCGATTAATAATTAAAAACGATTTTAATGCACTCCGCTTCGCACAAGCGGTTCTTTGCCTCCACACCGTGCATTAAAATAATTTAATGCACAGCTAGCCGTGGATTTTCCCTTACTTAATGGATGCTGAATCTTATAAATCAATGCTGCAATAAATGTATCATCTCAGTTCACTGAAATTGATTGCCCGATTCTTGAATGGGCCTTGGTCTGGGTCATGAGTCATGACTACATCTCTGCTAAAAACTAAGCAATATCTCTTCCAGACCAAAAATGACCTGAATTAGTTATAGGGTAACAGTAATTAAAATATTAGTGTTATATTATGTGAGCAGTATATTATGCCAAAATGCATCTAAATGGGTTAGAACAATCTTGCTGGGTGCATACGGTGTGCGCGGACTTCAGCTGCCTGTGTTGATGATGAAAATTAAGCCACAAACTTACCGTGGCAATGGGCCCCTCTACATGATAATCCAAACTGAAGACGTCCCAACCAGTGTCCCCAGGAGAAACCTAGACAAAACAGGACACCAGACCCACATTCAGTGATACACAATTATGTAGTGATATTTGCCATCAGATATTTGTTTATTTGGCTCAGTTTCTTCTCAGTACCTCCAGTAGCCGGACATCAAGCCTCTTTAGTATCTCAGGACTGTCAAACTGAGCATTGGTTGCCCTGACAGCGGTCTCCAGGATACCGGTTAGATTGTGTTGGTAAAGAGTGGTGGCAGCCCTCACCAACTCTGGCCTGAGAGAAAGCGAGAGATAAAGAGAGATGGATGACTCCAAGAATAAATGCCCTTACTAGAGGAGAAAGAACGGTTATAAATCAACGATGAAATCAAGCACATTCATGTCAAGCTACACAAACAAACTTACTTGAGAAGGTCCATGAGGTGTCGGATGAAGTCTCCCTGGCCCAGCAGAAGGTATCTCCTCATGGCCTGAAGATGTTCCAGCAGTTGGTAGTTCTTATTCAGCACATCCAAAAGATACTTACTGGTCTCAAAATATGCAGCATCAATCTTACTCTGAAAGGCCCCTTCCAGATCAGTGAACAATTCTGTCGCTGAGAAAGATATAGAGTGTTAAATGAAAGCAAGAGCATGAGAGAGAGAAAAAAGAAAGAAGAGGAATGAAGAAAAAGTCAAGAGGAAAAATGAGGCAGAACAAGAAAGAAAGACCCTTATGAAAATATAGTATTCTGGCAAATCCTTGCAGATATTTATTACAAGCTTATATTTCCCATGCAAATGAGCAGTGAGCAGATTTATGATATTTTAAAATGTAGAAAAAAAGTCACGATACTGGAATTTCGATACGATACCTTGAAAAATATCGATATTCGATACCACAGGGAAAAACGGTCATTTGGTGCGTTCAAGTCAAATTGTATAGATCGTATTTACGAGTTGAACGCCACCACAATGCCATAAATACCAGTGGGGAGCTCGGGATTTTCTCTAAGCCCTGATCTTTACGAGTTGTCGGCGTGTCACTGAGAAACATGGCGGAATACCACAACACTTAAAGGTAATTAGCAGCGACATTGTCAGGCTTTTCTATTTACAGCGCAGTAAGCTAATTGCCTGCACAGAATATGATGGCATTATAATATAACAATGCAACATGTAACGATTAAAGTTGGCAGTGGCTTCATAAATTAATTAAAAATATTAAAAAAACAAAGTACACCTAACGCACATTTCTTTGTTCTTCATTTTCTAGAACGAAGAGCTTAAGAACCTTACTGTTAAGAGAAAGTAGTCCGCCATCTTACTCCGACGAAAGTGACCGGCCGTCGTAAACACGACTTCCCACCTTGTACGTACGAACTTCCCAGGAGGACTTGAATGCACCAATATACATGTTCAATATTATCTTTTTTTTTTCAAACTGAAAGTAATAAAAATTTTCAAGCTTCAAAAAGTACATGGCAAATCGTAACAGTAATCCAAATGATTCAAGCGGTTTAATCCATGTCTTCTCAATAGACATGATCGCTTTATACGATGAACAGATTTTAATTTAGGCTTTTATTCACATATAAACATTGATCACTTAGCATTACAATTATCTTAGCCCTAAATGTTTGCTCACTCTATGCATTAGTGTTTTTACAATGGGGTAATTTTAACAGTCAGTAATAAAATAACAAATAAACAAATGACAAATTATAGCACAAATAAAAACAGTGCTTTAAGTTTTTCAGGTTGGTCTAACAGTAGCATTCTGGTACAGAAATAGTCTTCATTGTACAAATTAAATACAGGTTAATCCTTACAATTAAAGTTACCAAAGTTATTCGGTCCAGAACAGTGAGTGATTTTCTCTTCATCTTTTGTTGTCTGATGAACATTAATGACACAGACAACAGCAGGATTATTAGGCTGCTGTCACTTTAAGAGTGAATGGACAGATTCCAATATACTGTTACACACTAGGGGTGTAACGGTTTTAGATACGGTATGTGCTAAGGGGAAAAAGGACCACTGTCAAATAAAAATAAAGAAAATAAGAACAAATAATCTAACTACAAGCAACAGCTCAAATAAATCCAATAGAGCAAAAATTTTCAGGTAGGTCTAACATTAGTTTTCAGGTACAGAATTAGAATAATGTAATCCAATGTAAAATAACATTGCACATTTGACTGTGTAAATTCAATCTAGAGCAGTGAGTGTTTTCCTTGTCTTTTGTTGTTCGATTAACATTAAAAACACAGATAGGAGGAATATTAGGCTGCTGTCGCTTTTAAGACAATGCCGGATCCAAAATACTGATATTGTTGTCAGTCACACATGCGTTGTCTTTCTCGACTGTATAAGTTCACCTTAGGCATAACAGACTATGTCAGCTAGGATACGCAAGACGGGCATGTTGACAATTTTTGTGTAAATTTGTCCATTTCAAGCACAAGACTTGAACAAGAACTCAATATCTGTGCGCTGTCAGAGTGTGCGCGCTTCGGATGAGAACACACACACAAACCATAGTATAGAAACGTCGTCAGATTTGAGATCAACCGTGGTGCAAGTGCGTGCCTAACAGTGGGTGGAGAACGGTACGGTTAGTTTTTTTTTTTAGAGAGAACCGTTAAACCCCTAATACACACGAGTTTTATTTCTCAACTGTTTAAATTCACTTAAGACAAAGGACAATTTGACATAATTTTATCCCCTGGTTTCACAGACAAGGCTTAAGTGTAGTCCCAGACTAAAATGCAAGGTTTGAGTTTTAACTGAAAGCTACTTGCACTGACAGATACGTCAGTGCCATTGCTTTGTCTCAAGACGCACACTAGTAATGTTTCTTTCTGAGGCATGTTTATAAAAGCTGCTTAAATGCCCTAATTGAACTAACTAAAACAAAGCTTAGATTAAAAGTAAATTTCACAATGGTATAGAAACTATAATAACCTTGGTTGTGACTAACTGTTTATAAAAGGTTTACAAAATAATGGTGAACGTGACTGCATTGTTTGCCAGATTTGTGCCAATAAATAATTAAAAAAAATAACCTTTGCAAGGTTATACATGTAAAGAGCAAACCACTTTTGATGAAAGAAAAAAATAAACCAGACAAAGTCAATGCGAAGTAAGAAAGAGAAGGACAGAACACCAGAAACCAAAGAACCTTCTAGAATCACACTGAAGGACAGAGATGTACGTTGGAGGCTAAGAGCATTGATTAGCCATGCTAGCAAAGACGTTAAAAACAGCCAGCGTCGATATGGACAAATACACCACAGACAGGCGGTCAAAAACTGCACTTTCCTCCACAACAAATCAATCCTTCTCTCTCCTCTTTCTCCATCCCTCACTTTCAGCAGGTTATTTAACTATTAGCTGCCATTATGGCCACAAATAATCGCATTAGCAAGCATAAACGCAGCTATTTTAAGCAACTACATTAGCGCTAGCTCACCATCTTTGGGAGAGTCGGTGGATTTGGAGGCGGGCATGATCTTTCCCGGCGGCGTCCTGTCGTGGCAAACCTGATGCAGGAAGTTGATGGATTTGCCAATGAGTAGCACCTGGAGAAGGGCAGAAAGGAAGAAAACACATCAGATGGCATCATTATATGCTCATTTCAATCTGAAGATGAATCACTGTTAGGTAATGTCTTGCATTAAACAATCAAACTGGGTTTTTGCTATTAATGAAGAAAATGTGAGTGCTGCTTGGCTGTGAAAAACTCAGACACTTCCTTCCAATTGTGTACTGTGTGGTTGATATAGGTTAGGTGAAACATGAGGAAAGGTGTGTTATAATATACTTTAAGCAATGAAATTGACAAACTTCACCTCGTGAGTGATTACATACATACATACATACATACATACATAACAAAACTAGACATGTTCTACAAATGAATTATTTGCTCGTGTTATAACAAATATATTAAAATAGATTTTGTTTTATATATATATATATATATATATATATATATATATATATATATATATATATATATATATATATATATATATATATAAAAATATTAAAGCACAGACATAATATATTCATAAGAAATACATTACAATAATAATGTATATTTTACATAAATAAAATACAAAATGTTGCACATCATATTTTTCACAAGTGTAAAATTATTTGTAATATTTTCAAAAACCCCTAGCACTGCGGTTCTACACGGGCAAACACCACTCACATTTTCTTTAGAAAACATAAAAACCTTGTTCGTGCATGTCTCATTCCTTGATCAATAACACTGATGTTATGCCATCATGTAGAGTACAATGTAAAGTACATGATGTACTACCATGATATACAGACCCTTTCCAAAAAATTTGAATATCATGGAAAAGTTTATTTACTTCCATAATTCCATTCAAAACGTTAAACTTCCATAGATTATAGATTCAGGGCCCACAACTTAAACGATTTCAAGTATTTAGTTGTTTATTTGTACATAATTTGGGCTTCCAGCTCATAAAACCCACGAAAGCAGGATTTCAAAAAATTTGAATATTACATGAAATCACACAGTAATTACACAGTGATACCATGGTCATTGAACCAGGTTTTGGTTATTTTGGCAGTGTGGGCAGGTGCAAATCCTGCTGGAAAATGAAGTCAGCATCTCCATAAAGCTTGTCTGCTGAAGGAAGCATGAAGTGCTCTGAAAATGTCCTGGTAGACGGCTGCGTTGAGTGGACGGCACAGTGGACCAGCACCAGCCGATGACATGGCTCCCCAAACCAACACAGACTGTGGAAACTTCACACTGGACTTCAAGCATCTTGGATTGTGTGCCTCTCCATTCTTCCTCCAGACTCTGGGACCTTGGTTTCCAAATGAGATGAAAAATTTGCTCTCATCAGAAAAGAGGACTTTGGTCCACTGTGCTTTATTAAATCCAGAGTCAACGCAGCCGTCTACCAGGACATTTTCAGAGCACTTCATGCTTCCTTCATTTTCCAGCAGGATTTGCACCTGCCCACACTGCCAAAAGAACCAAAACCTGGTTCAATGACCATGGTATCACTGTGTGATTTCATGTAATATTCGAATTTTTTGAAATCCTGTTTTCGTGGGTTTTATGAGCTAAACACTTGAACTAAATGAACTAAATACTTGAAATCGTTTAAGTTGTGGGCCCTGAATCTATAATCTATGGAAGTTTAACGTTTTGAATGGAATTATGGAAATAAATACACTTTTCCATGATATTCAAATTTTTTTGAAAGGGTCTGTAAGTGCTGTACCTTCCTGGCTTGGTCCATTGTGATGAAGGACGGGATCATACTCTTCCTCAGAGAGTACTTGTCATGCCACAGTCTGTCCGTCTTCACTGTTGGGTCAGAGGCTACAAAGAACTGAACACACATATTGATTGTCAGAAGGATTTCTTAACTTTTATTTTGTTTGATTTAAGAAAGTTATTTAGCTACGGCCTGTCCCACGCATACAGTCTCATAATGTTTACACTGATGAAACATCAGCTCTAAGACAAATAAATTCCCTCCATCGACTGTTCAACTGGTCGCTCTATTGCAATGACCTTTCTGTGGTAATAATAATTACACAGACGGAGGGAATAAAAGTAGAAGAGTACATCAGTGCTTTCAACACGGCAACTATTAAAACGACTATTGCCGAGAATAACGATGCCGAGCGAAACGAGGAGCTCGTAAACCCTTGGACCAGGAAGGGAGTGTTTTCGATGGGTACATTAGTGATATAACCCTCTCTGTCACCTCCACCCTCAACACTGCTTACACAGTGAAAAAGCCTGTTACACTTCAGCAAGGGCGAGATTAAATCCTGTGATTACAGGCAAGAGCGTCTGATTGGTGCCCATGCGGAGGGGAAGCTGGGAGTTGATTGGGCGATAACTCTTCTACGCCCGGCGACTTCAGACTTAGTCAAGTGGGCATAGGCTAAGTAAAGAAAGATTCATTGACACTATTTGGTAATTGCGGAGGACAAGGAGAAGTAGATGTGAGAGTGATAGTGGGAGAAAGAGAGAGACAGAAGGCCGCAGAGGAAGTGGAAGGAGAAGGGCCCATTAGCGCAGCCTCATCTGTCCTCATCTGGGTGTAGGAGACTGTGGTTCACTGTGTCTGCAAAACTTAAATCACACTCAAGTGCAGCGGTTTTCTCAGACACTGGCCTGAGATCAGCTTCCATTATGTGGTGGAAATTTGTATTTAATTATTAACTTTGTATCAATTAAGTGGTATTTTTCACACCCCCACCAAGCAGACACAAAGTCCCTTAAGTAAGAACAAAAACTATCTAGTTGAAAATAATTAAGGTGTGTTTTCTACAATGATCTTCACTAAATGAACTCAAAGTACAATATATTTATATGATTATAAAACATTTTATTAGCCTATATATATATATATATATATATATATATATATATATATATATATATATATATATATGCCATAAAGAGAACATTTTTGTGTAACGAATCGTTCAACCAGTTTAAAATCAATTCGTTAAATCGGACCGTCTGTATTTTTAGTAATTGAAATAAAGCTGAAAAAGAGAGGCAAACTCTTACATCGCTAATGAAGTTATTTAAAATCTGTTTTAACACTCTCCTACTTGAGACACGAGGCTAATGATGATAAGCTAATGATACACTCTTCAGGACACTCAATGACTAAATTAAAAGTTAATTAAAATCGTTGCGATCATTGCATCACTTAATTCTATTCTGGCAGCAAAATCATAGAGATTATATTGTGAATATTTAGGTGAAAGGCACAGAGTAAAGACTAGAGTACATAGGTTTGCAGTGTTGAAGTAACTACTCAAGTATTTTTATTGCAGTCTGCGCACACACAGGAAGTTCTAGCAAGGGTATCTGGGAGTGACTCTGCAAAGAAAAGCAGTGTCCTGACCTCATGGTACGTATCCTCCAGCTCCCCGTCATAGATCCAGCGATACAGGAAGTTGAGAATAGGGTGTGACACCAGACCAAGTATGTGCTGGATCAACGCTCTCATGTGGGGGTCACCCGTCTTTCCATACGCATGTACAGCTGAGGCCAGCTCTCCTCCTTTACGCCCTGTGACAGAAACCTGGCTGAGGCTGATATCTTTGTGGTAAATGCACCGTTTACAATGAAATATGATGTTAATAATGCTGAATATATTTTAAGTGTATTGTGTAACTTTTGAATGAGCTGTATCATCACTAACCTTGGCAGTAATCCACCAGGGCGGCCAGTGTTTTCAGCCGAACCTTGGGGTCGTAGGTCCACACCAGCAGTCTCCTCAAAGTCAGAGTGCTGTCCACGCTCACGTTTACACCCTGATCATCTTCCACCTGGAGCTAAACACACACACACTCTACCGTTACCTCTTTTATATGCTCCGAGAACGGACACCGCACCAGTGATATAAAACACACACACACAGGTCTGTTAACTTAAGCAATACTTTTAATAAGGTAGTCTAATATTTTTCTGACTAACAAATTACTGACACAGTAAAGGGTAGATTTAAATAAAGAAAAACAAAATTTAAATAAAGAAAAACAAAATTTAAATAAAGAAAAAACTAAATTTAAATAAAGAAAAACAATTTAAATAAAGAAAAACAAAATTTAAATAAAGAAAAACAAAATTTAAATAAAGAAAAACGAAACAAAATTTAAATAAAGAAAATGAAATTTAAATAAAGAAAAACGAAATTAAGTTAAATTAAAAATGAGATTAATTAAGATAGATAATAACGGGTAAAAAGGCTAATACATTGTTTCTATTATTCTATTTTCCACAATGTCAAAGCAACGCAGCTTAACCCAAAATACAAGCTCAGACATGCACTTCTGTCAATACAAACTTCCTTCAACTGTCCATCCTATTAAAAATGGCTAGGCTATATAAGATAATCGTAAAAAAGAGTACTGTGTTTGGCCAGATTTTATAGTGTTAAACATATTCAAGCGCGAATGAGAACCGTTTCGAGGGGGATGCCAGGTGTGAAAAAAAAAAAAAAAAAAAAAGATTATTCGAATGTCAAATTTTCACATCGAATACCAACCCACCGAACGAATATTCGGGTCCAGCCCTAGTACACAAAGGAGGAGTCTCGGCTAGTAGGCTCTGTTGCGTGTGAGGATGTTGGAGGTGGAGATTTATATCCTTTTCTCGCAGCACTTGATATAATTAAACTTATCAATTTGATGGGGGATCCAGAAAGGTTCAAACGACAATCACTAGTGACAACTGGAGATTCACCCGTTGTAAAATGCAAAAGACTTCGGACTTCGGAGTGGCTACAGAAAAAGAGAGGCTGCAACCGGGCCCATGCGAAAACAAGGATAATATCGGAAGGGCATTAAATGTAGTCACGCAATGCTGCTGTTGCTAACATTAACAATTTGAGAACAAAGTATAATTTGCACGGTTTGACGTGATATGATAAGCGATCGTTAGATTTAATCAGCGCGATTTCCTGCAATGCTTTTTTCCCTTTAGTTGGTCAGAACAAAAGTGAATGTTACTTGTTCATACGACATTTTCCGGTGAAAATTCTTATGTTGGTCATACTTCCAAAAAGTAGAATCTGTGATTCTGAATGACAGCATCCACACCGGCACGGCGACTGACAGCCGCACATTCTCCTCAAAACATTAATTCATCCGCACTGTGCCATGCCGAGGCACAACTCACGTAAAGCGAATAACTGCAATTGCAGATTTCGAACAGAGATGGCGACAAAGAGGAAAAACTACGGACTGCAGCTTTAAGTACAATTCATTTTTATTTCAGATTGGGTATGTATATATTGGCTGGAGCTCACCATGCATCAAAACTGACAATACTTATTTTTTAATGGAATATTACAGTATTTATTGTAAACGATTTATCATTATTTAAAGGAGTCATAACCTAGTATTACATTGGATACCTACTGCTGTATTATAGTCTTTCAGGCCCTTCTAAAAAAGAAAAGTGGAAAAAAAATAAACACAGACCTACTTTTACCCTTATTTCTGAAGGCATTATTGTCTCGCGAGATCAATGCGATGTTTTGGCTGTCGTGGACGCTCTATATGGCTCTGCACGCCAGTTGAAAGGGTTGTTGGGACAGCGTCATTAAAAATGAATTTCATCCACTGGTCCCTGATAGTTTCGTCCGATTTTGGGAGATAAAACACATTTACATGTTTTTTATGGCAATCAACCACAGAGCAAGTCCGGTGTGCACTCGGTTTCTCCATCTTTCCCGACTGAACTGAATATGAGGGGGAGAGGGGAAGGGGGGCTTCCTGCTGCGGTGTCCATATATGGTATATCCTACTACCTCATGACGTCAAGAGGGAGCTGAAATCAAAATCTCGTATGTGAGTGCGCGTGCACGCGCGCTGGTTTATTTACCCTGAGGTAAACAAACGCTTCACTTTTAAATATCGGCTTCCCGGCCAGTGTATAATCGTTAGTCGATCATAACATACATTGATTCTCGTGGAAAAGTGAAAATTGCAGGTTATGACTCCTTTAAAACATTATTTTTTTTAATTCATGTGCCCTCATAATCTATCAGCAAAATAACTTCCCCTGCCTCTTGCTGTGACACCTCATCTCTTCTCTGATGACGTTTACTGTTGTGAGGGCGGGACGACCTGTCACTCACATGACAACACAGCAATAGCAAACCACAACCATCCAATCAATTCACGATGGACAAAATCAAGTCCCGCCATACATAACTTCCGTTTCATGCCAACTATATTATCCTGCAGATTTCTCAGACAAAGAAGCAGCAGCAGAAAAGAGGCTTAATCAAATAAATATTTCATGGTCAGACACACACATTCTCCTCTGCGCATTTGTCCCAGACTCACCTGTGCATGAAGTACAGACAGCAATCTGTAGTACTCCTTCAGCTCTTGATGCAGCGCAGCACAAAAACTCTGAGAACAAAGGGTGAGAGGAGAGAACTAAATAAACGCAATAGTCTTTACTTTCGATCATTTTAATGCATGCTTGCTAAACAAAAGTATTAACTTCTTTCAAATAAAGAATATAATCTAGCATTATAAGATCTGTGTAGCAGTTAAGGATGTATATGATGTGTTCACTGTCAGTCACGTCACATTTCCTACCTGTCCGACAAGGCCAAAGGCTCGATCCAAGCTGTGGGAATCTGTGTATTTTCTAATTTTATTGTGGAGCCAGCCGAGCTCTGCCAGCCTGCTGCTAGTGTCTCTCAGAGACTTACACAGCGGCACCTACAAAGCAAAAAAATACAGTCAACATGCAGAACCATGTTGGACCAAGATCACATAATAATGGACTACAAGAAAAACAACTGATTGTATTTATCTTTTAAATGTAAGTTAAATATCTGCTGTAGGAATGTGTGTGAAATCGAAGTCTGTTTTAATGTATTCTGCCTGTGAACCGGCCAGTCTGTAATCTGCCCATGTGACACTGTGGCAAAGACATTTCTATCAGTTTGAGGAAATGGCTTTAGCTAATCTCGACTGTTACTTATTTTGGCCCTTTGTGGGCTACATCTGTTCCATTCAACACAAAAACTCTTTAATAGTGTTTAATAAAAGGCCCATTTAAGCATTTGATCAAATGTTCAGTTGGAAAGGTCACCAAGACTCCTTCAAAGCAAACGCTTACTAAACAGACAACCAGTTCTTTTACATTTCTTCCTCAAAGACAGATGAAGACAAAGAAGCTGCGAAAACCTCAGACTGAATACATTTAGGAAGAAATGATTCCTTTAATTCAATATTCCAAGGGAAATGCAAAATATGAGTCCCACAAACAATGATCCATAGTCAGGCTGCAAGATAAATCGTTTTAGCATAGACTGATTTGTCTCGTAGTTGACTTGTGATTCGTACGGACCAGGCACCACGGTTTGAAATGTACGTGATTATCAGATTAATTGCAAAGTTGAACCATCATAGAGTAAAAGTTATCATTTGCACGTGTTTACAGTCCTGTCAGTTTAAACATTCAAGCGATTTTATGCCATTCGAGCTCAAGAAAACACGAAAGAGAGCTCATTACGGAACTTGCACGCTGTTTTTGTGCTTGAATGGACGCAAAATAATGTTAAAACGCCCGTCTCGGTGAGTATCCTCGTAAACACAGTCACATATGGCTTATGGGGAACGAAAGGAAATGATGCATATCATTATATTGGATCAGTGCATTAGTTCTTAAAGTGACAGCAGCCTAATATACCTGCTGCTGTCAGTCATTAATGTTAATCAAACAACAAAATACAAAGAGAAAATCACTTTTGTAGTATTAACAAAGATTAATTATATTTAATTTATACAGTGAAGACTATGCAGTGTTATTTACTAGTGAAATGTTTATATTACTGTTAGACTTACCTGAAAAACAAATCACTATTTATTTCATTTGTATCTTTGTTCTATTGTCTATCTAATTCTTGTAATTTGTATATTATCTATGCAGATTCAATCCCCAACAAAATCACCTCAATCATTCTAGAATGATTCATTCTTCCCAAATAGAGCTATTAAAGTCATCTGGTGAAACGGTTTTCATATTGCAATGTATAATCGCAGAAAAAATGTTGCAACCAGTTTTTCCAATATCGTGTAGCCCTAATCCATAGATTTGCTAAACTCGTGCTATCTGGGTAAATGTCCTCATATTAAAGGAGAACTCCGGTCAATTTTAACATTGAGCTCATTTTTTTATACATTTGGAGTGCTGTCAGTACAGAGAACAACGACAAAAATCATAGGTACTAAACCTATGCGCGTGAACTCGACTGACAGTACTGACACAGCACTCCAAATGTACAAAAAAATGAGCTCAATGTTAAAATTGACCGGAGTTCTCCTTTAAGATTGATTCTATGCTTCATATAATCATGTAATACTTAAAAATTGACATCGATATGGAGTTTGATTTTTAGGTTTTTATGAAATAAAGGCATTTATCTGTCCATCTGAGGACTAATGTTTTAACCCTCATGTGGTGTTCATGTCATTTTTGACTGGAGAAGATTTTCTTTTTCCTGAAAATACTAGTTAATGTTATCGCATTGAACTGAAACTTAGTGACTTTGTTCACAGAGACTATAACAACTTGTCCAAATTTATTATCTATTTTTTTTGTGTGTTGTTTTTTTCACCTTGTTACACTTATGGTGTTCCCGGTCAAAAATGACAGGCCTACACAAAATAGCTTATAAATCCCTCGTTATGCTATATTATCCCCAAAAATTGGATTCAATCTTTTTATCAACTTGTTTCCTTTCAATTAGGACTGGTTTTGTATTCAATTTTCAAACAGTTTAATTGTAGGAGTCATTTATCCGAGCTTATGCACCTCAGTTTTTGAGTGAAAAAAGCATTATTTGTTAATAATTTTGGCAATATTGAGAAAAAGGCCTACTATCAAATAAATGAGGCCTATGAATAATCAGATGCAAATATAAATATAAAACCAGTCCTAATTGAAAGAGAACAAGTGGACAAAAAGATTGAATCCAAGATTGGGTGAAAATATGGTATAATGCGTGATTTATAAGCTATTTTTTATAGGCCGGTCATTTTTGACCGGGAACACCACAAGTGTGACTATGTGCCATATTTTATACAAAACAAAAGTTTCAAAACAAAATTCCTGGTGAAATATTAGAGTAGACTAGTGTGATCAACAGTAGCCATTTTTTTCATTTTTTTTTTTTCATATTTCCAAATTTACTCATAAATTATTTGTTTTTTACTCAAAAAATGAGATGCCTACTCTCAGATAAATGAGGCCCATGATTAATCAGATGCAAACAGAAATATAAAACCAGTCCTAATTGAAAGAGAACAAGTTGACAAAAAGATTGAATCCAAGATTGGGTGAAAATATGGTATAATGAGTGATTTATAAGCTTTTTTTTATGGGCCTGTCATTTTTGACCGGGAACACCACAGGTGTTATAGGGTTTTGAACACCACATGAGGGTTAAACATATGTCACGTCCAAAACAAAAACAAACAGGTCTGGCCCATCAGAGTGCTTATTTATCCAGCATACCTCACTGGACATAAAAAGCACATTGTTCTTTTCCAAACAAAATGGATGCACCATTTTAAAAGTGTCACTTAAAAAGGACACCTGATCGATGATTCCTGGTCAACGTCTGCCAGGAATGTAAAAAAAAAAAAAGCCTGGGGAGCCTCTTGGCTCAAATGGACGGGCCACGTTAGTTATAGCCAGACAGCTGACGGTGAGATCAATGCGTCTACATTTCCCATTATGCACTTACAAAAGTGATAACAGGTGACCCTACTTAAGTTTGTTTAATAAGAACTCACATACACATTACAAGTACTTTTATAAGAAGCGCTATGCAAGAACACTATGCTCATAATGACTTTCCAGCATCTCAGTCTGACATGTAAAGTGTTTGTAAGTGGGGAAATAAAGAAACGAAGAACTTTAAAAAGCAAGAAAAAAAGTACTAGCCAATAAAATCTGAAACTTACACTTGCTTTGTTAAAAATACACAGTCGTTATGAATGACTGAGTGATTTGATTCGCTGTTTACTGTGATTAAATCAAACTTTATAAGCTTTTTATTTGTGGTGGCATTTAAATGTGTGGTAATTAAAACAATTGCTTAATAAGAACACAAAAAGCAAATATTATGAGAATGTTCATAACAATTTTACAATGACAATGACCTTGCTACAGTATTTCTTCATTTATCATTTTTTGCTAATATATGCTACCATTCAAAAGTTTGGGGTCGGTAACATTTTTCACCAAGGCTGCATTAATTGACCAAATAATACCATAAAACCAGTAATATTGTGAAATATTATTGCAGTTTATAGCCTAACTGTTTTCTATTTTAATATATTTTAAACTGTAATTTATTTCTGTGATGCAAAGCTGCATTTTCAGCATCATTACTCCAGTCTTCAGTGTCACATGATCCTTCAGAAATCATTCTAATATGATGATTTGCTGCTCAAGAAACCCATTATAAAACCATTATACTATTGTGAAAACCATTATACATTATTTTTCAGGATTTTTTGATGAAGACGGAAGTGAATAAATAAAAACTAACTTTAGCTGGACAAATAACTTTATCCTAGAGCTGCTGTGAAGCCAAAATTACTAAATGACTGTTACTGTAATTTCTTATTATCACTGTAAAGCTGCTTTGAAACAATCTATATTGTCAAAAGCGCTATATAAATGAAGGTGACTTGATGAGAAATTCCAAAAGAACAACATTTAATTGTAATAGAAATATTTTATAATTTGGAACATAAAAGTATTCATTTATTTTTTAAACTAGCACGACTTGAAGCTGTAAATTTGCCAGGAGCTCTCAATGTGCCAAGTACCGTTCACAAATTTTCCTTTGATTGTTTAAGGTTGCTATGCAACGTACAGAAAGTTACTGTAGTTAACTGCCTGCATGTGAGCGAGTGACCAACAAAAATCAAAGAGAGAGAAAGAAAAAGAAAGACAGAACCATAATAAAAGAAAGATACAGCTAACTGAATATATCACCTTTGAATCAATTTTGTAGCAGTTTTCTGGGCTGCACATCTTGATGAACTTTCCGTCTATTCCCTGGAAAACATAAAGAATGTCTCGGACGAGAGCAGCCTCCCCGATCTCAGCTGGGCCAGAAGAAGAGATAGAAAGAATTGTGGGGCAAAAAAAAAAAAAAGAGAATTTAAATGAAAGAGCTGTAAAGGTCATACTCATAAATCTGTCACAGAAAAAGGTGCTATGTGGCAGACTGCATCTTAAACACCTCTGAAATAGTGGAGAGATTTTTTTCTCTCTATAAGAACGGAGAAAAATGTATTACAAAAGGCAATTAGCTATTCTAACTAGTCTTAAGCACTCTAAAACAAAAAAAAGGAAGAAAAAAAAAACCCTGTAAAGGGCTTGTTCACAAAGAGAAACATTTATGCCATCTATTGCATAAAACTCCCAAGCACCTGTCACTGGTGTTTAGCACATTTTTAAACAATCACTTCTATTAATGATTTATTATTAATAAATACCTTATTAATTATAGTATATAGTATTAATCACCCAATTGTTTCCAGAACTGTTCATTTCCTTTAACAAAACAGTGATTGTTGCTGCAGACACTCACCGCTGCCGTCTCCATCCCGTCTCTGTCTTTGTGGGGGTCTGGGTGCCGGACTGGAAGAGGGTCCGCTGGTGGGACGAGGGGCGGCACCTGCCCCAGAGGGTGAACCGGACACTGGGAGAGTCCAGGCTAGACGAGACCCTCTCATAGACTCACCGACGGGCTGGGCTCCAGGTCTGAAAAACAAGCAGAAAATGACATACATGGCAAAAGTTTCCTATATAAAATAAATACACTCATGTTTACCTGAAAACCTCTGCACTTCATTTAAAGGTGCTGTACGTAACTTTTTCACTCTACTAGAGCATAAAAATACCATAATCTGTTTGCAAATATTGAGGAAACATGCTAAGTTCACATACGCGTTTCTCTGAAAAACACTTCTACAGCCAGATATTTTACTTTGAAATGTGCGTTTCCAGGCTGGAATGTTTGTTATTGTTTTGGTCTGTGATACTATGTAAGTTGCCAATTTACAATTTTCATTGTCCATTACGCTCGTTCCTGTTGTGTGTGCTCAAACTGGCAACCCGTGCGAGCGTGGAGTCTGAGAGTCTGAGGAGCAGGAGGCGGGAGAAACCACAATCTCCGATATCCTGAATTTGGACTGCAGTACCTATTTCCACCACTAGTTGTAATTCTTACAGACTGCACCTTTAACAGCTGAACTCTACAGAAGGTCAAACTCTAGGAAAGTGGTCAGTATTTTTTCGTGCCTTTCTCGCTTCATAAATGTACCTCAAAACGTATGTAATTTTACCTCTACATAAATTTATCCCAAACGTCATTGTCTTGAGGCGCATCCTTGCTGCCCATTAACAATATCTGTGGGAATTCACTAATTACCTCGTAATGGTGAGCTTTAACAAATAATGACACTGAAGTACAGACACTTTAATGATGCTGTGGGTTCGATAGCTTTACTGTCAAATGGATCCAGCAATCAATTAATTCAGGGCTTGGAGTACATGGTCATCTTTAAAATATCTTAAGTGCTGCAGGCGCTAGATAGCTGTGTTAATAATAGATGAGCATGTGGCAATTCAATTAAACATGCTACAAATACAATAGCTGTATTATTGGAAGAAAAAAAAAAACTATTAAAAGGAGAGAGAAAACCCATTTGACTGTCACTGGGCTAAAGGACAACATGCACTTCAAATTCAATTTTATGAAACATAGCATGCATCAACGAAGGTTCATTGCTACGTGACACAACAGCCACTTAATGTAAATAAATAGTTTCAGTGAATATAATGGGAGCAATATTAGTTTCTCATGACTAGTGTGTAGACAGACACTGAGCTTAAACAAAATATCAAACCAAGTAGTGGCTGCAAACAAATTTTGCTAGAACTTTTCTTAGAAATAGCTTCACTTTTTAGAGACCTTTTTGCAAATGTATAGTGTAGCATGAAGTGAAAACCACTTTACATGAGCACGATTATTTCCCCTGTAGATTCATGTAAAAAAGAATAAATATGGGTGTTAAAACAAACCACAAACAAAGAAATGGAACATTTCTTAATGGATTGTAATAAAATTCTACCCATAAACAGACAATGATCTCTAAATGCTACATTTACAAAAGATATCGGACTAGATACTTCACATCATATAAGCCCTGCAAATAAAATCAGGGTTTCCACAAGTGTTTTCATCATTGATAAAAAAAAATATATATTTATTGAGCAGCAATTCAGCATATTAGAATGATTTCTGAAGGATCATGTGACACTGAAGACTGGAGTAATGATGCTGAACATTCAGCTTTACATCTCAGAAATAAATTACATTTTAAATGGGTCCTATTAAGCTAATAGTCTTACTAGAAAACATTTACATAATTTAATGTAAAAAAAAAAAAAAAATCTTATAATTTACATTGTTGCAGCACCTGTTTTCATCCTCTGCCTGAATACTCTGTTTTACTTTCGGTTTCTTTAAAGTCACCATGAAATCAAAAATGGACAAATCCTTTTTACAGAATGTTGCACTGTTTATTAGGGGTTCAAGCGCAAAATCACTCTTAAACAGTTAGGCATGGGCTCAATTGTCTTAGATGGTTGTGATCCTTGGCTCAAGACGGACAAATGCATGCCTCTGATTTGATCGTCGTCCTGTCGGGCCATAAGTAGAGCGTGTACAAATGTAAAAAACAAAAAACAAAACTATATTTCAGCGATGAATGGCCTGAGAGTGCAAAATGTGGTCTTTTCCCTCTCTGATGTATGCGTTTACAGGCTTGATAAAGTAATTATATGGTAAATTACCTGTATTGGCTGTAAATTGCCTTTTCTATCAATAATCTAAGTGGTTACATGCTCGCTAAATAAAACATAATACGTTTTTAAGCACTGGCTTTAAGGCGTTAAAGCGCTTGAACCCTGATAATTGCCTCTCGCAGCTATTTTTTTATTTATTTATATAAAATAAAACCCGCTTGAACCTGACTTTAAAACCCGCCTTACGAAAAGCACAATCTGCTCTGATTGGTCAGTCGGCCCCAGTCTCTGTGCTTAGCGCATGTGTCGGAAATGTAACGGCCCTAACCATAACCCGTGAGTATCAGCTCCGGAGGCTTCATGAGGCACTGTAAACACTATATGGCGTACGTTTTGCCGTATCAGTTCGAGCCAGAGTTCAATAATGACAGTCAAGAAGAACAAGCTGATCAACCCAAACCACCTTAACAGGCACGACTTGTGTAAGAGTGAAAAAAAAAAACTTAAGGTGATGATACACAGGGCAACTTTTTGAGCAATGTTGCTGGGCAATGTGACCAGATGAGACACGGGGCCCACGACTGATCTAAATCATCCAGATAGAAATGTATTGCCCATTTTCAATGGGAAAGTGCCCAAGCAACAATCGCTCGGCAAAAGATTGCCCAGCAACATTGCTCAAAAAGTTGCCCATCACCTTTAGACATGGCGACAACACAACCTTTTTTCCCATATGTCTTGGATTGGAATTATGAGGGATGAGGGATATTGTGATGTGCATGTTCCAGAAAGAGAAATCAAGACTACAATCAAGGAGTTTGAGGGATTCAGAAACAGTGTTTACTTCTATAGAGAATAACTCCATTTGAAATATGACTTTGTAGAGCTTTTTCATGCTCAAACAGCAACATTACACACCAAAGAAAGTTGAAAATAAGTTAGAAAAGCATAATAGAACCCAAATATATTCAAATTGAAAGAGTTATAATTTTAAATTGTAATAATACTTTATAGGGCTGTGTTCGATACATCGATGTGTCGTGACATACTACTTGTCGATTCGGCTGAGGTGAAACGGTAGCGTGTGCATTGGTGTATTTAATTCACAATGGGTGTTGCAGACATTCTGCATACATTTTGTCATTTCCCATTTGGAATTACTGGCTTCAAAGCAGATGCAACATGTGGCATGAGCAAATTATATGCTGATTTTTGTCCTTTTTAGAGCTTGACAGCTCATGGTAACTGTATTTCTGCATTTAACTCTTAAATTGCAAGTCCATCGCTGCCACTCACCCGGTAAGCAGAGACGGAGGGGTCGGTCCAGGCCCGTTGATGGAGAACACTCCCATGCTGCTGATGCCACTGGTGGCCATGCTGGAGTTATGGGCGGTGGCAGAGCGCTCTGGGTAGCTGAGCGGGAGGCTCTGGGGACGGGCGTAGTAGAACGGGGTGGAGTGGACGTCACGGGGCAAAGCCTGGGCAAGCAGAGCTCCATAACTACACACCTGTGTGGACAGGAAAGAACATTACCTCTGCCCTTATACATAAATGTCAAAGGATTTCCATTATGTTATTGTGCAGTATCTGCAGAATAACTGGAGAAATATTTCATACAGGAACCCGGTTGGACGGCTTCCTTGGGTCTTCACAGAGGCTGAGCAGGAGGTATAAGATGGACCATCTATGTTTCAATATGCCCTGTTCACCAGACAACAAAATCAACAAGTGCACAAAACAATATGCAGTCCATGTATATCTAATCTATGCATCATGTATGGAAATATTCTCAATATATTGCGGATACTGACCTGGGTCTGAAGCTTTCTGTGCAACTCAGAGAACAGGGCAGCATCTCCTTCCCGTCTTTGTTTCAACACTACAATAAATAGGCAAAAAAAACATTTGAATCGCACAACTTAAGCCTGAAATATTAAAGAATTGCCTGATGAGTTTAAGACCTGTTGAAAGATCCAATACAGATTATTTCATCTTCATATAACAACAGCAAAAACATCAGCAGCACAATATATTAAATACCATAGTAAATTAAATTAAATAACAGGCAAACCAAACTGACATAGTCTAATGGTTTCAAATAGGGAACATAAATAAATGACAAAGAAGTCTATCATCTTTGCATAAATAATCATTGGTTTAAACTACAGCTTAAAATGAATGGCTAAGGAGTAAAAGCTAGTTCAATGGAGTCATTTTACAGTGTTATGAAAGTAGCAAACAAAACCGTAATTACATCAGAGTCCATTTTAAATGGTGTTATCATCATAATTATTAATGTTTTTATCAGTCTAGATTATGAAATAACTGCTGACAGCACTATTTTTAGGGTTTTACCGCGAGTAGCGCATCTGCGGTCAATATGGCAACAAATGACATCTCATTGTTCACCAACACATTTTTAAACATGTTTATTGCTTGATTACATGCATCATTTTATGCCATGCAAACTTCTTGCTTTCTATGATGTACTGAAAATTCGGTAGAATTATTTTTTAAATAAATTTTAAGAATTGTTTGTTTTGGAAACATCAATTACAATGGGTTGAAAATTATAAACAAATCACCATATACCATCATTTTCCTGTAAAAAGTGCTTATGAATGTATAGCTGTTCATTTTTGTACAGAAACAATAATGTTTAATGCTAAACCTTTTTTTTTTGTTATATATATCTTTATTGTTAAGCCCTGCACAGAATGATCTATGAACGCCACCTGAAATGATAATTGCTCTTGAATAATGTAAGAACAGGGTTTCAGATTACTCACGTTCTTTTTTAATTTTCTCAGACACCAGAAACTCATCCCGTTCAATTGTGGGTGCATAATTACTTCCGATGACCCTCACGGCGTACTGGAACTGATGAGCTACGTCAGCTGAGAAGATACACAAACAGGTGCATTCATAACTTAAGACTTGTAAAAAAATGTTTTTCATACATATTCACAAGACGCATTTATGTTTAAGAACAGGATCTAAATGAGGATCTGTGTCAAAATCTACCGTATATCAAGCATGAAATGGGTGTCTGGTTATACAGAAAGGCATTAGCTAATAGCAGGGATCATATTCCTGTAGGTCTGCTGTCTCTACTTCTACTAGAGCCACTGATGAGCTGCTCATGTCCTGTTTGTGTTTGTGAGATGTGTTCCTGCAGATCAGGGTTTGATTCACACATACTACTGAAATATGACAGCATCAGTGAGCTGATAACATATTAAATAAACAATGGCGTTGGGTGTGAACAGGTTTGAGTCATCAGGGTATTTATTGATCTAAAGGGCCATTTGAAACAGGGGCCCTGTATTAACCAGCATCTCCCTGATGTTTTGCCAACCTGTCCGCTTACAGCATCTCATCGCTGGAGGAGACCCTCCATCAAACTGTCTGTTTTCAACGAAACACCCCATATACTCATCGCTACACATACTGATCATGTTACTAAGCAGCGGTGTGACAGTGATGTAAACGGTTGAGATCTGTTTCTTTACCTTCACTCTTGCCCGTGATCTTACAGCACAGACTCTGCAGAAGCACGTTGGGTGATTTCTGATCAAGAGCCGCCATTGTGCACTTATATATCCCCTCCCGTGCGAGCAGAAGCGATCCGCGGCGTGCTTTTAACCGCTGTCGCTTTTAATACGGTGGGTTTCAGCTGGGAGCAACAGCAGCGCCATTTTAACGGAACCCGCCGAAAAGCGCCCACATCGGACAGTAAACGGAAAACACGGCAACGGTGCGCAGCGGAAAAACATCCGGCTGTAAAGTGAGACTCCGGAAAGCGTTCCTCTCTACAAACGTTACCTAAACGCAAAATTAATTTGCGTTCAAAATTCAAAAAAAGTAATTTGGATATTATTATTATTATTATTATTATTATTATTGTTGTTGTTGTTGTTGTTGTTGTTGTTGTTGTTGTATTTTGCTAAACGCTGAAATGGGGTAAATTACTATTTTTTTAATAAATGTATGAATGGTGCACAGGACTATAAACTTAAAAAAGTAACTTTGAATACATAACTCTGCACTCACACATAAATTATATGACTATTATATGGCTTTCAAATCGATCAAACGCGATTAATATCTAACATAAAAGGTTGTAAATATATTCACACACACACACACACACACACACACACACACACACACACAAATGTTTATGTTAGATTTGATGAATCACAATTGATCGATTTGACAGCACTAATAATTATGAATGATGTAATATTGTTGTTGTTGTTGTTGTTGTTGTTGTTGTTGTTGTATTTTGCTAAACGCTGAAATGGGGTAAATTACTATTTTTTTAATAAATGTATGAATGGTGCACAGGACTATAAACTTAAAAAAGTAACTTTGAATACATAACTCTGCACTCACACATAAATTATATGACTATTGTATGGCTTTCAAATCGATCAAACGCGATTAATATCTAACATAAAAGGTTGTAAATATATTCACACACACACACACACACACACACAAATGTTTATGTTAGATTTGATGAATCACAATTGATCGATTTGACAGCACTAATAATTATGAATGATGTAATATTATTTATTATTATTATGCTTATTCAATTTAATGAAGAAGAAAAAGAACACGATGAAGAAATGTATAGAGCAAAAAGAAAAGAAGAAATAGTTTACCTGAATTGATTTAACTAATATATTTGACTCCATTAATAACAAAAAGTTTTTTGAATATGGTGTAGAACATATGAATATGTACAATGTCATATGTTCATTGAACATATGAATTGTGCACAGGACGATAAACGGGTCCACAAATGAAAAAACAAAAACAAATAACAAACTCATGATAATTTATATGAATATAAATGTAATATTGTTTATTATTATAACACCTACTAAATTATAATAATTGAATTGATTTGAATAAATACATATTTCTATGAACTCATAATAACAGCCCAATAATTTAGGTCAAGAATTATTATATAATATTATTAATTATTATAAATTGTTCTTGTTTCATTATTTATAGAAACATTATAAAAATATGACTATATAAAACAACACATTTTATTCATAATTGTTTCACTATGATAATTGAATTTTAATGATCTTATAATTTGTAAATGATATAATATTTAGTATGGTAATTGTTTGCTTCTATTACTCTCCTCATTTGTAAGTCGCTTTGGATAAAAGCGTCTGCTAAATGATTGGAAATTATTAACAACATCTTCCAAAAAAAATAATAATAATTTTTAATAATATTTCAGTCACTCAGCACACAAAGTAGCCTAGATACATCTAAAATGCTTGAGAAGGGATATTTCACCCAAAAATGAAAACGTTGTCATCATTTACTCTCCCTAATGTTGTTCTAAACTTGTATGATTCTGGAATGAATCTGAATGTTGGTAACCAGACAGTTGATGACACCCATTGACTTCCATGTTGTTATTGTTTTTTCCTACTATGGAAGTCAATGGGTGTCGTCAACTGTTTGATTACCAACATACTTCAGGATATCTTTTGTGTTCAACGGAAGAAACAAACTCATTCAGGTTTGGAACAACTTGAGGCTGAGTAAAATCATTTTTGGGTGAACTCTCTCTCTCCCTTATTGCCAGTGACTGGATGGGGGGAGTAGCCGGAGGACAGGCTGTGGGCGGGAGGGTGTAACTGCGGAGTGCGCATGCGCCCATGACGCGCCAGACTGGTCGATCGGGAGGGCTCTACTACACCGAGAAGGAGAGTGAGTGAGGACGTCAGTACATCAGTGAACACCCCGAAGGGACGCTCGAGAAGGAAGAAGTGGCCAGTCCCTTAAAATATCAAGACAAAACCTTGGAAAACGAGAGCTTGTTGTTTTTCCCTCAGTCAGTGCATGTATAGGTGACACCGGAGCATGTCACTATGACAACGTTCGGACTTTACATAGTAGCCTTCATCATCTCAGTAGGCGCTCAATAACTAGATATATAATAATCGCACGAGTCGTTAAGGACTGTCAGTTGTCAATCCTAGAAGAAGATCGCAGAAGACATGGAACAGAGACTTGGTACAATGATCAGCTAGCGTCTTATGTGCCCAATCTAGAAGATTAGAGGAGAAACCGAAGACAGCAGCACACCTGGAGCGGCTCGAGCAGAATGGATTTCAGCACCATCCGGAACCTCATCACTAGATACGTGAGTAGACACGCGATCACTCTCGACAACTTGTTGGTTTGGTTTGCTCCATTTCGAAGGGCTGCAGTGCTCGTGATACACATGTACTTTAAATCCGCAAATGAGACGTTGTGTCTTAATTTAGTCCGTTTGCAAGGCGTGCGTGCATCACTTTTGAGCCTGTCTGTGAATAAATAAGCTAGCAATGGACGCAACCGGTATTTACAGTTACTAATCTCAGGCGTTTGCAATGAAGTTTTCACTGCGGTTTCAATTCCGATCCCGATTGACTGTGACCTGAATTCACTGTTATATTTTAATGCCTCGTGAAGACACGCGCTGAGCTCATGACTGAGAAATCACAGCTTGTGTTATGAAATATCAAAAATGGAAATTGGCCTCAATGAATGAAAACAGGCGTGGACGGACAGGTGTTGGTCATTGAAAAAGAATGCGAGTCGTTTAGTGTATTTGTCAATGTATGACGTTAGTGTAACATGAGTTATGTTTTTAACCGTTAACGTAGGAAGGTTGTAAGAACATGTTTGATTAAACTAAAATCTAACAGACTATCGAAAAATAATAATAATAATCTAGTTTTAACACATCAAATGTCAAAATTTCCTCAATTAAAATGGTCATTTTGGCCAAACTATAGGGTTTTAGTCAAGCTCAATACTCATACATCCTTGCTGGTTACTGTAAGAACAGTAATCAAATACCTATTTTTCTTTAATTTAATTGAAACAAATGTTTATCAATGACTAAACCAACTTTTGCTCCAAACTATCTATAGATACCACTTAATTTGGACTGAATTTGCTAATTTTGTTTGTTTAATTCTGGTTTATTTCATTTTTGATAAATATAGCATTTAGTTTGACCTCTTTTATTATTTGTTTATAAAGGGGAAAAATCATTAAAAATTATATAAAACCTTATTTTGGACCCTGTTAATAGGAAGTGCAATAAAGGCTGAATTTCATGTTATTTTGTGCATGAGTAAAAAATTAGACAAACATTGTTTTATTATATAATCAAATCGTTTTCATAGATGGGTCACGGGTTCAATCGATACTAGCTTACTGCATGCCATTCCTACACAGATTAGACCTGGTATTAAGCCACTTAGCACTCAGTATAGGCAAGAGTACATGCTAAACCACTGTCCAAGCTGTTGGGGGTTAGAGAAAGAGATTTGCTCAGTAACAGAATCAAAAATGTGCAGGTTATATGTGTCAGCATGTAAGGTTAAGGACATTTTACTATAGACAACATTCACTTTTTGAGTAGAGTGGCAACCTGTTAGTTTCCTAATTTAAAGACCCTTAGGCAAGATACTATTTGTAATTTAGTAGTGCGTACAGTATAAGCCAGATTTTGTGGGTTAAAATCTATTGTAAATGTAAATACAATAACTTGAGGATATTATGTAAAATCTATGTGTGCTGAGAGCTAGGACAGTTTCTGATCTTGAATGTTGAATTAATTATGTTAGATACAACACTTAAGTCGTTTATATTCTGACTAAAGGCCCGTTCATATCAAGGACGATAACGCTAAATATGTCTAGTCATATATATAGTTATCGTTCTTGGTGTGAACGGGCTTTAAGAATATTGGTTGGTGGCTGAAATGGTGAAAAAGCCTGTGCAAATTGCATGAGTATTTAGTTCCCCCATCACTGAAGGCCATATTAATCTGTTATTCTGTACTTTGTCACTGTAAGCAAGCTGACATGTGTGAACAGATGAGCAAAATCTCTTGCGCTGTCTAGACAGTCTGTAAAAAAAACCAGATGAAAAGATGAAGAGTGTGCGATAAACATGACGTGAGAAATAATGGTCATGTCACAAACACCTCTCATCTGTCTGTTTATATGTTTGTGTTTTGTTTGCTCAGGTTTTTACGGTAAACCATATATCACATAGGGCTCTACAATAAGGCCAGAGTGAGAGAGTTTTGGGATGGAATGATCGCTTCAGTGTTATTTTAGTATCATTGGGATATTATAGATTTTATATTTTGAATACTTTTTATTTGTATAGTTTCTGTTTTCATTTTAATTGTTAAAGTTTCAGTAGTTTTGTTGTGTCCTCAGTCATCTCAATGGCAAAAAGTGTTGAATTCACCCCATAAATAGGCTACACCCCGATATTCTTATCATTATAGATTGTTATTAATTTCTATTTCAGTTTAAGACAGTTAAACTAAATGAAATTGAGAAATGTTGCCTTGCCAAGTGGCTAAAAGAAGTTTAATTTCTTGTCTAGTTTATTTTATTTCAGTTTCAGTTTTCTATAAGTGCCCTGCGCTGCTTGTGTCATTAAATATTAGATTTTAGGGGTGTAACAATATATCGTGTCACAATATATCGCAATACAAAAATGCAACAATATGTATCGTGGATAATGACAATATGTATCGTGGACAGTTCACCCAAAATAAAAATTACCCTGTGAGAAAAAATGTAAGTTTTCAGAGTCAGTACTACATTAAACTACAATATATTATGTTGAATATAATGTATAATAATGGGGGAATATTAGTGGGTCCTGATAATGCTTATGTTATAAGTCTTATGTTACCAGTAAAACGTGGCCTATGTTATTTTAAATATATCTAGCCAGTGACAGAGTGCAAGCATATTCGTCTAAAATAATTCAGTATTTTCAGGTTCAGAATCATGAATATATTTATTCTGGTGTTACCATTGTCCAAGCCTATTCATTTACACCCAGAATATTATATCAAATTTAGCATTCAATCAACAGTAAAAATGTTCTTAACCTTTTATTATATGTCTTGGAGTATCGCAATAGTATCATATCGTGAGTTCAGTATCGTGATATGTATCGAATCGTGAAATTAGGGTATCGTTACACCCCTATTAGATTTGTTAATCATATTGGGTTTTTATGCCTGGCATTTGACCAGTTAAAAAATGTTATTGTTCTGCACACAGCACGGTGAGGTTATGTCAAACATTTTGCATCAGTGAGGTTTGAGAAAAAATGCTTTGTTTGAAATGCAAAGCAATAAAATGCAAGTCTTTCTTTCTAAACTTTTCCTGAGGAAAAGTTTAAATATTTATGAAAGGTAAATACAAGTAAATTTTGCTAGAAAACAAGCCGTTCATTTATCCCGGCCTAACCAATCATTTAGATAGAGCTGTGTCATGAGATCGGACGGAGCGTGTTAGTCACATGAGTTTTCCTGTGAAAAGCGCAGTCCACCCCATTGCACTTTGATCTAATGCACGGTAATGCAGGTTGGCAGAGTGAGAGGAGAAAGGCAAATGAGAGTACCGGGCAGAAGAGAGATGGAGCGAGAAAAGGATGATGGAGAATGAGATGGGTCAGAGAAGATGAGAAATAAGTCCCTGTGTGGATTTGACTGGCTCAGACGACAAAGGAAGTGACAGTGGAATGATTTGCTTTCACCTGTAGTAGCGCTCACTTCAGAGTCTGTCTGCTGAATGGGCATTTTCAATGTAGGAACTTAGATAAATATGAAATGGAAATGTGAAACCTGTTTTAATATGTAAAGCTCATCATTTTTCGTTCAGCTAGAATAGTAGGTTAGATAAATGGTAATGGTTGTCTTCTTTAAAGTCCAGTTTCCGGATTAGATTAGAGTGTGTGTGTGTTTTTTCAGCGTTCAAATATTTCTAATACTTTTCAGTATTCAAATAAAAGTAGTCGGTTGTAGATTGATTCTCCCTTGCACAAAGTAAAACTCTGGTGCTTTCAAAACATCCTAACATGGCAACGTTTTCAACCAATGGTGGAAGTTTGGGGGTAGGGCTATCTTTTTGATCGACCAATGGCAGATGGAGGTAGTGTTTTTGGAGACCGTTTTAAAATCAATCATTGAATTGAGTAATGTCTTTCTACTTACTGAATATAATGCTGTGTACAAGTGAAATGTTACCCATTATTCCACGATAGACATTTCAAATCTTAGTATGCTACGTTACAACGCATTTTGTGTAAAAATGCCTTAACTTTTGGTTGCTATTAAGAAAGAAATGTTAAAAATCGTGGTTCTCTTGTATACTGCTATTTTTGAGAAATGTAGTATTCTACATAAAATAAAATAAAAACATACTGTCCTATTCCGAACGTAGCGAATTAACTGTTTCTTAGCTGATTTAACAATCACTTTGATTTAATAATACAGAGTAATTGTCTTAAACAGTACGCACAATTGTTTACATGACAGACCTGGTATCACTGCACAAAAAGGCAACTTCGAGCCATCACCGGCTTCTGAATAATTTCCATCCTTAGACAGGAAGTGGCATGACTGCTCATATCCTGTCTCAGGAGGCTTCGAGGAAATCTGAGCTCTTTGTACAGGGGTAATCTCATCGTCTGCGGGCCAGCAGGAAAGACTTCTTGGAAATCATCCTACATGAGCAGGAATATGTTTCTGCTGGTCAGACAGTGAAACAACATGCAAAGTCACCACACAAGCAAGTTCCTACTTCAATGTTTCTCTTTACAACTTTGAACATGATGATTTTACTGTATTTCATAAAATCAATTTAGTATGAGAGTAGAACGTGCATGAAGTATTATTTGGGATACAATATGCAGCCGTCACTTGGCTGATGTCCTTGGCAAAAACTTTCCAACAAAATTGAACAAACCAGATGTGGGTATTTACTGCATGTGAGTTTCTTATGATGGATCAGGTTGGTTTAGTAAAGCTAACAGCAGTAGATCTGAGTGATGCTGTTGTCAAAGTTAACACAAATGAAATTCTGTCATCATTTACTTCCCTCTCATATCATACTGAATTGACATTTTTGGCACTGCTGGTTTAGACTGCTGAAGAAGACGTACACATGCAGGCACGCGCGGTTGTTCGCCATTTATCCCGCTGACAACGGATGCTGACCCGTGAACCGTATCCTGGAATGATAAATGAATTGTTGGTAATCAATATGGGTGATGAAATGATAATCATTATCTTCACGCTTGACGTGCCCATCATAGTTCAACTGAAGTTCACGGTCCGCGCCCTTAATTACAGAGATTTGTGAGAAAACCACTATAAGATTTTTGCAATAAAATGGCTAAATGTGTTCTCTCAAACTCTTACTTAGACTCTCCTCATTTGAGCGGACGGCTGCATTCCATTCTGAGCAACTGATAAGTGACAGCAAACTGTCAGCCGAACCCTTGTCCCTCAGGGTCTGTCAAACAGCAGCACCATGTGATTCTTTGCTAAGTGGAATGATCTAATGACTGTTGCTGTGGTCAAACATGATGTAATAATGCTGAGGTTTGTTCCCCTGTGTGTGTCGCTGGATTTGAGTTCAGTAAAGAAAAGCGCATTCAAAAACTGGATGGGGGGGTGGTAATCGTTTGATGTAGCTTTAGGGTGGAAACATGGCTGTGTGTGAGAGTGACAGAGAAAAATGCTTGAAGAAAACTTAATAAAGGTCAGAAAGATATGCTTAGGCTATGTTTTGACAGAATTGTCACCTTCCATAAAAATATAAAAGTATCAGACGCTCATTTCTTCTCTCAAGCAGAAAATAGTGTGATCCAACAAAATTGATGCATTTAGCACAACATAACAGTCTCTCTCTCTCTCTCTCTCTCTCTCAAGAAAATATTAAATAGTCATTTGACAATCATATGACCGTGACTCTTGAGAGTCTGTGGTATTTGTATTGGGTTTTCTGTACTTTCAGAAAGGAAGTAAATCTGGAGTCTTGGAACTAAGTTGTAGGTTAATAAGAAATACCAAACCCTTTAGTCTTAAACTTTACAGCGGAAGACAAGAGTGTAGAGACAATTACATTTGAAAGGGAGGCTTAAGATAGAAACCAGCAAAAGACCTTGAGTTTGGAGTTCTTGGGTGTAACCCTGTATAGACTCACTTCAACTGTCCTAAGAAAAAACCAACATGCTGCAACAAGCAGAGAGTGTTGTTCATTCATTACGATTTTTCTTTTTTTCCAGGGGGGGTTTAAAATTATTTTCTTAAGTGTTATTAGATTTATGTTAAAATGATGATTTAGAATTTTCAAAGACGTAGAAGTTCTTTTAGGCTATGTCCACACTTGTGTGTTTTCATTTTAACACAGCGTTTTTCGTCCATACTGGCGTTTCAGATAAGATCTCTGTCCAAAAACACGTCACATGACCATTAGGGTGGTCCTTACTTTTAAAGTCTCCAATTGTCATGCTCTTAACGCTTCAAATTGTTCCTTTATATAAGAAAATACAGCATGCCAATTTGTATGGCAGTAACATAATAATTACTGGTAGCTCAATAGCTTTAAACTTTCTGAGATTTTGATGATTTTCGTAAAAACAGATCATTTGAATTGGTATTGTACCTGGCTAGTAAAATTCCAAAAGAATCTCCATAAAAACATCTAATGCACCATATATTCCTAAATATGTATTTTAGATGCATATCTCAGTTTACTTATTGTAGAAACTAAATCCAAATGAATCCATCCATGACCTGGTTTAGCAGATTTACCTTTCCTGGTGGAATCAATACATATTTCTATTGATGATCACCTTGGTTATTGTTTGGGTTTAGAGCACATTTTTTGGTTTAAAAAATTACATTACGTTCCTTGAAATTGACCCGGAACTTTGGCCGAATCAAGCAGATTATCAGGAGGCACAGGCAATTATACACGCAATGAAAGTAGTCGAGAGAGGAGTGGCTCTGATTCAAGAATACAATGGCTATCTCACACACTCTGAAGAACAATTGCAGTTTCTCCTTCATGTGGTGGAAGATCAACGACGGATCTATCCAGACTGCAAAAAGTCAACACTGACTGCTGAGCATCAGAAATGAGGGATTGTTGAAAACTTTGTGCTTTTTTGAGATTGTTGTCATTGTTGTCATGTCAGTGTTGCTCTGATTTCAATAAAATGTAGTTCATTTGCAGCAACTTTTAATATTACTTGCATATCACAATAACGCCGCACAGCTTAACATAGGCAATCTTCCACATGATTGAGCTACCTCTAAATATCATTTTTTTTGTCAACATTTTTGCATATTTCCAATTTTGAAGTTAAAAGGAACAGTTTAAAAGGTTAAGACACTAACATTTTGGTCCTTGATAAGGACCACCCTAATGACCATTCATGCACAGTGGGCATGTGCATAGTAATGTAAACTGTTGCCGATTGCTCTAATAAATGGCCTCTTGCACATGTAGGTAGAGTAATGCAGTTTAACTGCACAATGGCTGCTAAAAAGGACAACAAAGTCAGCAAATCTTGCAGTTCCATCTCCATGATATTGATTATAAGGTCGTCAAGGCTGGTCTGTTATTGTCGTGTTCCGGTCGTTTAATGGTCATATGATAGGTGTGTGACAAATCAGAGAAGGATACTCGATGATCCAGAAGACCCAATCAGGGAGTGAATGTGGGAAGCCACGCCTTTAGTTTTCAAAAGCCTCTGTTTTGGTCCATTTACACTGAAACGCAATCCCGAAGTATTCAAACTAAAACTGGATCTGCAGCGTTTTCAAAAGTCTTAGTTTTCAAGGATCGAAAACTCAGAAGTTGTGTGGACAGCAGGCGTAACCGTAGCAAGTTATGCGTTTTAAAACGAAAACGCACTAGTAAAAACGTTGCCTTAATGTCCACTCAGATTCATAAATCAACGATGTGTGTTAGCCTACCACTTAATCAGGATAAGGGAGGGCTAAATCACACTTCGGACTGCTCAAAGCCTCGATGATAACTCAGTTGTTGTAGAACTTCTGCTCCCATATAAAGTACTGTAGCTCTTGAGGGCTTACTGCACTCTTAATGCAACAGTCAGAGGAAAAAGCCACTGGAATAATGGCCTATTGATGGCTGTGAAATTGAATTGTGCTTGTTAAAAGAACACATGACCCTCCACTCGATAGCAATAGAGAAGTCTGAATGCCATTGAATGGGCAGGTATTTATTTGAAATAGGATTTTTTGGGCATTACATTTAGCTTTAAGATGTGGAGGGATTCATTCGAAACGGAACATGACCTTCAGTGGACCTAAAAGTAATTTTTTTGACTGATGAATATACACAGTGATCCCCCCCCCCCTTATTTCTCTTAATCTTGGAGAATGTTATCCTGTGTATATTTAATTTATGTATATTAATGAAAAATGAATCTGTCATCATGACATAAAAGAACTGCCTGCCCTTCTTAAGAGATCCCTGCAGAAGATGTGTAGTAATAAAATGATTTTTGTTTTGAGTAATTCAACGGACATTCTTTGCTGAGTCAGACTGTCTTTATATGAAAGTGTTGTTGAGTTTATGCAGTGTACCCACAGATCGATAGAAGCATTTACAAGGGCTCAGCTGCTTAGATCCAGGTGTCCCTGCCTGCCGGGAATGGACATTCACGCTGCATTTGTTTCTTTGCTGACCTGAGATCAATTTAACACTCTGTCTGATGAACATTGTAGGCCCTGTTTACATCTGGTATTAAGATTCGTTTGGTCAATCGGATCACAAGTATCTGATCTAACAAACAAGTCAGTGGATGATGAAGTCAACATTGGACTGCAACAAACCTGGGACTTATGCGAGGATCCTGTTTGTGGACTTCCACTCGGCCTACCCCTCCAGACTAAGTTAACCCAGCTCTCTGTTCCTAGCTGTATTTGTCAATGTATCACCAGTTTTCTGATTGATGGGCAACAGCTAGTGAGAATGGGGAAATTCATATCCAACACCTGCACAATCACTTCTGTCCTGATTTGTTCGTGGGCATGGTCCATAAGCTCAGCTTATGTTGCATGTTTCGTCTTCAACCCAAAAGTTGGGTCTTCAGCCGACAAAGTTTAAATCCCGCCTGACTAGTGCACTTCCCGTACTGTTTACGCATTACTAGGTCAGTAGGCAGAGAGTAGGTGGTATTTTGTGGCCATTCAAATGCATTTGACCAAATGAGCGTCTACACTATGAAAGAAAATCCAGTCGAATGCGTTTTCGACTACCTCTGTAAGTGGCCGAAAGTGGACAAGCTCAGAACATTTTAGATACCGTTTACACCTGTATTGGTGTCGTCGTCCATCAAGGGCCTTAGGTAGAGAATGGACAAGCTATTCCCAGATCATTGTGAAAGGGAATGTTTTCACAAGTTCTAAACCTTTTATAGGAGATAGATTAAGTATTGTCCTTTTTTAAGTTACATGTTTAAATATACAGACAGTCAGGGGCGTAGCAGCCATTCTAAAAGTGGGGGGGACAAAAGCTGTAGGTGACAATAGGATGTGACCCAAAGGTGATGTTCATAACAGGTTTTTTCCTGGTTCAAAATGAGGCGGAGGTGGTAAAATCCTAATAATGAAAATGTGTATTTTTTGTAGATCATCATATACCCTAATGTGTTTCACATATTATTTTGGTGGGTGGAGCTTGTTACCTCTAGGGGGGTCCGGGGGCATGGCCCTCCGGAAGAAAATTTGTACATTTTAAAGATAAATTCATTAATCTGGTGCACTTTTGTCACTGTTACAAATAAATAATCCACCCGCCAACTGCCCAAAATATGATATTCTTTGATTTAGATATCTGCATCTGATCATCACATTACAATTATTCAAATTCTCAGTGTTAAGCATGATAATATGGTAACATATCACACTGAAGTATAGGCTGATTTAAAATTAACATTTATTTAAAATAAAAGTTCTTCTTTTGGCAAAATTACATTTCCTTAATAGCATAAACAGAGGCTTTACTCCCTTCAAACTTAAATTGTCAGTGTTTCATTACATCACTGTTTGAAAACACTCATTTTTTGTACCTTTATAAAGGGCATTTTCCCCCTAATTTTATACAACAGACATTTTATTAAATATATCAGTAAAACCTAAATCAATGTATTTACAAAGTTTTAATATTATTTTGGTCACCCGACGTCGCAACCGAAATTTAACCAAATATTAACGTCTTTACGTTGCATACCTGATGGGAATAATTTGTTATGTCTCATTTAGCAGATGCTTTTATCCAAAGCGACAAGTAGGAGAGCATTTAACACACACTCGGCACAATCTGGCGCGACGTGACGAGGTCCATACGGGTTCTTTTGTCTTACACGTCTAGACGGTCTTACTGCGTTACAGTTGGTTAAATCAACAAGGAAACTTTACGCGTGATTCATGTCATTGCGACATACATACTTACAGTGCGTGTTTGAAATAAGGATGTAATGTCCTCTGCTTTTTTCTGGGGTTCATTTTACCCCAGACGGCCAAACAGCAAAGTGACTAAACAACGAACGAAAATTCGCAAGAGCAACAAGAGATTTGAAGCTCATGGCAAACACGCCCCAAGAGATGATTCGCGCTGTGATTGGCTGAATGTTAGTTCACTCAAGTCTAAGTAATAAATCAGAGAACACGGGCGGAAATATTGGCGCTGGGTCAAAAAAAAAAAAAATGTGGGGGACAGAATCACCTGTTTCTAAAAGTGAGGGGGACGTGTCCCCCCCGTCCCCCCCGGTTGCTACGCCCCTGCAGACAGTAGAATGGAACAACATACGGTGTAGAAACTAAGCTGTAACAAATAATGAAGAAGAAGAGGCCGTAAAAGCCTTTCTTGTGGTATGAGGTTACGCACCGGTGTGCGGGACTGGCAGGGTTAAAGCCTTTCTCCTAGATCAACAGTTACCTTTCCTTCTTATACCCTGAGCAAAGCATTGTTAAACATGAGTGGAATACCAACACCAAACCGACCGACAGGAAACCAAAAGATGAGGCAAATGTGTGGTGATCAAGAGGGGGAGAAGAACATTAACATATTCTCCTCAATGCATGTTTAACCAATAGTACCTAGATTGTACATTAGGATACTTTAATATCTCTATTAAGTTCACCACCATTCATTTCAGTTTATAAGCTGTCAGATGAGACCAAACATGGCATAGTTACATATTAGAACACACTAGTAAATAAACAGTATGTAGTTGAAAGCATATGTCCTGTGAAGCAAATGGTACAGACGTGTCATTGAGGTGCAAACAACTCTGTCTCTCCCGACAGAACCATCCTGTGCCTGGAGTGTCCCAACAGTCCTCAATCAGCATATTGATGAAATCCCTGCACTAGATAGGCATTAGCATGCTGTGATGATGAAAGCTATTGTGCCACGTCTAATTCACATGAATACCTTTAAAAGGCTTTTTGAAGTAATAGGGCAGTAAAGAGTTCTGCCCATATTTGCTCAGCCCTATAGAAGTAATTATTTATTTTTAGAACTGACTTTGCATTTCTTGCAATCTTGAAAGTCCCATTTTTAAATAAATAGCCTGATATTAATAAAAAAAAAATTTTTTTTTGCTGAAATGAGTAGTTAGATTGAAAGAGCTATATTTAGCATACTGTAACGGTCATTTGGCGTTTTGCAGGTGTCCAGATGGAAGTTTCATAAATGTGAAATATAAGAGTGTTTTAATATAGCCCTTGATTTATCCAGCACCATAATCTAACCTTCACTTGTCCTCATTCGCTTTTTCTTTTCATCCCTTCCCACCATCACTAGAAACACTGAATGCTCTAAAGGAGATTAACCTGACAGGAGAGTTCAGCAGATCAAGCTGCCAAAAGTTCTGGTCATGTGACCTCACCCCTGTCTGATCCCATAATGCCCCAGGTGGTAAGAGCCCGGCCAGGAAGGCAAAGAGAGATTTATTGGAAAATGTTTTGATATATTTATATCAAATAATATCGGAATTTTTCGCATCTGTCGCAGTGGAACAATAAGACGCTTTTTCTAGACCAAAGGGTTAAATTAATATTGTGCTCAATACTCAAAAATATATACTCTACCATTCAAATGTTTGGGAAATTAATGCTTTTATTCAGCAAGGATGCATTAAATTGATCAGAAATGAGAGTAAATACATTTTATAATATTACAAAAGATTTTATTTCAAATAAATGCTGTTCTTTCTATTCATCAAAGAAGCCTGAAACATTTTCTATCACCGTTTTCACAGAAATATTAAGCAGCAACTGTTTTCAACATTGATAATAATAAGAAATGTTATTTGAACAGCAAATCTGCATATTAGAATATATTTTTGTCTGTCCGACAGTGAAGCTATTTGAATAGAATAGGGGTCGAAATAGACAACAGACTTATAAGACTGCCAATCAAGAAAGCTGCTATCATCTCACTGGCCTTCAGGCATTGTGTGTGTATGTGTGTGTGCGTCAGTCCGACACAAGCAGTCCTTGTCTGAGCGACTCACAAACGGAGCATGTGACGTACTGTTTTGGGGATTTACACAACTAAACAAGGGATGGAAACTGACAGCACAAAATGGACGGCCATTAACAGTGTGACCCAGTGACTTCCAGTTCCCCATAGACCTGTGCTATATCTTCTTATAATGAGAGAAAGGAAACAAAACGTCACACTTTGTAACACAATATTCCTAAGAGACTCTCCACACGTTCGGATGATGAACTGCTTTGTGCAGGTGCAAGAAAAATAGGAAAGTATTGTAGATAACAGTAACACCACTGCCAACGTTAGACTGTGCTTATTCATGCAGATATAGCCACAGCACTATCACAAATCAACACACACACACACACACTGGATTTGTATAAAGCTATAATAATAAAATGCTGTGTTATCAGGTCAGAGTTCCATCCATCCATCCATCCGTCCGTCCATCCGTCCGTCCATCCATCCACCCGTCCATCCGTCCGTCCATCCATCATCCATCCATCCGTCCGTCCGTCCGTCCATCCATCCATCCATCCATCCACCCGTCCATCCATCATCCATCCATCCGTCCGTCCGTCCATCCGTCCATCCATCATCCATCCATCCGTCCGTCCGTCCGTCCATCCATCATCCATTCATCCATCCATCCACCCGTCCATCCATCCATCCATCATCCGTCCGTCCATCCATCATCCATCCATCCATCCATCCATCCATCCATCCATCCATCATCCATCCATCCATCCGTCCATCCATCCATCCATCCATCCATCCATCCATCCATCCATCCACCCGTCCATCCGTCCGTCCGTCCATCCATCATCCATCCATCCGTCCATCCGTCCGTCCATCCGTCCATCATCCATCCATCCGTCCGTCCATCCATCCATCCATCCATCCATCCATCCATCCACCCGTCCATCCATCATCCATCCATCCGTCCGTCCGTCCATCCGTCCATCCATCATCCATCCATCCGTCCGTCCGTCCGTCCATCCATCATCCATTCATCCATCCATCCACCCGTCCATCCATCCATCCATCATCCATCCGTCCGTCCATCCATCCATCCGTCCGTCCGTCCATCCATCATCCATCCATCCATCCATCCGTCCATCCATCCATCCATCCATCCGTCCGTCCGTCCAGCCGTCCGTCCGTCCGTCCATCCATCCATCCATCCATCCATCCGTCCAGCCGTCCGTCCGTCCGTCCGTCCATCCATCCATCCATCCATCCATGTTGCTCAAACCGTAGAGCAATGTCAAGGTCATGGGTTTGCACATCCCACTAAATTTGTTGTTTTAGAAGCACCGTTAAATGTAAACATGGCAATTACTGCCTGATTCCAAATTTCTGTGCCCATCAGGGTGGATTATGAAGACTAACATGTTTGTCTGACTTCCTGCTGGTTTGCTTAATTATGTATGAGATCAAAGTCACTGATGAAGTCATGTTATTAACATGCCCAGGACTCGTGATGATTACAAGATTAGTACTCCCTGTGAGGAGGCTACTTAATGAGCAAAGGCTAATTAGCCAGGCGCCACGCTGCCTATTAGAGATCTCGACATACAAGAAAAGTTGATTTAGTGATCGCAGAGCCTGACTTGTTGCAATCAGATTATGGATATGTAACGTTTGTTTTTGAAGAATACGAATAAGAAAGGTGACCTGGTTAATAGAAAAATAGAAAATGAAATTGACTTTTTTGGTCCGTTTTACCCAAGCTTAGGGAGAATAATAATTTACTATTGGAGGCATCCACTGTTGCCAGATCTTCCCTTATTTTATGTCTTGTAAAGGCATATGGCCAATACAATTGGCCGTCATTACACTTGTAGGAGCACTACTCGGATGGAAATCATAAAGCTGGCTGGATAAGAAGGTGTGAAGAAAGAAAAAGCTGACATCTTTTTCAAACATTTACTTTGAACTCTCCTCATGCTGTGACCATGGCCCATTTCTGCCCAGGAGCTCACAGGAGCACAGGAAGTAGAAGCATTGATTTATTAAGAGTTGGCAAATTGAATCAAACCTTACGAGAGCACCTGGCTTTTTCGGCAGCTCCATTTGCCAGCATGGCTCATTAATGAATGGAGGGATAATAGTCGCCACCGTCTGTGACTCTATTTGTCCCCAAGAGAATGTGTTTTTTAGACTCATAATTAACTAGTGGTATTGCGTGTGATGATAGCATTTGTCATCTTGCTCCATGGGATATTTGAAAATTAACTCTTTTTCTTCCCATGATGCAGTTCCTTAAGAACACAATCCATTCTTTTGAGTGGCCTTTTCTTGTTTTGACAATGATAAGTTGTAATGGATGAGAATATTATTACCAGAAATTGCCTGTAGTCAGTTTAAATAGGAAGCTGCTTTCTTCTGTTGCTGATTACTAATGTAGGTAGGCGGACATACTGGGTCAGGATCATCACATTTAATATCCTGGACCCACTTTAAGACTTGAAAGACATCAAAAGCCTAAAGCAACATCTTAGGGTCGTTTTCTGATTGTCGGCACTCATATTTTGTTAATTTTTAGCTTGTCTGAATAAAGATTCTGGATCCAGATCCATATTAGGTCTTCTAAAAACCCTTTTTTGCACCTTTATTTTGAAAATTTTCGTTTGAACGGGTATCCTGTACATTTAAGGCTCTGCAGGATCTTGTTCTATTGACCTATTTTATCTTCTCCAGGGGAATATGAGGGCCCAAAGATAGATAGTGTGGTTAACACTCTTGGATATTTGCTTGCGTATCTTGTGGATAATCAAGCATTCTTATGTCTCGCACAGGAATGTCTCCACTTTCACTCTGTATCTCAGCTGAACTTACTTTACTGTGCGAGCTGAAGACAAGCAAAGAGGTTGGTTGAAGCGACAGTCGGATCAAGCGTTGCGTAACATTAAAATCACACTGGGAAAAGCCGTTAATGGGCACAACATAGAGCCAGGGACCTCATAAGACCCCACAATCCTTTGAGTCTCTGGATGATAAAGCGTGTGAATGAAGACGTTCCTTTGAACCGAGGCACAGGTTGAGAGAGTTCATAGTGATTTCATTGTGAAGTGGAGGATTAAGCCACTTTAGTAATGTTAGTCTGGGAGTAGAAATTGCCCTTCCTTGTGTTACACCGTAAGAGGGTGTATTCTGTAGAGGACTCAATAGTATAATGACAATAATGGGATGATATAACAGTATAAAGTCCACATAATAACGCTAAAGATTCTGCGATACCCCTACTGTATTTGTGCAGCTGTCATTGAGAAGAACTGCGTTGCATAATTCATATGTGAGCGACAAAGAAGCATTGATGCGAAAGATCAGAAAATAGAAAACAGGGTAGGGTGTGTTCCTGAACAAATCAAGACGTTTAGTTGTTTACAGTTCCAACATTATAACTTGCCACATTAACATATTTATATTCATTAATAACCACTGGAACACTTATCCACAATGAAAACCATTAAGCAATATTTCATGAGCAAGACCGCTGATCATCAGCATGATTGCTAGCGTGATCCTGTTTATGGAACTGTATTATATAAAAACTATAAGTAGGCTAAATATTGAATAAACGTACATTTTATACACAATTGCCAGTTTCTTTGTGCATTTTTCCTCCGTCAGCGGAAATGACAAAGCAGTGACATTTAGTTCCTGAATGAATCAGTGTTTTGATTGAATTGATTTGGTTGAGTGAATGATTCAGTGATATTAATTTGAATTGAAGTAATACTTTTAGTCTTTGTAAAGATCCAATTTATAAAGATAAATGATCAAGTCGTGAGATGAAGGTTTTAATGTACCAAATTTTACTATAATTTCAAAAAACAATATTTAGCCTAACTAATTAATTCATCTTCCACTTAAAATGACTATTGTCGCTATAAGACTTTGGCCACACCACCCATAGCAATACTCTCTTTTTGAAATGTTCTTGCACGTGTGGAGACATTTGGCACTCAAAGTGGGATTCTAATGGCAAGCTTTGACTTGGAGTCAGATGGCTTGAGGCTGTATAACCGATAACTGAAAGTCCTCTCAGACTTTCTTTTCTTGCTTCTCTTGAAGGTGCATGTTCTGCTTATGTAATGTTTGCCGATGACTTTCAGAAATGTTTTATTTTTCCAGAATCTTAAATTGGACGTCTTATGTTTTATTCAAGAGTCTGGTGCGGATACATTCTCACATTCTGTAAGTCAGATGTCATCTAAACATCGCTAATGGTAGATTTCTGCCATATCCTGGGCTTACTGAAAGTCACTGGCAGGTGGAAGAAGCAGACAGATTATGTAACACCCATTTTTTGCTGAAAGATAAAAGCTGAAGCTATATCACTGATTGCATGGGAATTGAATGGGATGGGGGCTGAGCAAGCTCGAATCAATTCGGTTAAGCTTCTAAGGTTCATCACCATTTTTTGATGTTGCCTGAGTTTTAGAATTTACAGCCAGTGATGTGAAGATGGAACTTCATGCCACAGCTCAGTTTCATATTTATACAGTGTCTGAGGCATTACAATTTTACTGTTATAATATTACAAGCATTGCCCTCAAGGTCATGAAAATGTGCTTCTAAGAATGAGGATTTAATGCTGCTATATACAACTATGCACCTTTCAATTATTATTTGTAACATCATGTACGGTAACGTTATAAAAAAAATAATTTTTTGTAAAACTTCACTTATTACAAGAGTGATGATGATTTCATTATGAGTTTTTTTTTTTTTTTTTTTTTTATTTATTAAAAAAAAAGGTACACAACCTTGTTACACAACTTTTAGTCATTTTAATAATACATTGTCTCACCTATCATATATTAATAGATAGATAGATAGATAGACAGACAGACAGACAGACAGACAGACAGTTCGTTTGATTTTGGTTCATTCACACTGCCAGTGATTTTCCGGAATCTGTGAGTGGTTCACTTTGGGGTGTGACATCCCGTAAAGACACGTGACGTCAGGGTGTGATAACTCCTGTCAGTTTTCAGTTCTGCTGACAACTCCTCTTCGAAGGCACACAATTTTACGGCAATTTCCCGGGATTAACGTGCTGTGTGAAAGGGGCTATAGATAGATAGATTTAAATCTTTAGAATGTTTTCGGGATCCATTGCTATCCATTGAGAGAATTCTCCACCAGTAAATCGACAAATCAGGTTTACTCTCTCATGTTTAATTTTATCTATTCTTCTTCTGGGTTCACAGCGGGGGCAAGAGTGAATTATTCCACTGCAGTGTGCTGTCAATTACTAACCTATGGCTCCATTTTTCAATTAGTGGGAATGCAGGATCTCTGGCTGAGATGAGCTGAACATTTGATCCTTGTCTGAATCACATTTGCCATCCATCCATCCTCCATTCCATCCATCCATCCATCCATCCATCCTCCATTCCATCCATCCTCCATTCCATCCATCCATCCATCCATCCATCCTCCATTCCATCCATCCTCCATTCCATCCATCCTCCATTCCATCCATCCTCCATCCATCCATCCATCCATCCATCCATCCTCCATTCCATCCATCCATCCATCCTCCATTCCATCCATCCTCCATTCCATCCATCCTCCATCCATCCATCCATCCATCATTTTACAAATAAATTGAAATTATATTATAAAACCCCATAGAAGAATCTCGAAGGAACCAGATGAATATCTATTCATCTCTATATATCTCTATGTTAGTTAGTTAGTTAGTTAGTTGGGAATCTTCCTACAGCTGTGTGTTAGGTTCATGTTATAATGTGAAGAGGCTAGAACAAGGACAGTTGTGTGTTGCTTTTAAACACTGTAAATGCTTGAGAAACATCTTTCTGAATGACTGTACTTCATGAAACTAACTTATAAAATGGATAGTCATATTCTGTTAATTTTACATCTTCACTCTTCCAACAGAGTCCATTAGAGTCCTCATATACAGTATACATAAAATACACACTGATTGCACTCCTTTGGCTCTGTCTAGAACTTGCACACATGTATGTATATGAATGGATTAGGGGAGTGCGGTATTTGTCGTCTACGATAATATCGTAAAATGTCTTTTTAACGATATGCGAGGTGAACATTTTTTTCTTTTTCAGTCCCTCAAAATGCCATTGTCGTACAAATGAATGGCCAAAATGCATAAAATGTTTACTGTTTTTAGTTGAAAATGGTGTCGTGTATGCGGCCCCTTAGTTTCATGTATGTATCCATGACAGGAGGTCTAGACCAGCCAAGTTACCAGCACAAAAACAAACTCAGCATTGTCTAATTATCGTTATCGAAAAAATGCCCCAAATGTTTTTTTTTTTTTTGTCAATATCACACACCACTAATGTGAATTTGTTCATGTCAAGACATTGCACTACAGAGAAGTGAAGCCTAGCAGAGCTTCTATATGACTCATTTGGTAAGTGGGTTAATTCGAGTGACCCACTAAAGAGGAGCAAACATGTGTTTTAATGTGAGGTTAATGATAAAAGTGCTTACTGCAGGTCAGGACCACTGAGAGCTGGTGAATACTCTGAGAGACTGTATCCTTTACATTAAATGTCAAGTCAGATCAAGAAAGGTCTGAAAAATCATACACAGTTGAATATATGACAGGTAAAAATGATTTCTGGTCATCCAAACTGTAAAATATATAGGCTACGATATCTATTTTAATGGTTCAACAAAAAGTTGAGAAGTGGAAAATAGAAATACAGTATACACATTCATTTATCTTGGACTATTTTGTAAGGTACTATACTATTACATCAGTCCTGCTATTGAGTACCAACAACCATCATGTGAGCATATACGTGTGTGTGTGTGTGCGTGTTTCAGCCACACCTCTCGTGGTCACATTGTCCAAACATGACAGATTGGAGTGAGTTTGAGTCCACGTGGCTCAAGTCCTGAGGCTGGTCACATGCTGGCACAGATTGATTATTCTTCTATCATTCTGGAAGGCACTAGCCTTAACTATCTAGTTAATATGTGAGGAATAATTGATGAAAGGATGTTTAATGATGGAAAATGTATAATAATGTATTATTATTAATATTAATATTTACATATATATAATTTTCTCATTCATAATAATAATAAAACATTGATTTATTCATTTGCCTACCTTCCTTTTTGTATAATACTACAACTGCCAAAAGTTTCCACCTAAAATGATTATGATGGTGCGATATTATGTAATGGTATATTATTACGTTCCATGTATGATTTGTCTTTATGTTCTAGCTTAAATAATAATAGGCTAGGGTATACCTTGAACTTGCCAACCTCATTTATCCCTTCATGTCTTTTTGTCCTTTCCATTAACTGCTTAATAAGCTGATACACAAGGACAGGTACACTTACGCTAATGGATACTAACTCCAGGCCCCTAAATATTTAATGTGCACATGTAGCACATTGGCTCGGCGTTCCCCATGAGATAGCACATACCAGTGAGAGAGCCTTACCGCGTAAATGGCAATGGGGTTCGGTAGAGACCGACCGTTGAGATTAAGCTTGGTGAGAGAAGAACATTATGACATTCAAATCTAGAAGCTTCCAGACCTCTCTGCTCTCTTCCGGGGGCGGAAGTAGCTACAGTAACAGATGGAGCGCATTTGAGAGCAAGTGTAGCGTTTACCATAGATACACCTCCACCAGCAACAGCATGAACCTCTCGGTCAGCGAGCGAACATAGCATGATCTCCACAGATGGCCAGTATTGTTGGTTTTGCAGAGTTTTATACATTTGCTTGCAAGCCTGTCTTTTATATTTCCTAAAAAAAGAAATGTTGTACTTTCTTTTATGTATACTTGTGTTTTTTTTTGTGATGTTTGATTTGTGAGTGGATTTTTTTGGGGGTTTTTTTTGTCAGATTTTCTTTAATGAATCAGTCAAAATTGTATTACAGTATTAAACTGTCTAATTTAAAGGGTCAGAGAAAATGGTCATATAAAACTAAATTAATGTTTTAGGTGACTGAAACATTGACTAATATAATCAGTGGATCTTGATGTAAAAAATTATAAATAAAAAAAACGTATAAGTAGTGAAAAGCAGATTAGTACTTTATACATCAGCAACAGATGGTGTAACACTTTGGTTAGCATTTCTCGCTAGCATCTTACTAGCGTCCTGGAGTTGTTTACCTCACACATTCTCTCTCTCGCTCTCTGTTGGCCTGTTTTTGGCTGAAGACTGATTGTTTGGCCTGTTGACAACCCTATTAATCTCAGTCCTGTACGGGCCTGTCTGCCTCCCCCAACAAACTATATTTAAAACGCCTTTTGTGATGTAAAATGTTGTTAACCTTAAAGATGAGCTGACTGGACAAGCATGATAGCTCTTATCGCTAGCTGCTTTTGTGGACAATCCATGAATTATACACAAGTGTTTAGCAAACGTTACCAGAGCTACCACTGAATCAATGGCCAGGATGTGTGTGGGTTGTGTGAGAACGGCTGTATTTCTGTCGTCCACGCTGTGCTTATCAGTGGGTGAGATAAAACACATAAAGGTCTGCTTTTTTTGTGTTTTGTACAAGAGCTGACTCAAGAACAGCCTGAGTTTTACATATGACGTCAACAGAGCCACAACAAAAGCATTTCAATGTCATTTTATGTCTAAATATGTTGAAATTCACTTATTTGAAGGACTTTGTGAATCTCCAAATGTAATGGTAGACTTTCATGTTGTTGATTTCTTGTAAAATTTTCTGTTTGGTCTAGGGATGCACAATATAATTATCAGATGAAATTGGATTTTTATTTGTGTATGCTGTTATTTTTACTTTATTTTATTTTATTCACATTTTTATTAAATATATGTTTTTACATTTTAGCTCACTTGAAGTTAATGGTTGAAAAAACACTAATAATGAATAAGTTGATTAAACGTAATCTTTATCAGACGTATAATGCATATAATATTGTGATTATTGCATTTCAAATTATGGATTTTATTTTTTTAGTGTTTCATTTAGACAAAATAGAACAGAATTTAAATATCAGCCATTAATCAGTTATCAGTCATAATATGAAACTAATGATCAATATTATCTTATCAATATTAGCCAGAATGTGTCACCAAATAAAACAAATGCCATAACTAAGATAAAATTCATAGAAATCTTCTGTGTCTCTGGTGATAGAGGTGGAGAATGTCTGCCATAATGCAATTCAATGTTTCCAATGACTCTCACATCAATTATAAAATAATGTATTTGTCATCTATCCTCCTTCTATCTTTGTATTACTTTACATTAGAGAGCCTAAAAGCATTTATTACTCTTTATTATATAATTGCCAAAGCTATCTGAGTCCCTGTGCATTCTTGCATGCAGAGAAATTTACACAAGTAGACAGATGGATACAAACACACTATATTCCTGGTTCTCTCAGTTGACAAAGACAGTGATTGTACAAGATAGAAAAGAGTATATATTGACTTCTTGCCCCACTCACATAGGCAGTAGTAACACAAGTCTCATTAATAGCTAAATTAAATGCAATGTATTGGACAGATATTTGTATGGACACAATTATTATATGGATGTGTGATTTTTTTTTTTTTTTTTTCACATATACAGCAATATAATAATTTCCAATGATAGAATAATTCAGGCATAAATATCAGACCGTACTAATAATGATCCCAGTGGACAGGAAAAAAAAGATCCTTCTTTTCTGTGCTTTTCTTTTCATCTAGAAATACTTTCCAGTAAGTATTAATTTAGAAGACACACTTTTTTCCAAAGCAATTTACAGCAGTATTAAGTGACAGTCCCACTGCAACCTGGTGTTAAGTGTTCAATCCTTATGGGATTCGATCCAAACTCCCCCTGGATACTGACCCTGAGCTTTTACCACTATACCACACATCCTTGTTGTGTAATCCTATAGCAGATTTTATCAAACAGATCAGAATTAGAAACAGCTTTAACGTGACAGACATCTCTGTAATGCACTCTTCAACCCAGACATATTTAAAAGCTAAAACCAGATCAATAGCAAAACCACATTCAGTGATCTCCACTTTAGCAGTATTAGCAGCTACGAAATTAACTACTGTGCTTTTATTGTCCTTAAATGCATGAGGATTATTGAGCTTTTAGTCTCGCTTAAGGCTTGCCTTGCTAATTGTATATGGTATGGATATTGTGCAGCATTGTTGCTGGAAACACATGCTGACTTGCTTTCTGTATAGCAGAATGTCTTTAATACACATGCATTTACTTGAATAAAGATCCATGAATGCACATTCATCAGACATAGAAGGCAATCATATTTTTCCCGGTATTTTATTAGTGTTTTAAGCATTGATAAAACACACTGTATCTGAGAGTAGTGGCTTTCAGATTAATTGAAAAGTTTGTAGAAATGTAATCTAAAAGATTATATAACTTGCCGTGCGCTCCATTGGTCAGTGTAGCATATAATGGATTGTTCAATCGTGTTATTAAAATCCACACACACTCATGCTGCACTGTGGATACCTGCTGTCTGCTTTTATTCCAGTCATAAAATATTGTTGCCATACCACATAAAATAAAATGACAGTAACTGCTCTCTTTTAGGCAGTTACATTTTAACCATTACTGCACTGCAACAGCTCAGCGTGATTGAATTTACATTGCAGTTATGTATTATGATTTTCCTTTTCTTTCTTTTGTTTCACAGCCTGAATAGACAAATAATATTCTTTTCCCACTTAAAGTGACAGTTCACACAAATGTTCTTGTGTTCTTCTGTGGGAGCGCAAAGAAAAGATGTGTTGCGAATGCGCATACAATGAAAGTATTAAGCAGCACAACTGTTTGCAACATTTATATTAATAAGAAATGTTTCTTGACCATCAATAGAAGTTCTGAAGGATCATGTGACTGAAGACTGGAGTAACCCCTCATTTACACTGCACACATGTGCGGTGCATTACGTCTGCGACAAGGTTTTATTCCGTCCTCCACGCGGTGCCAACTCACACCAGGAGCATTTCAGAAGCGGACCGACTGGATGCGCGAGACCACGTGATTTGCCTGTCCGACGTGTTTTTTCTTGATTTTTGGGTTTCTACCATACAGTCTATGGTTTCTACCAAGGATATTGGTGTGTAATACGTTTGGGTTGTTGCACAGGGTGTTTATTTTGAATTTGACAAAGTTTTTTTTACTTTTATTTTGTATTTCCGGTGCGTCCGTCAAAAATAGACTAGGCGCCTATATTTAGCGAAGCGGCGCGGAGAGCCGCTTCTGGGAAGCTTCTGAAACGCGCTGCGTCGCGGCCGGTGTAAACACAAGCATTGACTAGAAAGGGCGCGATCAGCTCCGGTAGCCGTGTCGCAGGCGTAATGCGCCGCAGACGTGTACGGTGTAAATGAGGGGTAATGATGCTGAATGTTTTGAGATGTCTGATGACAAGTGCAGCTTTTGAGATTCTGCACAGACCCATTGACCCAGATCACAACATTTACTTGTAGCATTTTACCAGGAGAAATGTTGTTATGTCTCTAGTTTTAATATAGCTGATGTTAAAGGGACATTTCACGGCTGGAAAGATGAATGTGTATTTAAATTGGGTCATTTATGTAGTAGAAATGTGAAATTATTTTAGAAGTTGGTGCCTTCTAGACTGAGAAAAGCCAGAAAATGTATTTTTGGCTCATGTGGATGAAAGACAACAACTCCCAGAATGCACTTGCTTCGCTGCCCTATGAGGCCACTCCCAAGCCACGCCCACCGGTTACAGAGGGCAGTATCGGAAGAAATGATACGACTAGGCTACTAGTCGACTCGAAACTGAAAAGACGCCGTTTTATCGTGAGATCCCACCCCCTATGGGCGGGTTGAAAACATGCAGAACGAGCTCCTCCTACTGGCTGTAGTCTCTCGCCTCTGGCCAAAAAAGCCTCCGATGACGCAAAATGACGAGTTTTGTGTCATCGGAGGTTTTTGTTTTCAAAAACACAATACAGAAATCTCTCATCTCAGGGGGACACGAGGAAGGGAAGCACGGTCATTCGAAAATACAACCGGGTTTCTACTGATGCAAAGCTTAATGCTAATCGGTGAAGTATCCCTTTAAGGACAGGTTGCATCATCGGAAAAATACACAACAGATAACTCGAATGACTTGGGATTATAACCTAACTGTTCAGAGTTTTCTGGTAATGGTCAGATCTTTTCTCTTTCACTGATTTATTTTTTCTATTTCTGATTCTCAGAGCGATTTCCCTTGAAAACAGCACCATTCAATCATGCTGCTATTTCAGCCTTGTTGTTTTTGCAGCACTTTCACTCTTTCACTTTCCCACAGAGAAAGCATTTTCCCAGTCTCACCCCTTCCTGCCTGCTTGGCTTTGTCGTTGTAGTAGTTTCTATAATTGGCTCTCCCTTAGCATCGCCATGTGTCTTAGCTTTACAGTTAATCCGTTATAGATAAGATGATTCACCAGCTGTCTGCTACTCTTAAGACAACATCTGAACCACCTCTCTCAAGGCCTCGAAGCATCCCGTATATGAATATTCATACAGTCACTTTAAGAAGAGATGTCTACCACAGTATGTTCTTTGCACTTTTGACATGTACTACAGGCTCAGTGGCGGGCGGCCCATTTCTTCTTCTTTTCTTTATTGATCAAGTCAGTAATGCTCTTGACTCTAGATGGATCACCCATAAAACATTCATTCACATACCAATACATATTGTAAACTGTACAAAAATTGAGTTTTCTTCAGTCTGAGGAGGACCAGCTAGCACTTAATGGTACACAAGTCTCTTATAGTAGGCATCGATTTCAGATTTACACGCCCCTAAACGTCACCTAAGCTAAACAAACTGTGGTTAGTCGCTTTATTGGCCGTTTAAACTTCACGTTCCTGTCAGTTTGTGATCTAAAACGATGCAAAAGGAACTAGAATTTCAAGTCTAATCCAGTAGTATTGCGTAATATTTGAGATTAGTTGTTCTTGCCTGGTTGATATTAAAAAGGTTTTGAGTTCAAAGTCAACGCAGCAATAAACATGCAATTATAGTCATTTGCCACTCAAAGTTAAACCCGATTCCCTCCTTCTCATTGGCCAGTTACATCCATGAAAAGGTCTTTATGGTGTTATTTTCTTGAAAGGGCATGCTTTTCCCAGTGGAGCGGATGTGTGAGATTGTTTGTGTGATAAAAGTTGCTGAGTGTGTGTGTGTGTGTAGTGTAGAGTGAACAGCCTACCAGGCACAATGTGTGTGTGTGTGTGTGTGTGTGTGTGGGTGTTTATTTCTGGCATTCGCTTAAGACAACAGGTTACCTTCATGTAAAACGAGTAAGAAAGGAAGCGGGAGAGAGAAGGATACGAAATTAGAGTCCTCCCACAGAATATTTGAAATGCAAACAAATGTTCTCCCACTTTGTTTAGAGCAGAAAGTCAGTAGATGTTTGTCCTTTTAAAACGAGGCTCCAATTATCTCTGAAAAAGAGGAAACATCCTTAAAAACATATGTTTCTCCGTACATCTGCTTCTTGTGAACAGCAATTGTTTATTTTCAAGTTTATGTTGGCTCAGGGGAGGAAGTCCCACTTCTCTGTTCTCCTTGGACTTTTGGATGGGAAACCGACACCAATGTGACCAAACAATAGCACAGACCGAGATACTTGGACAGGAGGCCAGGTTGAGCAAGGGTCAGAGAGAGGTCGAGAGAAGGACAATCTAGTTCCAGTTCCAGTTCACACTCTAGCACGCAATCTAGATTCAGTTCAGAGAGGTGTGAACAGACTGATCCAGATTCAGCTCCACTTCACTTTTTTTGTTTGATGTAGGGATGGGACGGTATGAAAATTTCATATCACGATAATAGTGATCAAAATTATCGCGATTATCAATATTATCACGGTTTTGTTAAAACGAGATGAAAGTGTTAAAAAATAACTGATGCTCACACTGAAAACATTTCAACAAGTTTTATATTTGAAAATCAACAAACAACAAATAAAACAAGCAGCTCTATGCACTTTTTTTAAGCAAGATTATATTCTGTGGCATTTCCTTCCTTATAATGACCGTCGTCAATAGCAACGCATTATAACACAGCGCACATGCATCACAACGGACGCGCACGCGCTCTCTCGTTTCATTCAAATACAACTTGCCGTCTTGCGTCTCCGTTTTCGATTGTATTGAAAATGAAATCAGAGTTGATTTATTGTTTACTGAGTTTGATAATATTTTTGTGATCATGTAAGATTTAAAACATTAATCTGCCTTCCGCCATTCCTTCTCGAATAAAAAAACACCAACATTGCACGCTGCGCCTGCGTCAGACTGTTGCTGGACAGGATTTACAGTGAGTTATTAAAATCGAGATAATCAAACACAGTTTTAATGATAATTCAATTTTAAACGACAGTACATTTGATCGTGGTTTATAGTGAAACCGGTAATCGTCCCATTACATTACATCCCTAGTTTGATGGGTAGAAACTTGACTAATTTTGTATTAAAATGTTGTTCTTAAAATAAGGGGTCAATGACATGACTTTTTTGTCCTAATCAAATAATGTATTAAATTAATTATTATTAATTAATTTAATTAAAATTCATTTTATCATGCAAAAAATACATATAACAACTACATATAACAGGAAATAGCCCTCTTACCTTTGTTACTATGTAAAGGTCAATAAATCACTCGCAATGTTAAATATAATTTGACCTTTATATGACATTTAGTTCAGGTTGGGTGTAAAATGTTGAGACTCCTCAAAATTTGATTGAATTTGAACTCCTTTTTTAAAATAAATTAATAATGCATGATATTTATAAAATACTTTTTACCTTGGAGATTATAAATTAAAAAACTTCTTTGGAAATAATGATAAATATATATTCATTATATAAGGAGAGAAAAAAACCTTTTTTCAAGTCATATTTAATTTGTTCTTGAAGGTATAAAAGTTTTTCGAAAAACCATATAAAACCAACATGGATACAAAGAGTACATTAATGAATTACTGAATTTTGAAAACCTTTTTCCCTTTCTTTATCATGGACACAGTGTACAGTTTGACATTGACTTTTTAGAGGTTTCAATATATGTGATGACAAATTTGAAGTTTGCCCTTGTAAGTATAGTAAAACAAGTACACACGTGCTCTTGTTACACTCCTCCATCTGTATTTCTGCATTTCCATCTTATCTCCACATCTTCCTCCTCTCAGGAATGTGACCCAACTGTCCCACGCTTAAACGAGATGCTGGCTTACAGTTCACGCAAGCTGACGACAGCTTGAGTTATTACTGTATGACTCTATTCAATTATGACCACTCAAGTTGCTTACAGATGCATTTTGCCAATATAATAATTTCCTAAGTCAGTTTGTGAGAGCCATCAGTGTTTTAAGAGTTCTTGTCGTGCATTCAATTGTTTGCATCATGTTTCAGATGTGACAGTCTGTCAGGCCTCACTGCATTAAGTTACAGGAGTCATGCAGCAGAGCTATTTTTACCCCATCCAACTTCAGTGATGCCCTGAAGCACTTTAAGAGTGTTTGTAAAGTAGTTGTAATGATAGTTCACATTTTCCGGAAAACCCTATTCTTCTGCCCTTTTCCTCACACATTTATACTCACAGAAACACTCTTACCTGGATCAGCTTGTAATGAGTTGTAACTCCCTCTGTCATATTTTTGTTTATATATGCAAAATAATATTAATAATAAATGTGTTTTAAAAAAAAATTTTTTTATAAATGAAAGCCAGTATAACATGATGTATATCATTATTAATAAAATAATCTTTATTTATTATGCACTATGGTAATGAGAATTGGGGGAAATGTGCATTTTTTTATTAAAATTTTTTTTACCTGAATTTGTTTGTACTAATTAACTCACTCTGACATTCCTTTGTTAATATATGCCATGTAAAATAGTATAAAAATAATAAAATAATAAAGTTTTTTTTTAATCAACATAAATGACAATATATATTAATAAAAAAAAATATATTTTTTAAATTAAACATTGTGTATTTTTTCCATTTAATAATTATATAATAAATAATAATAATAATTATTGTTTCTTTTTTGCACTACTTAACTGGTGTTTTTTTACTTAAGTTTTCTCCCAAGTACAATGTTAGACTCCCCATGTACCATAACATCACATCTGATGATCTAGAATTTTTTTATGAAAGCGAAGCAAATATTTAATAGCTGATTTGTCTGTGTAAGAAATAAAAAAAATATATAAATGTGCATTTATGACATAATTTACTTCCAACACCAAACGCTGAACCGCATTATACAGGACTTGCATCTATTTTCCTCTCATATTCTCACACTGCCTGCTGTTTTTGATAGCAAAATATCAAACTGTCGTTAGCTTGTTAAGGTCGTGACTGGAAAATGTCGTCATGGAGAGCATTATGTTTCAGCCTGTGTGACCTGTGGTGACACGGAAATTGCTGATCTATGATCAGTTTTCGCCACTCATATCCTGGTGTAAATATAGTTTATTTTAGCAGGGATAGCTGTTCCTGGATCAGCACGGATCAGCGGCGGCTGGTGGAATTTTCACCCGTTGTTTACTCGCGTGTGTGTGGTAGGGTAACTTGAGCTATTCCTCGGGAGCTCACGCACGAGTCGGCTGTGAGATAATCCCTTCGACTAGTGACCAGACTACTGCCACCTCTCATTCCTGTGTGATTGTTTGCTTTTCATGAGGTTGTGTACTTAGTTAGATTTCATGGGAGCTTATGCAATGATTTTGGTCTGATTTCTTTTATTATTCAGAACAGTCAGTCTCAGTTCAGCTGAATAGTTCACCCCAAAATTAAAACTGTCATCATTTACTCACCCTTAGAACAAAATGAGGGCGAGTAAATAAAGAGTAACAGATAATGTACCATGATCCATCCATTGAGGATGTCGGGTTTATATGGGTCATCCCAGATCCATCAGGTGACTTGAAGAACACAGATTGTCTGAGTGTTGGTCTGGCTGTTGTGGGTGTGATTGTGTTTTAGGGCAGTGGATTAGGTGCGATTATGGGGGATCAGGGTTCACTGAGCCTTTGACCAGCTGCTCAGTGTCGTCTGCTTAAAGCCACCTCTCCATCACAAAGATGGAGAGAGTAAGAGGTAATCAGAAGACTTCTTTATGTGATTTCAGTCTGTTTATACCGTATTTGAATTTTATCTCTTGCCGCATTAAATGAGTCACATTAATGGAATTATGACTCATTTTAATCATTTTCTAGCACATTCTGTGAAGCAGCCTCATATTTGAGGGTGAATCTCATGAAAAACATCCTAGGGCACATTTTACTCCTCAATTAAAATATGAATTATTGGATTTTTTTTTTTAATCCATTAAAGTTTTTTTTTCTTCTGTACATTATTTTAATGTCATTTCAGCAATGTCACATTACTGATTAGTTATCTGGACAATTTCTGTGAGTCCAATTTTTCCCAGTGTCAGTGAGTAATGAGAATCTAGTTCTAATTGTTATTTTTTAAGATGTAGTTTTTTTTAAATAATAATAATTTTATTAATATCTAGTTCTGTCATGGAACTGTTAGAGGGAGCGCAGGCTGATTGGTCCTTTACATGCAATCCGCAGCGCAAGCAATCACATCATTACCGCCTGGCACAAGCTGATTGGCTTCTGCTGATCCTGCAGAATCCGGACTCCTCTAAAACCCTCCACCTCCCCCAGCTCCACCTGCCTAGATCTGATGTGGGATTTATGTGTGTCTTTTTGTTTAGCAGCAGCATATCTTACATGCTCACAGCCGATAATTATTACATAAATGTTCTAATACCATATATAGTGAAAATCTAGTTCATTTTTTATATATACAGTGCTATGCATAAGTTAATACACCCATGCTAAAGTTGACTAAAAAGAGGAATAAAAAATCATATTTTGGAAATTGAACTTAATGCCTTAATTTAAAAAATTAGGAAAAATCCAACCTTTAAGGACACCAATTTTCTTTGTGAATGAATAATGTATCGTAAATAAATAAATGTTCTTCCTTAAAATACATGGTGCATAAGTGAGTACACCCCTATGTTAAATTCCCATAGAGGCAGGCAGATTTTTATTTTTAAGTATTTTTTTTTAGGATACTATGCATCCTGATAAAGTTCCCTTGGCCTTTGGAATTAAAATAGCCCCACATCATCACATAGCCTTCACCATACCTAGAGATTGGCATGGTTTTATTTCAGTTAGCCTAATAGCTAGTTTGATTTGCATTGAGAGATGATCTTATGGAAAGTACCCCATGCCAATCTCTAGGTATGGTGAAGGCTATGTGATGATGTGGGGCCATTTTAATTCCAAAGGCCAAGGGAACTTTATCAGGATACATAGTATCCTAAATATATATTTTTTTAAATACTTAAAAATAAAAATCTGCCTGCCTCTATGGGAATTTAACATAGGGGTGTACCCACTTATGCACCATGTATTTTAAGGAAGAACATTTATTTATTTACGATACATTATTCATTCACAAAGAAAATTGGTGTCCTTAAAGGTTGGATTTTTCCTAATTTTTTTAATTAAGGCATAAAGTTCAATTTCCAAAATATGATTTTTTATTCCTCTTTTTAGTCAACTTTAGCATGGGTGTATTCACTTATGCATTGCACTGAATATATATATATATATATATATATATATATATATATATATATATATATATATATATATATATATATATATATATGTGTGTATGTATATATATATATATATATATATATATGGTGTTAGAACATTTATACTAATTATATATCAATAATAAATGAATAATAATATTTATTTCACAATACAGTAATGAGAAAGAATGATTTTTTTGCATTACTATGATAAGAAATGGAACATTTTTATGGAACAAATGGAACAAATTAATAATTTATACAAAATTGTCTCACTTAAATAAAAATAAGTAATAATTGTGGTAAAATAAGCATACTATATTGTTTTCTTCTGACTTTGTATTGTGAACGTGTTTTATGAGATGTATCCTTGAATTGGTTTTCTTTGAATGTGCGTTGTCATTTTAGGGGAGCTGAAAGACATTTTGAGTAATTTGTGTTCGTGTGGATGCTGTCTGAGCTCACTCTGCAAGGTCAAAATCACCCAGACACACACACACACACAAATACACAGAGGCATAGAGATGCATGAGTCACAAAGAGAAACTTCAGACTGACTTCCTGTGGGTCTCTTAGGATTTTCCATGATGATCAAGGTGATGCGAGGAATTTGACTTTGCTGTGGTTCGTGACGTCAGTCTGAGTGGTTTAGGATTTAATTTGTATAATTGATGTTGTCAACAGCTGACCTCAGATGTGTTTAAATCCCTGCCAAAACCTAAAACGTAAAGCCAAACGCAAGAACATCAGACATGTTCTCAATGGTAATGTGACAGATATCTGCATGCATGTCTTGTTGCATGCAGTGCTGGATACAGGCAGTGTTTGAAGTGGTAATGGCTCATATTTCTCATCTTACGTAAGAGCTTAAGAGGCTCGACTGGATTTAATCCCGCCCTGACGGACAGGGAAAGGCGGAGCCACATGCGCCGGCCAATCCCATCACGGCCATTGACACTCGCTGCGGTTGCAGACAGGTTGTATGATGCTGGGATGTAAAGACACACGGCGTTAGGTGACTCCGTTCACCCTGATCCGAGATCAGATTTCCTTGCATAATCCAAACCTGCTATTAAAGCTATGTGAAGTCAGCAGCAGTGTGATGCAAAAGCAGATGCTTCAGAATAGCACATGTTGAGTGAAGTATGAGTAATGAAAGATGAAAAGAGAGAAATTATGATGTGTGCAAACCTGCTAGGATGAATATTACACGCTGTTGGTTTTTATTACCACATAGTTTTCTGCTTTTTGCTTTTGGTTAATGTACTACAAGAAATGAATGTAAAAGATATAGCAGTGGGCATCTTTTCTTACTGTTTATCAAATTCACCCCTATATAATCGACAGAAAAATGAACATTATCTCATTATTTACTCAGCCTCATGTCATTCCAGACCTGTTCACTTCTGTGATATAGCCTATATATATATATATTTCGAACAGTGTTATTTTAGTATTATTCATTTATTTATAGTAATAATATTATTATTAGAATGGTCTTTTCATGTTTAATTTTAATTTATTTTTTAGTTATTTTGTTATGTGCTTTTGATATTTTTATTTATTTTTATTTCAGTTTGTTGTTTTAGTTCATTTATTTCCAGTTATTAAAATGTTAGTGCTTCAACTTCAACTTATTCCTATTATTTGCCAAGGCAACATTTCTCATTTTTGTTTAGTTTAAGTTTTATTTAATTTAATTTAATTTAATTTAAATTAATTTAATTTTTTTGTACTATTTTTCAATTTTAAGAATTTAAGAAAAGTCATTTTTTACAATTATTATTATTTTTTTTTAATAAGCCCAAATGTTTTAATAGTTTTACTTAACCATAATCATGCAGTTCGCAATCAGCAATTTTTGCCTAATGGGTGATAAAACGGGTGAAAAAAACCACAGAGTTACACTGAAGTAGAGAGTCAAGCCCTTTTTATCATACAGAATACCACCTAGCAACCACCAGAACACCTTAGCAAATGCACAGCTTTGCACTTAAAACCACTCAGAACACCTTAGCAACCACAAAGCAATGGACTGGCAACCACCGTAAAGCATCTTCAGGGCGAAATGTAAAAATCTAGTATCATAATGTTCTTTCTCCTGTCTGTTACCCCCTCTCTCTCTCTCTCTCTCTCTGTGTGTGTCTCTCTCGCTCTTTGTTATGAAACTATGTTCGCTCTGCCTTTGGGAGTCAAATCAAGCATGACGGGGACCATAAGTTCTGTATCTGTTCTCTTTCTCATCGGAGCAAACTCTATAGTTTTAGCTGAAAGCTGGTTCCTCGTTTCGTGCATCTGTTTTTTCCAATGGTTGCGTCTGACCTGTGAACTCGAGTCAGGCCGGCCGAATGTGTCAGCACAGATTAAACAGTGTGCTCTTTTACAGGAAGTAGTCACATGGATGGATGGATGATGCATGAATATCTATGAATGACTAAATGAATAGTCCACTCTCTTTGTTTCAGTGTACAGGAGAGGAGAACTGGGTGGACAGCAGGACGGTTTATATCGGACAAAAAGAGCCTCCGCCAGGAACAGAAGCGTACATTCCGCAGAGATTTCCTGACAACAGAATCGTCTCCTCAAAGGTCAGATGTGCTCCACGGCCAAACAGCTATCTGAACCAAAAACAATACGTTAGGCAGGATGCACTGTACAGTCCGACAGTCATTATTGCAAAATACACAATGAAAGGATGATCAGGACATGTCAGGTGGTCTTGTATGGCGAAAGAAAAACACATTTTCTTAATCATTATTTTTGTTTTATCTTCCAAGATAAAAAATTATAAAATAAAATCTGAATATTTGCTATGATATAAAAGATAATCATTTAATTAGATATATATATATATTAAATTATGTTTTTTTTTTCTTGCATTGGCTCGTTTTTTGCTTGTTTTAAGCATAAACAACAAAAAATTACATAAAAATAAAGTTATCATATGCTGTTTTCATACTGATTTAAACAAAATTTGCAGTTCATACGGTTTAGTGGTCATTGTATAAAAAGTGCTGAATTATAGGTCAGGACCTTTTCACTTGGAATGCTGGTTTTGTTCGGTTTAGTTTTTAGTTTAGTTTTGTTTCATACTAAGTATAGTACAAATCTATTATCATATTTACTGACATATCGCTTGAGACTTACTGATATAAATATAATTAAACTTTATTTGGAGTACTTCTTTTTTGCGCAATGCACATTTCTTAATATTAAGCCTAAAATAGTCACATATCACTATTAGCAAGCATAGCACTGTATAATATCAGCCTTTAAATGCAAGATATTTAAAGTGCACCTAAAGTATACTTGCAATAGTTCCACTTTAGCACAATCAGATATACTTAAGTATATCTCTAGTTGCACCTCAGCACTATTTCTGGATGACTAAAGTGCATTAAGTACAAAATTAGTGTATGAATTCACTGCAGACTTTTAAGTGTATGAATTTAGTATGCCAAAAGTGCAGGCTATTCATATTAAGTACACAAATATGTAAATGTATTTGTTGTATACTTAGCATAAAATAAATGTATTTCAAATATATTTTGGTATATTTATTTTTCACTAGGGTAGGGATTGATAAAGGTCACATGTAACTGAAACGTTTGCCATTCATCGTTCATTTAAGTGTTTCCTTAATAGGTGTTTTTGGTCTACGCACCTCATTTGGAGAAGGCGCGGTGAATTCTCTGCTTTTTTTCAAATTCTGTCTGTTTTGCTTTCAAACATCTCTCTTTCTCTCCACAGTATACTTTCTGGAATTTTATACCGAAGAATCTCTTTGAGCAGTTCAGAAGAATCGCCAATTTCTATTTTCTGATCATCTTTCTAGTGCAGGTGTGTGATGGTGTCGCTTATGGAAATTGTCCTATTAGCATGAGTTGACCTTTCTGAGCCAGCGTGATGTGTGATATTTCCCCTCTCACCATCTCTCTCTCTGTAGCTGATCATTGACACTCCCACCAGTCCTATGACCAGCGGTCTGCCTCTTTTCTTTGTCATCACTGTTACAGCCATTAAACAGGTGAGAAAAGACCCCTTACTTTCCTATCTAATTGCTGTTATAATTGTGACGTCACTCCTTCGCTCGTCTCTCTCACAACACTTCTTCTCTGCAGGGCTATGAGGACTGGATCAGGCACAAAGCGGACAACGCTATAAACCAATGTCCAGTCCACGTCATCCAGCATGGCAAAGTGGTACGCAAACAGAGTCAAAAGCTACGGGTGCGTAAGCTAAGCATATATCAAATCTGTCTGTTACTGTTAAAAAATACCCAATTCCCAAAAACATTTGTTGAGCCAGTGTTTGGCTAGTTGAGACACTTAAAGTCAAAGTTTTTAATGTTGTTTATATGTCTGTGTGGTGTTTTTAATATGCTTTAAGACAAACCATGTGCTAATTCATAAGTCAACACCATTGCTGAGTATTTTCTCCTTAAAATTGCAGTGAACCAAAGACAGTCTCAAAAATACGGTTTAAATTCGCTGGTGTTTCTGACGTCACAAACTAGCTTGTAACCAATCACGTCAACGAGTGGTCAATGAGTGGATCTCTGAGCTGGTGTGAGTGAGTGGAGGCGGGGCTAATTTGCATATTCATAGGACCACACATACTAAATGAGGAACGAGTGTAGAGTTACATTCAAGCTACTTTAAGGCATGAAGATTTTTTTTTTTTATGAAAAAACATTTAAATATGTAATTTTGGTGATCAAAGAGGAGTTTTAAGGGATACAATTATTGACTACAGGGGGACTTTAAATAAACAGCAGTGTTTCCATTTTTCATGAAAATTAACCTATAAATGGCTTACTATCTATGCGTATTAAGATGGCATAAGAGAAAATATTTTAATGCTGAAAAAATGACACACCTCAATGAGTTTTCATTTTATTCTCAGAGAAATAAATCAACAAAGTTTCGCTCTGCTAACCAGCATTCTGCTTACACAGCCAGCTTGCTGTTTGGAAACAGAATGTTGGCATGCCAACAAGCAGAATGACAGTGTGCCCACGTTACCCACAATGCACTGGGAATCTTTTGTTATTTAATTGTGGAACTATTGCTCTCTCACTCTCTTTTTTTCAATATGAAAAAATCAGTTTTTTAATGTTAGAAAAAAAAAAAATCTTAAAATGTTTTTATTAGTTTAGAATCCCCCCCCCCCCTCCATCATATTGTTTTCCATAGTATTTTTGCTATGCAGAATTCATTCTGCATGATTTCATGCAATACAGTGAGTAAAAAAAAAACCACACTGAAAGCTGCGACGATAAAGAAAGAATGTGCTTGAATACTAACCATTACAGCTTTTCCTACTGATAATCCAGCCAGCATCTGTAATCCGTTACGCAACCCATGCAGACATGCCAGCGGGAACAATTACCAGGATCAGGATTTTCATTTATGTAGATTCATGAATACACAGTCAAACCTAAGTTTATTCAGACATTTCTTACATTATCACAGTTATAGTTTAGAAAATGGTGATAAAATATGACAACTGGTTTTGGCCATCCTTCTGTTAGACTGTCTCACAAATGAATTAGGTTGAATAGCTGTCAGCTGTTAAATTTAAGTACACAGTTAGATAATACCAATTTAGGTCAACCAATTACCAGCCAATGCCTAATTTTGTTCAGTCTGTGGTGTAAAAAGGTCGCATTAGCAATTAAAGAAAAAACACTTCAGCAAAACATGGTCAGGTCAAAGTGTCTGAATAATTTTTGATCCCATATGTTTTATAAATGTTACTGGTAGTCCACTGTATAAAGAATTGTTTGGGTATAATACTTCACAGTTTATTTTATTTCGCTATCCTCACTTACATAAATAAACTATAGTGTCCTGCACCCACTAGTAAAAGAAAAATTAAATCTGTTGTCTGAATAATTTTTGCTTTGGTGACTCAACCCATTATCTATAACTCATTATCAACTCATTACTAAAGTACTATAGGCAACTCATTGTCTATAGTTGATTTGTTGATATTGGTGTGACAGTATATCTTACTTTATTCAAAAGCTCTGCACTAATGTAGACATTATCTGTACCACATAAATGTTGAATTGAACCCTTTCCTGCTCTTTGACCTTTCAGGTGGGTGATATTGTCCAGGTGAAGGAGGATGAGACGTTTCCGTGTGACCTCATACTGCTCTCCACCAGCAGAGAAGACGGGACATGTTTCGTCACAACAGCCAGCTTAGATGGAGAGTCCAGCCATAAGGTGATTGGTCATTTTATAGAAAGGCAAACATCACTGTTATTACTCCTAAAACTTAGTCTCATTTACATTTACATACTGTCACATTTATTCATATAGCGCTTTAAGCAATATAGATAGTTTCAAAGCAGCTTCTCAGTAATAAACTGGAAAATAATAGAATCAGTGATGCAAACTTCGTCAAATATGAGAGGAATTCAAGTTCTGCTGTAAAGAAGCTCTAAAAAAGACAATAGTGTCATTATTCAGCACAAGCTAGTTTAGAATTGATTCATTGTTGAGATGTTGCAAAATTCATTAATTATGAAACAAACAGCTATAAAGCAGCTCTGCAGAAAACAGTAGTGTCATCTTCCAGCTCAGTTCAGTTCAAGTTTTGTTCTCATACATTGTGACTGAAATGTGTTGGTCGCACTATACAGCACACTGCCAGTTACTCTCATTAGATAGGAGATTGTAGAAATATGTGTGAGAGTTTTTGACCTTGGAATGTCGACTGGTTTCTCTCGTTCTCTCCTCTCTACACAAAGACCTATTATGCAGTTCAGGACACAAAGGCATTCAACACAGCAGAGGAGGTGGACACACTGCATGCCACGATAGAATGCGAACAACCCCAGCCGGACCTTTACAAGTGAGTAATACGCACATATACTGTATCAGCAGTAAACGCATAAACAAACACTTGTTTTCTCTTACAAACACACACTATGCATAGGACTACTGTTGGACTGACACAACAGCGTGCCACACACTCCAGATACCCCACACAAATATCCTCACATGGTGTCTTAACCACACACACAGACACACACACACACACACACAAACACACACATTAGCACAAAGCCCAGGCTAGACATTAATTTCTATCTTTTCTTCCTCTCCCGCTGTAGATTTGTGGGACGCATCAATATTTATTTGGATCGCGACGAACCTATAGCGAGGTAAATCTATACTCAGGAAATTGACTCTTAATTAAAGGGCCAGTGTGTGAAAGATTGAATTCAGGAGGGACAATTTATCATTTTCATACAACAGCTCTCTCTTCCTATTCTGATTCTTACTAAAGAAATGCTTGTGAAATGTAATGACATATTATATATTTCATGTTATATAATATAAATAATGCAAATATTGGTATCTTAGTGCACTTCAAATATGCAAATACGTTAATACATATAGTATTTAAAATAAAATAAAAACAAAATATTTATTATTGCATTTTATATAATACTGCAACGACTTTATTATAATATAATATAATATATATAATAAAATAGAGTAATAGTGTAAATATTCACAAATATTTATTTTCATATTTAGTGCATTTAGTTCATTAATATTAGGTTAGTTGACACATAACATGAATGTTTTAGGTTATATGTATATGTGCATACAGTGTATAAGATCAAGTGTATATTTCATTGCTTTTACTGGTCACCATTTAATTCACTTTTTTTTGTACCTTAATTTTTATTTAAATGGCCCTGCATTGTGACTTATAAACTTGTTTATAGTGTTCACTGTCAAAAGATGTGAGCATAATATTTTCATCTTTGTAATGCTCAATTTGATCTTGTTTGATTATTTTAGACCCCTGGGTTCTGAGAACCTGCTGCTGCGTGGAGCCACACTGAAAAACACTGAATACATACATGGTAACAAAATCCACACTATACATTTACATATCATTTAAGCGCATACTCATGTATATTAAAGGGGTCATATAATGGTACATGCACTTTTACAAGTTGATTGTACTGAAATGTGTGTTGGCAGTGCCTGTACACAACCATCATAAAATGATAAAAATCTATCCAGTGGGTTTTTTTTTATCTTCTTATATGTTTTCCCCGCTCTCAAATCAAGCCGAAAATCGACGCCCCTCCCACGATTGTTGATTGACAGCAGCGTTTCAACACAGACCCGCCCTCGCTCGTGAGCGAGCTGTCAATCATAGTCCGCGTGGTCATTGTTGATACGCTGGAGCACTGTCTATGAGCAGAATGGCGTCTAAGCGATTGTGGTGTTCTGTTCTTGGGTGTAATAAGGAACACAGCAGTCATTTTGATGTTCCTAAATCCGAACCGCTGAAAACGCAGTGGCGGAGTTTGTTTTCAAAGGGAATATTCCCCACGATCAACGTCAATGCTTTCATGTTTGCGCGAATCATTTCACACACCAGACTGCTTTACAAACGAGGGTCAGTATAAAGCTGGTTTTGCTAAGAAGCTGCTCCTGAAAAAAGGATCGGTACCAACTATTCGTGTTCCTGCTGCACCTCCAGAAGAAGAAGTGAGTGTAACGTTTTATTGACCTTTATATTAATCTTTGCAAATCGCTTGCTGCACGCTTCACGATGAATGCGGCTGTTTACACTCAGGGTACATTACGGCATGTTTTCTATGTACGACGTTCTCAATATAATTCATAATCCCACGTTTATAATGAACAACGCGTTATGGTTATTGTGTTATTGTGTTACAAACGGTGTACGCACAGAACAGAGGGGCGGGGTGAGCAAAGCTCATTATCATTTAAAGACACATGCACTCAAACGGCATGCTGAAAACAGCTGTTTTTGACCAGGTAAAATGAGTGTTTTCTTACAATACTAATGAGAATTTTTAATTAAAGTATATTACAAACTTAATTTAGACCCTAAAGAATCATATTAGCTTGTACAAAAATGGCATTATATGACCCCTTTAATGCATTTGGCAGACACTTTATCCTGAATATCATGCGCCGCATTCAAGGTATATATTGTGTTCCTTAGGAGCGCTGTCTGCATTTAGTCTAAACCTACTGATGTCAATTATGCCAAGATCTGTCACTATAACCTGGTACAATGCATACGTGATCAGTTTGTTTAGGCAAAAGGAAGGGCAGGAGAATGAGAGGAGAGTTGCTGATTGAGTCATTTTGTCACTCTGTTCCCACTGTAATTAAATGAGTCACTGAGGCTTGTGAGATCAGAGAGAAGTTCTTAATTGCTAGAGAGAGAGAGAGCGAGAGAAAGGACGAGAGAGGGAGATGAATGTCACATTATACACGTGAGGATTCTAAGTGCAGGGCAAGCTCTACAAATGTTTAACTTTGTTACAGCGGAGCCATTATGCCTTAGTGTACGGTAAGACAAAAAGAGCTCAGTTATGTAACAATGGCTTTCACATTGTCATAACATCAAAGAGGCTGTACTGAGATGTTCATAAGAGAATTGTGTTCTCAAAATGCTCTTCATCTTTTCTTGTTTCTCTAGCTGTGGCCATCTACACAGGCATGGAAACCAAGATGGCCCTCAACTACCAGTCCAAGTCTCAGAAACGCTCCGCTGTTGAAAAGTAAGACACGATGATAGGCTTTCGATCGGTTTATCTTGCTGTCAGCATGTACAGCGTAATGCATTTAGTGTCCGTTTTGTAAAGCAAATTGCAAGCCACTGTATTTGTTGTCACTAATTGTATCAAGTTGCGCTCACATGTGTCTCGCTGACTATTCTGTCAGACAGATAGATGCAGCCATTAAGAAAATACATAAAATCTGTTATATTGAATAAGCAGGTGTACTTTCAGAGATCTTCTTGCAAAAGTTTGGATATCATTGACTTTTTCAATCAAATCAATGTAGATTTGTTTTTTAAGACTTTAATTTAATATTATAGATGTCGTTCGGACAGGATACGAGACTCTCAGGGAAAGTTATTGCGGATGGATTTCGTCACCCTGATGTAGTATGATACGTGTCTGTACCATTAGGTCCATAAATGATTATGTTTCATCGTTGTTTCGCAGGTCAATGAATGCCTACCTGATTGTGTACCTCTGCATTCTGATCAGTAAAGCTCTGATCAATACGCTCCTCAAGTACGTCTGGCAGGCCGACCCAAACAGAGACGAGCCCTGGTACAACCAGAAAACTGAGACCGAGAGGCAACGGCATGTAGTACGTGCTATTATTATAATAATGATTTTTCCTTTTAATTAGAATTTATTATAGTTTATTTTAGTATTATTTATATATTTGGTATATGTGTATTGTCTTATTTTATTTACAAATTAAAAATGGAGATAAAGTTCTATATTTTATAATTTAATATAGAAATGTCGAAATAAAATATAATTTTATTATAAAATATTTGTATATTATATAGAACTTTATTATAAAATATATCATAAAATATTTTGTACTGCTGTTTATATATACTGTGTATATATATATATATATATACATTTTTAATTTAAAATAAGACAATACACATATAACAAATATATAAATAATATATATACTGTGTGTGTATATACAGTAGTCAACTTTGAAGTCGATAAAAATTTTTCATCAAAGTTATACATGAATTTTGAACAATACTTATATATATATATATATATATATATATATATATATATACAGTGCTATGCATAAGTTTAGACACCCATACTAAAGTTGACTAAAAAGAGGAATAAAAAATCACCTTTTGGAAACTGAACTTATTGCCTTAATTTAAAAAATTAGGAAAAATCCAACCTTTAAGGACACCAATTTTCTTTGTGAATGAATAATGTATCGTAAATAAATAAATGTTCTTCCTTAAAATACAGGGTGCATAAGTTTGGACACCCCTATGTTAAATTCCCATAGAGGCAGGCAGATTTTTATTTTTAAAGGCCAGTTACTTCATGGATCCAGGATACTATGCATCCTGATAAAGTTCCCTTGGCCTTTGGAATTAAAATAGCCCCACATCATCACATAGCCTTCACCATACCTAGAGATTGGCATGGTTTTATTTCAGTTAGCCTAATAGCTAGTTTGATTTGCATTGAGAGATGATCTTATGGAAAGTACCCCATGCCAATCTCTAGGTATGGTGAAGGCTATGTGATGATGTGGGGCTATTTTAATTCCAAAGGCCAAGGGAACTTTATCAGGATGCATAGTATCCTAAAAAAAAATAAAAAAAATACTTAAAAATAAAAATCTGCCTGCCTCTATGGGAATTTAACATGGGGGTGTCCAAACTTATGCACCCTGTATTTTAAGGAAGAACATTTATTTATTTACGCTACATTATTCATTCACAAAGAAAATTGGTGTCCTTAAAGGTTGGATTTTTCCTAATTTTTTAAATTAAGGCATTAAGTTCAATTTCCAAAAGATGATTTTTTATTCCTCTTTTTAGTCAACTTTAGCATGGGTGTCTAAACTTATGCATAGCACTGTATATATATATATATATATATATATATATATATATATATATATATATACACTACTTACTATATTTTAAACTTTCATATCATTATTAACACAAAGCAAAACAAATGCTCGAAATGAAACTCGAACTATTTAATTCCCATCATTTGTCTCCTCAGTTAATCCGGGCATTCACAGATTTCCTGGCCTACATGGTTCTGTTCAACTACATCATTCCCGTGTCCATGTACGTTACCGTGGAGATGCAGAAGTTCTTGGGCTCGTACTTCATCCTGTGGGACGACGACATGTTTGATGAGGAGCTCGGAGAGCGGCCGCTCGTCAATACCTCAGATCTTAACGAGGAGCTTGGACAGGTGCGAAACCATTTCAGTACATTTCAAAACTGTCCGGGTCAATATTTGTTCACTTTCTCTCTCTTTTTTTTTTTTTCCTTCTCCATTACAGGTGGAATATGTCTTCACAGACAAGACTGGCACTTTGACGGAAAATAACATGGAGTTGAGGGAATGTTGTGTGGATGGGCATGTGTATGTGCCGCATGCCATCTGTAACGGGCAGATCTTACCTGGAGCTGCAGAAATAGACATGATCGACTCCTCTCCGGGAATAGATGGAAAGGTGAGCTTGTTGTTTGTTTCCATAACTGCTGTTTAGCAGGGATTTGGACATGTGGACAGTGATTTCTGAAGGATCATGTGACGCTGAAGACTGGAGTAATGACGCTGAAAATGCAGCTTAGCATCACAGAATAGATTTTAAAATAGATTCAAATAGAAAACAGTCATTTAAAATTGTAATAATATTTCCCAATTTAACTGTTTGTACTGTATATGTTTGAACGAATAAATGCAGCCTTGCTGAGCATAAAATCATCTTTAAAAAAACAACAAAGTTCATTGTACTTAAACCAAAGTAACTGTCTTACAGTAGTCCAAAAAAAGTATTTGTACATACTAAAAAAAAGAAAGGAAAATCATTAAAATATTAAACCAAATATCATTTAAACCAAACAGATTTTTATATTTTTGCAAACATTTTAGCAATCTGGTTTTAATGTGATTTTTATACATTTGATGAAAGAAGCTAAAGAAGCTGTAAAAACGTTTGGACAAGATGAGAGAATGTTATTATCAATAGCTAGTTATGTGTCATTGCACAGATAAATCATGTTATCACCAAGGCAAGCTTTTTGCATGAATATTTTAGCTGTGGATGGGTGGAGTGATGGATGTATTCTAATTTTATCTTGAGCGATGTGACACATTAATGCAGAAGATTAACTAAAACATTTATTAAAGAATTTGTTAACTCGAATTTCACCTTCATGTCTTGTCAGTTGTATTTTTGACTGATTTGTGAATAATATATCAACTGTAGATAATATTGTGTGCATGTGCATAAAGTGAAATATCAGAGTTCAGTGTTGTTGAGATATTTAATGCCTGCTTGTATCAAATGTATCCACATATTTCCTGGATACATGGGTATATTGACTGCATTTTGTTCAGAGTTAGACACAGTCTCTCTCTCTCTCTCTCTCTCTCTCTCTCTCTCTCTCTCTCCTTTTATCTCTGTTCTTCTGAGCTGACTTTTAAGTAAAGGTAGTGTCACATAACCTGTGTGTACTGGTCAAAAGTTTGTAATATTTAAAGACATTAATATTTAATGTTTTTGAAAGAAGTCTATTATGCTCACCAAGGCTGCATTTATTTGATCAAAAGCACAACAGTAATGTGAAATATTATAGTTTTGACCAAATCAGCATATTAGAATGATTTCTGAAGGATCATGTGACACTGAAGACTGGAGTAATGATGCTGAAAATTCAGCTTTGCATCACAGGAATAAATTACTTTCTAAAACATATTGAAATAGAAAAGTTATTTTAAACTGAAACAACACTCTTTTTGCTTTAGGAATTAGAAACTCTTTGTAGCAAAAGTGTTGTACACCGTATTTCAGGGCAAACATTTATGTCTTCTTGAAATTATCAGGGATTTAGAACCAATTGTCTTTTTAATCTCTCGTAGCGTGGTGTCATTTCTGACTCTTGGTGTGTGTGTGTGTCTCATCAGGAGCGAGAGGAGCTGTTTTTCCGTGCATTGTGCCTGTGTCACACAGTCCAGGTGAAGGAGGAGGAGACGGTGGACGGCATTAAGAGAGGAATCCATCAGGGCAAATCCACCTCCTTCTACATCTCCTCCTCTCCAGACGAGGTTGCGCTGGTGGAGGGCATGAAAAGGCAAGACACATGCATGCATAAACTCACACTCATAAAGTAACATGCACTCACACGGACACACTTTATAAAACTATATGGTAACACTTTACAATAAGGTCTCATTTGTTAACATACGTTAACTTCATTAGTTAACATGAACTAACAATGAGCAATATATTCTTACATCATTTATTAAAGGTAGGGTAGGCAATTTCAGAGAGGCTAGTAATAGCAAGCTAGCGTTGAAAGTTTGAGATCCCACCCCCCCTTTAGAGCGCTCTACAAAGCCACACCTCCTTCAAAACACATGAATGTGTACAGCAGAGTCTGCAAAGCATCACAAGACGAGAAACGGCTTTAAATTACCTCATTTTACCTCTTGCTTGTACCAATTGACTGCTGCAGATTCATTTTGGCGTTGATAGTGTTGACACAGAAACGCATAAATCCGAGTCTGAGGACGTGAAGAGCTCCGGGTAGAACGTCACGGGTTGACATCTCATAATTACGGTTACGACATGGTGTGAACCCAGCATAAGCTCGTGGTTTTGGTTCAGGAGGAACTGTAAAATGCGGCTGCTGTTTGTTCATGGTGCTCGGTGACTGTCTACCACTCTGCATATCCTTACTGAACCCGCTGATGATGTGTGATGTCTGCGTGGGCTGGGTGTCGCAGAGGTATGGAAATACATATGTTGACAGGCAGGTGGGACATCCGGTCCGAATGCAATGATCGGACGGACATTTTTTTGGTCCTGAGACATCCACAAAGATATATTTACATGTTTTACTATTATTGATTGCTATCATGATGTGAAGAGAGTTTCAACCCGTATAACAAAAAGTTGAAACAAAGCTGAACAAAAAAAATTGCCTACCCTACCTTTAAAGGGATAGTTCGGCCAAAAATGATATTTAACCCATGATTTACTCACCCTCAAGCCGTTCGAGATGCATATGTCAATCTTTTTTCAGACGAACACATTTTCAGTTATTTTAGAAAATGTCTTAGATCTTTCAGTGGTTATAGTGTGAAGCTATGGGGTCCACCTCCTTCAACTCCCAAAATGTGCATGCATCCTTCACAAAAGTAATCCATCCGGCTCCAGGGGGATAAACGAAGGCCTTCTGAGGGTAATCCGTGTGGTTTTGTCGTAAAAATATACATATTTAAAACTTTATAAATGAAAATAACTGGCTTCTGGTAGCGGTCGACGCGCGTTCACGGAGATGGATGCTGGCGTATACGTAGCGTAGGAAGCGTCGTGACGTAGAACGAACGTTTGTTTTGCTCTGCTCTCTGGCTGCGCTGTCACGTTCGTTCTACGTTCGTTTATCCCCCTGGAGCCGGATGGATTACTTTTGTGAAGGATGCATGCACATTTTGGGACTTGGAGGAGGTGGACCCCATTGCTTCACATTATAACCACTGAAAGATCTAAGACATTTTCTAAAATAACTGAAAATGTGTTCGTCTGAAAAAAGATTGACATATACATCTCGAACAGCTTGAGGGTGAGTAAATCATGGGTTAAATATCATTTTTGGCCGAACTATCCCTTTAACCTTTGTTAATGTAAAAAAAAAATGTGTAGGTTAGTTCAAAAGTGCATTAACTAATGTTAACTGACATAACTTTTGATCTTAAAACATGTGTTAGTAAATGTTGAGATTAACATTAACTAAGGTTAATAAATGCTGTAAAATATTTGTTATATTTGTAAATGTCTTCATTAGATTTTCAAAGAAAAGTTGATTCATTATGACATAAGACCTTTATCACAATAAGAAACAAAGCTTACTTTCTCTTTCTCTCTCCTGCTCAGGTTGGGCTTCACCTATCTCCGTCTGAAGGACAGTCACATGGAGATCCTTAACAGAGATGATGAAATGGAAAGGTGAGCCATCTGGACAACAGCATGAGCGCAATGACCAACAGGAAACTAGCAGCATATTTGGATGTCTTTTGGACAGTTAGCCTGGTCTGAGGAAGGCTTTTTTAAATAGTTTGTAATAGTGTTATTAAAATAATAGTAAAATGAAGACTATAAAAGTAAAATATAAATAGAAGAATATGTTTAAATATAGATTTGCATATGATAATTAACATGTTATATTAATACTTATATTATATAATACTTATAATTACTTATAATAACAATAAGTATGCAGACATTAAAGGAGCCGTATGTAAGATTGTGGCCAAAACTGGTACTGCAATCACTTTCAAATTACTGTAGAGTGGTGTATCCCCTCCCCCCTGACTCGAGGTTGCCAGATAGGCTGCAGGATCCAGCAGGAACGTAGGCTGCTACGTAGCTGTGGTAACTAGAGCTGAGCTGGCAACCCCGATGCCGAAACACTACTGACTTCGTGATTGGTAGATAGGTGGAGGGTGGCGCTTCAGGCCAAAACACAACATGACAACATCAACATCAACATCAGTTAAGGGCTGCAACTTCACTTTATAAATGACAATATCCTGGCCGGACTACTGCTGTCAGTGATATAAGTATTTGAAATGAACATGATTTCTTAATGTCTAGTGACATATCAGGGCCATTTTATGATTAATTGAAATACATTTCTTACATACAGCTCCTTTAAGCAAATCTATATTCTAAACATATCACACGCTGCAAATCTATACTTTATTTATCATATGCAAATCTACATATTTTTTAAATATAGTTAGTTTTGAATATGATATTTAATACTTCTTACTTAAAAACAAAATTAATTAAAGTAAAATTAATAATTAAGAAAATAATAGCTTTTTTTGTGTGTGTGTATATATATATATATACATACACACACACACACACACACACACACACACACACACACACACACACACACACACACACACACACACTTGTGCATTTTAAATTATTTGTGCATATAATTTAAAAAAACAAACATTTAGCTTCATACCACTAGCACTAGCAGTGCTGCTGACACCCCCTGTGGTGACTGCAGCTTTAATTTTCTTGTCATGCTATGTAATTTTCCCACATGTGGCGTGAGAAAGAAACCTCAGCAAAGGAACAGTTTGATCTGTAATCATCTGTGTATTTACTCAGCAGGTTGTCATATTAATATAGTTGTGTGTTTATTAAAATAACACTGTTATACAGTATGTTTTGGGAAGCAGTGAAGTGTGTGTGTGTGTGTGTGTGTGTGTGTGTGTGTGTGTGTGTGTGTGTGTGTGTGTGTGTGTGTGTGTGTGTGTGTGTGTGTGTGTGTGTGTGTGTGTGTGTGTGTGTGTGTGTGTGTGTGTGTGTGTGTGTGTGTGTGTGTGTGTGTGTGTGTGTGTGTGTGTGTGTGTGTGTGTGTGTCCTTGAAGGACAAGGATCAGCCATAATTAGTGCAGCTACACACTGTCCTACTGCTGAGAACATGAGGGTCAGCACAGTCACATAAAAACTCTATCTGTGTGTGATAAAGATGCATCCCAAAGGACCCAGTCAGCGCCTCTGATTTATATGTACATAGGTATCCTGTTAAATCTAAATACTTCCTACGTTATCTGGTTGTGTTTATGCATTCACAGATTTGAGCTGTTGGAAGTATTGAACTTTGATTCAGTGAGGAGGAGAATGAGTGTAATCGTAAGATCAAGCTCAGGTATGATGGAAACGCACACACGCACGATCACATTACATAAATTTACTTTATTTACTATTACTATCTTTATACCACTTTGTACTATTTTTGAACATTTTTGCTCACTTCTGGGTACAAATTTGTCCCCAAAATTAAGTAGGTACACACAGACACACACAAATTGACTAATCTAAAGGAGGACGTGTCGTACACTTGTGTTGTTTTTATATAAAGCTAAATATAATTATTATATATTATTAAAACCTGTAGGAAACCTTGATGCCTTTTTCTAATATATAAAAAAAATAATGTCAGTTTAACTTGTTAAAGGTGCATTGCGCAACTTTTCATGTTAAAAATACCCGTTTTCTAACCCATACATGCTTAAACAATTGCCTGATGGGCTGACTGAGCCCTTCTCTGATCACTGCGATTGCCTCTATAATCCTGTACAGTAAAATAAATAAGAGGGATTCGGGTCGGAATCTGAGACTGGGCGTGACGTCATGCGCGTTCACGGCACGCTCATATGTCTGGCAGGTTTGTGTATGCGCCGACGCCGCCATTCTCCGTAGAAAATGGATTCTAAGAGACCGGCTTGTAGTTCATTTCAAACACCAACGCAAACTCCACGTAAGATAAAAAAAAAAGAGAACTTTTGTCTAGTGCAACCAAAAGGTCCAAATTGGAGTCAGACAGGCGTCGGGGTAAGACGAGAGTAAACATAGGGAAGGCTTTCAACAAATGGAGAGATCTCCGGTCTGCTCTAGGGCTCAAACGGGATCCTCAGTTGGCTTTTTTCTTGATAAAAAGGTAAGATATATCCCATTCTCTAATGTCTGATACGGCCAATAATGACAATAAATGACGATCCATAAAATGTGTAATGCTTTAGCGTAAGCTAGATAAATGTACAATCGGAATAGGTTTTACTAACTTACCATTGTCAGTGATCAGGTTCAGAATGATTGTGATATAAAATGCTGATATATAAGTTAGATACTTAGACACAAATTTTGAGCAAATTACTGCTTAATTACGATGTATTGCTATTGGAATATGCTACTTAGCTGATCAATAAGACAGGCTAAACCCCCGCAAATCTTCGGCGGATTAGCCTGTTTGGCTTTTATGGTAACGTCATAGTGCCACTTGATTGTTTATTACCTTGAGACATTTGGGTGTACTTTGTTGACCGACTGTGTATGGTATGGTATGGTATCATGATTACAATTTTGAGCTTTTACAAAGTTATAACTTATATTGTTCATGAACGTGTTTCCATAATAATAGTCATAAGTGGATACAGTAAACACATAACACAGTTCAACATGGAGATAGATGGGAATAAAAAACGAAGTTTTCTACTACCCCCATTTTTTCCCTCACACATAAGTGTGTTATTTACTCAATTGCCTTTCCTTTCACATATTTTAAATTACTTGCAGAATTAAAACTTTATTACCTCTGAAGACATTATGATTGTAAACAAAAGATTTGTGCGGCTGATGCTCCTTGGGTTATGACCAGCTCGAGCTCGTGCAAGCGTGCGTGTGCGTGTGGTCCATGAGCGTGCACACCTCTGGTTGCAGTTTCGCTTGCCGCCAGAGGGGGCGTAGTTCTGCGAAAACTCAGACTCTCGCGCAATGCACCTTTAATGTTAGTGTGATTTTTATTATTTAAAAAGTGATCAAAATTGAAAAGTTAATCATGCCTCCTGACCAGTAATCTAATCCCATACTTTTATACAGTTATTACAAATAAAACGAACAATATATTAACTTATAAACGCACTATCTATTCAATGTTTTATTCTGCCACAATAATGTAATGTCTTGAATTATCTGTACAAATATTGATATATTGGTATATATTAGATTAATTTGATACATTTTTCTGCAAATAATGTAATTAATTTTATTTGAATTTTTAGAGATTGGCAGCCCTAATTATGCACTTAATTTATGAATGATTTTCCCATCTGAGAACATACCCAAAGGGATTTAGCTAACGTCTGGGGATAATTTTGTACTCAAATCATTGCTGAGTAAACACTCACGCACACACACATACGCACGCACGCACACACACACACTCATTCTGGAACAGCAAGTGACTGTTACACATTCCAGTGAAAGTGTCTGAGTCACCATGTGTGCCCAAATTGAGGAGCCAGTTAATGCAAGTGGGTCAGTGTGCTACTAGCATACAAACGAGAGGTAGATTTAACATCTGTATGATTCCTGAATACATTCAGGCACATACAATTGACCTGATAACTATTCTTTTTAATGAAAAAAACTGAAGATAATCTTGAATACACTGAGAACCTGACAGCATAACTAATGTGCTCATTTAAAACAATGAAATGATGCTCATGACCAATTTTACTACCATATTGTGATGTATGATAGTTTTTCAGAGACAAACAGGATATACAATAGGGTACATTTTTATTTCATGTTGACTTTAAGCATTTACTTTATTTTTGCTACAGTTATGAATTAAAGGGATAGTTCACCCAAAAATGTAAATTCTCTTATTTACTTTCCTTCATGCCATCCCCAATGTAAATGACTTTCTGTCTTCAGATAAACACTAACAAAGATTTTTAGGAAAACAATCCATCTCTGCGAGTCCATATAATGCCATTGAATGGGTGCCGTTCATTTGACCCTTGGATAACCACACAAAGCGTTCATAATGGTAATCCATACGACCCCAGTGGATGAATCAATAGCTGCGTTTACATGGACCCTAATAATCCGATTGTAATCGGACTACTAGCACAGTTGGAATAAAAAAGTCACATGTAACCACATGTCAATTCAATTGGCCAAATCCGATTAAAATTGTAAGACGTGGTTTACACCTTTTTTAATCTGATCGAGAGGACATGTAAACACTTAATCGGGTTGAAAAACGAAACTAGTGTTCTGCGCATGTGCGATGACGTAGAAATGGTGTAATGACGTGTGAAAAGAGCTGCTGTTGTTGTTGAAGGAACTATCATAAATGACTGTCGTGTCATTCTAAAATGTTCCTTAACTCATCGTTTGTGAAGTGCATACCTTGAGCCCTTGTTTCCGACTCTCATCCACAGACGCCTTGTTTTGGGCGTAGAAGTAGAACGGCACAATAATTCACGCGCACGTCAACCTGATCACTGTATTTAACGTTCATGTAAACACTGTGTTTGGTTTAATCAATCGGAATGAATTAATTCAGATTGAAACAAAAGGTGTCTATGTAAACGAAGCTAATGTCTTCTGAAGCAAAATGATAGGTGTAAGAAAAATGCTAATATATTACACTCTTTTAACTATAAACTATCGCTTCCAGCCAACTGTCCTAGGTCCGTTCACAAGTTCAACTTGACATAAATGGGTAACACTTTACTTGAAGGGGTGTGCATAAGACTGACATGACACCTTCATAATCATGACATGGCAGATGTCATAAATATGAAGGAGGTCTTATGCATGTTTATGACAACTGTCATTAAGTGTCATTCGCTCAATTATGACATTTTTAATGCAAATATGACATTGTGTGAGATGTCTTTGTTATGACAACTTGACATAAACCAATACATCATAACCAGTCAGTGTCTTTGTCATGACAACTTGACATTACCAAGACAACATAAATTGTCATAAACATGACATAGCAGATGAATTATCAAACTTCAGAAACCACTTAGCTTTATGGGTTAGCATTTCATTAAACTGTCAGGTGGTTAGTTTTGACATTGGCTGTCATGAAGCCATTATAACTGTGTCATGAATGTTTTTTTGACCTCAAGTACAGTGGTACAAATTTAATTTGTCATTAAAATGTTATAATGGCTTCATGACAGCCAATGTCAAAACCAACCACATGACAGTTTAATGAAATGTTAACCCCTAAAGCCTAAGTGGTTTCTTAAGTTTGATAATTAATCTGCTATGTCATGTTTATGACATACAGTATTTATGACAGGTTGTGTTGTCTTAGTAATGTCAAGTTGCCATAACAAAGACATCTCACACAATGTCATATTTGCATTAAAAATGTCATAATTGAGCGAATGACACTTAATGACAGTTGTCATAAACATGCATAAGACCTCCTTCATATTTATGACATGTGTCATGTCATGATTATGACAGTGTCATGTCAGTCTTATGCACACCCCTTCAAGTAAAGTGTTACCGGTCCATCCACTGGGGGCGTATGGATTACCATCACAAGCGTTTTGTGTGGTTTTTGAAGTGTCAATCGACGGGCACCTATTCGATGGCATTATATGAACTCACCAGAGATGGATTATTTTCTTAAAAATCTTTGTTTGTGTTTATCTGAAGGAAAGTCATATACATAAGGGATGGCATGAGGGTGAGTAAATGATGAGAGGATTTTCAGAACTATCCATTTAATACCTATTTTTGAAAGCATGCAATCCCTGTGGTTATACAGTTTCTTCTTCATAGTTGTTATAGTATGTATGTGTTCATAATTGTTTGTTTGTTCTAGGAGAGTACTACTTGTTCTGTAAAGGTGCAGATTCCTCTATTTTCCCACGGGTGGTTTCTGGGAAGGTGGAGCAGGTCAGAGCGCGAGTAGAGCACAACGCTGTGGTGAGCAGAAATCGGAAATATCTTCATCTTCTTTCTTATTATTAATAGCAGAGCTATTAATAGGCCACAAAAGCACCTTTTTAGATCTTGATGTAAAAAAGTTCCTCTCAGATGTGTTTGGTTGTGCAGCTTGTTTAGCATGAGCATCATCCTCAGAATAAAGGCTGAAAGAGAAAAGTACCTACAGTATAAGCATCACAGAAAATGAGTCTTTATTGCCTTTCTATTTATGTATTTGCAAACTGCAGCCCAACTCTGTTCTCATTAGCTTTCCTATTACAACTGTTATTAGTTTAATATCTCTATGTACTTATAGCACCTGAAGTCATTTGTACTTTTTGCTGTTTATAATCTAATGAATATAATTATCTTAAACATGTCAAATATATGAAACTGTTTAAAGATTAAAAATGACATAATTATGGTCCCAGGCATAAGGAATGCATCTAATGTCACAGATTGACACAGCTCTATGTTACTTCATTATGTTACTCACAGACCTGTGTCGGGAATTACATCACTTTACAAAGGGTTTGGTTGTACTGGCATCCGTGCTGATTCATGACTTTGGTAGCAGTAGTGAAAATGTTTCTGTAGAGGAAGACAAAACAGAACCTTTGTGCTAAAGTGAAGGAGCTCAACATGACAGTTCTATCAGTAGTGTTTTATTAACATTCATAATGGGAACTTTTCAACTAGAGCGTTTTTTCATTCAATAATCTACATTTCCAAAGGGTTTGTTCAACAATTGAAAATTGTGTCATTTACTCACCATCATGTAGTTTTAAACCTGTATAGGGCTTTTCACACTTGAAATAGCCAACCCTGGGTTATTCTAAACTGTAGGTAAACAGAATCCTGGGTTATCCTGAGTTATCTTCATGTTTCACACTACTCATACTTTACCAGGGGTTAACAATTAATCCTGGGTATTCATAAGATGTTTCACACCGTACATTTCTAAACCCGTCCTATTTGCATATTTGCATTGTCATTGCCATTGATTGGAAGAACGCAGCGTGCGACCTCTTTATATAAAAGCTTTAGCATTGCACGTCCTCATGTTATACGTTGCCGAGGTAAGAATGAAGAATATAAAGGTAAGAATGAAACGGTCTTACGCGTTTTTCCTCATCAAATGCTGAAACAACTGTTTATACAACGTGCACATTCTAACACTCTAACACCGCATTGTTTCACAATGCGTTTCACAAATCGGTGCTAACCCCGCTTCTTAATTACAAGCGTGAAACGTGAAAACCTGGGCTTTAGAAGGACGGTAAGCTGGGGTTAAGTCCAGTGTGAAAAGCCCTTATGACTTTCTTTCTTGCATGGAAAATTAAATGTTTTTCAGAATGTTCATGCTGCTCTTTTGCATACAACTAAAGCAAGTCAAGTTTCAAAAAAGACACACAAAAAAACATAAAAAGTAAAATTTGATTTTGATTTTGCCTTTTTGGAGCTTGACAGCTTGTGGTCAACACATGATTGATTCTATGGAAAAGAGCAGCGTGAGCACTCTACAAAATATCATTGTTTTACCTCAGAAAGTCACAAATTTGGAACAATACAAGTGTGAATAAATAATGTCAACATTTAATTTCTCTTTGCATTGGTATTGTTCTTTCCTTTTATGTTATGTAAACCTATATTTAGTTATATCTAAGATTAATGCTGTTTTGGGACAAAGAATGAATTCTGGTGTTGAATTTTGGCTCTTTTTGTAAATGAATGGACCTGGTAGGCTAAGCTGACAACTTGTTTCAAATCCTGGAAGGCTAAGCTGACAACTTGTTTCAAATCTTTCCCTTGTAGGAGGGTTTACGGACTCTCTGTGTGGCTTATAAGAAGCTGACTCATGAGGAGTATGAGAAAACGTGCCGTCTCCTCAACAGCGCTAAACTAGCTCTGCAGGATCGTGACAAGAAACTGGCTGAAGCTTATGATGTCATCGAAAAGGATTTCATCCTGCTGGGAGCCACTGCTGTGGAAGATAGGTGAATCACTGCCTCCTAAGTTTGATTGACTTGTTTAAATATTCTTGTACTGAAGTGAATCGAACTTTCGATTTCAAAGTTCACAAATTAACAGAAGCTGACTGGCTGGAATCCAAACATGTTCAGTATTCCCTTGTCAAATCCAAAATGCATATACAAAAAACTCTGCCACTTAGATACAGTGGGATCCAAATGTCAACCCACCAGTGGAACTGGTTTTATTTAGCATTTTGTAGTTAAATAGATTGTTTGGTGATGGTATTTGCATAACAATTTGAGTGAAATGTTTAATTGAAACAATTCTCAGTATTGATTTGAGAATGATCCAAAGAGAATCTTGTGTTTCAGTGGAAGCAAGAACATGTGACACGACACCTTAGTAGCCTAAAAATAGCCCAGAATCAAATATTTTCTGTTTATTTTAAGTTTTAAATTAGTTTTTGAATCCCAGATTTTCACTGTGGTCTAAGAGTTTTAAACCCCAGTGTACATTCCCAGAAATTGACAGCACTTTGTAACTGGAGAACGCTATGGAGAATCAGGCTTTAAGTCATTCATCTATATGATCTAAATATGCAGATTACTCTCCCATTCCCTCGTGCTCCAACCCACTGCACCAGCAAAAAAATCCATAGTGTCGGGGTATATGGAACCATGACGTCTGATGCATTTCTGAGCAAGTCCGATATTGCTTTCCAGTGTTTATGTTGCCAAGTAAAAACATCAGCATGTTAATAATAACCTCGTGTTTTCAATAAAGTGCGTCATGCATTTCCCTAAGTAAACAAGAATCGTCGTACATTTACCCGAACTGAAATTGATCATAGATGTGCATTAGCAGTATTAGATTTTTAACTGGCTGAATGCCAAGGTTCCGATTGGCCCAATAACTGGGTGGGAGAGTTACAGGTCCGGCGTCCAGTTGAAGCGCACGTGAGCACCCGCGGTCCTGGCAGAACCAGTGTGAGTTAACGTTAATTGCACAGGCAATCAATAGAGTCCATCCATTAGGCTCCAGTGTCCTGATAATGAGCAGCTAACGCAATTAGACCCCCTCTTGAATCAATCGGGGGCCGGCAGACGCGGATCTGATGAACCGCTGTTTTGGCTTGTGCACTTATGGAGGCCATCCAACCCAACGTTATAAATAAACACATCAATCCATGTCGACCGCCTTAATGAATATGACAGAGCAAACAAATAGTGATTACTGGACGGGAACTTATTTTGTCAGGCTGTGTTAATTGGATGCAATCACTACCCCGTAGGCACCAGCCTGTTTGTGTCTTCAAGAGGTCACTCAAGATGATGTGTTATAGTCAAAAATTCACGAAGCTAATTTGATAAGTCGTCGCTGACTGTTTGTAACAGTATTGAAAAAACAATATGCAAGAATAATTCTTACTCAGCATGAAACGGCAAATGCAAACATTAGTGACCACGCCTTTTCCAAATTTCTATTGTGTAGCGATATATGAAGCACAACTGACACAGAAGTCACTTTCGAACTGAAAGTCGCTTTTCCGTTGTTCAATGCAGCGGATTCATGTGATCAACTTGAACCCGTTGCAAAGTCTGTGCAAGGAAATCTTTCGCCCACATGCAAAATTCTCATTTGCGTGTATTTAAGATTGAAACAGGATATTCAACAAGAAAAAATTTGAAGGACGTACTTTTTATCTGTTGAGAATTGGATTTCATAGAGAAAAGTGGGTGTTCAGTACAAGAATAGAGCCTGACTTGAATGTAAGACTGCAGTGGATTGTAGAGGGGATATAATTAATGTTACATAAGTTTTAACTGGCATTAAATTACTGCTAACTATAGCAAAGATGTATTTTAGAAAGGCTGCATTAGCTAACAGTTAATGTCTTAGCCTAAAACAATGTCTTAAATGGCTAATTTTCCCCACCCACTTGGCCTATAGGTGACATAATTTGAAAAGGAAAGTCATTGCAGAGGTGGAGCAGGTTATTATGAAGACAAATTGTTTGTTTTTAATAAAGTGCATGAATCATGCTCAATAATTTTGCTTTCACACTGTCTGTGACTTTGGCGCTGTATGTCGCCAGTGGCTGGCGGTGAGGTCGCTAGTGGGCGTTTCCACTACTGTGACATTCACCGATGTTATTCCACCAAATCAGTTTTCTTGCCGCTGAAAAACAATGATTTTGGAGGGAAAATACTAAATATAAATTAAATTGGTGCACAGAATACTTAATATTAAATATTATTTGCAGCGAAAGCACAACCGCTGGTCTATCTATAGGTTCACAAAACCATTCAGTCAGCACAGCGAGTACCAAAATATATACACAGAGACATATCAGATTCATGAATTATAGGAAAGTAAATAACTTTTCCCCCATTACTCATATTGGTTGTCACTCCCAAAAGTTGCGCTTCTTTTCCATAAAGTTAAACATATCTCAACTCACTGGACAAGCCCAGATCCTGTCGCCAATGGTCAATGGAATGGGCCAATGGAATGGGATCATGTCACTGCGTGTCACTGGTAGTGTGAACGTAGCTTAAGGCCATGAATGTGTTGAGACATGAAGAAAATACACTCCTGTTTAAAAGTTTGCGGTCCGTTTTTTTTTTTTTTTTTTTTTTTTTTAAGGGATATAAATTAATACTTTTATTCAGCAAGGACCCATTAAATTGATTAAAAATGATAATAATGTTACAAAAGAATTCTATTTCAAATAAATGGTGTTAGTTTGAACTTTCTGTTAATAAAAGAATCCTGAAAAATGTATCATAGTTTCCACAAAAATATTAAAGCGGCACAACTGATGCGGTTAGTTTGCAATTAATGCAGTCTAGGTAAGCATAAAAGACTTCTTTCAAAAACAATTGATTTCATGTAGACTTTAAGCCAAGGTTTTAGAATCTTAGAATGTTATGGAGCCAAATAGAATGTTGGAATTTGTTTAACTTCAGTAGAATGCTGCTGAGTGAAATGCAATTCATGTTATTAGAATGTTTAATAAGGAGTGTAATAGAATGTCTTCCCGGGAGTCTCTGTGAGAATGTCACTCGTCCCTGCATGGCTGGGCTGTGAGTGCGGTGCAGTCTTAATGATCTGGCAGCAGCGTGGCACTGTGAATCCTGACTGCTGGGCTGCTTAATTACTGAGTGAAGTGGGCTGAGACATCACACTGCCGTATGAGACCTCCGAGCCACCGAGCCATGCAGAGCACTGTCCATTAACTTTCACTCCAGCACTGCGCAAAGAATAAAGCACACAGGATTGCTACAGTACACACTGTGCCAAAATGTTGCTGCTGCTGCTACTATACAGTTAAAACAATTGGGCTGTCAAAGCAACAATTGCATAATTGTCACTTTTATGCAGTACTTTGGATACTATTTACGTCAATGTGTGACAGGTTCACTAGATTTGTTTTTAAAGAGTGAACTTATTTGACTAAACTAAATTGGATATTTTTTTATGAATATTATTCTATGAATATAAGAATTTTATCTGCTGGTTGTTTTTACAGTACAGTTCAAATGTTTAGGATCAATAAGATTTTTGTAATGTTTTTGAAAGAAGTCTCTTATGCTCACCAAGGCTGCATTTACTTGACCTAAAATACAGTAAAAACTGTAAATATTGTGAAGTAATATTGTTAAAGCTACACTGTGTAATTTTTTAAGTTGATTCTTTGCAAAAAACACTTTGTTCTTTCAAAATGATATGTGCTCATTAATGTGTAATCACTTATACCAACTAATCAAGTATTCTCGTAAGCGTAGAATCTGCCATTTAGAATACATACGAGCGAGTCGCTCGAATGGCGGCAGCCATGTTGCGCCTCCATCTTGAAAATACATTAGCCAAAGAGGGACATACCTGGAAATTCAAGCTTCGCCTTTCGCGTTTTTACACTCAGTGGCACCGTGACGAATGCGAGGGGGAGATTACTCGCGACTGCCGGCAGATTTGAAATAATGCGGCCACCGTAGGAGTTAAAACGCCCTCGGAATGGGAGGGGCTAGAAAGTAATATTCAGTTGGTAGTCATAAACAATTTCACTGCTAGATGGGAGAAAATCCTACACAGTGTAGCTTTAAAATAGCTGTTTTGTATTTTTAAAAACTATATTTTTTTTAATTTTCAGCATCATAACTCCAGTCTTCAGTGTCACATGATCCTTCAGAAATCATTCTAAGCACTGATTTGCTGCTCAAGAAACATTTCTTATTTTTATCCATGTTGAAAATGGTTGTGATGGTTAATATTTCTTTGGAAACAATGATGCATTCTTTTTAGGATTCTTTGAAGAATAGAAAGAACAAATAAACAGCATTCATTTGAAATAATTTTGTAACCGTTGAAAAGATTGTACTGTTTTGTTTTAATTAATTTAATTCATCGTTGCTAAATAAAAGTATTTATTTCTTAAAAAAACTAAAATCTTTCTGCCCCCAAACATTTGAATGGTAGTGTAATTAATTAAATTACACAGGAACCTGATTAAAAACTGTCTGTAAAATTCAGGACTTCAACACGGTGGATGTCAACAGTTGCGTGGGTCATTAGCATGTTTAAGGCAGAGCTAGCGAAGGTTTGTTTATATAGGCACCCCAATTTGCTCATTCTACCTGCATTGTGCTAATCATTTACATGAAATGCTTACATTTTTTAAATTATTTTATGTTTCAGGCTGCAGGATAAAGCGGCCGACACCATCGAGTCCCTGCACAAGGCTGGTATGAAGGTTTGGGTTCTCACAGGGGACAAAATGGAGACGGCAGCAGCCACTTGCTATGCTAGCAAGTTGTTCCATCGCAATACACAGATCCTGGAACTGACAACCAAGCGGACAGAAGAGCAGAGTCTCCATGACGTCCTGTTCGATCTGAGCAGGACTGTCCTGAGACATCATGGCAGCATGACCAGGGACACTTTCTCAGGGTGGGTACAGTGGAAATGTGTACATGCCCTCGTGTTTACACACAGACACCTTCACTCATATGTATCGTCCACACAGGCTCTCAGGTGATTGCCAAGACTATGGTCTGATAATTGATGGGGCAACACTGTCAGCTGTACTGAAGCCAACACAGGAAGGAAACAGCAACGGAGGGAACTACAAGGAAATTTTCCTGGAAATCTGCAGGAACTGCAGTGCTGTTCTCTGCTGCCGCATGGCACCCTTACAGAAAGCACAGGTAATGCAGCACTTCAGTCACTAAGAGTATACACTACTGTTCAAAAGTTCGGCAAGTCTCACAAAGGCTTGATTTATTTGATGAAACAAACAGTAAAAACACTAATATTATTACAATTTAAAATAACTCTTAATATATTTTAAAATGTAATTTATTCCTGTAATGCAAAGCTGAATTTTCAGCATCATTACTCCAGTCTTCAGTGTCACATGATCCTTTAGAAATCATTCTAATATGCAGATTTGCTGCTCAAGAAACATTTCTTATTATTATCAATGTTGAAAACAGTTGATATTTTTGTGGAAACTGGGATATGGGATTCTTTGATGAATAGACAGTTCAAAAGAAAGTTCAGCATGTATTTGAAATGGAAAACTTTTGTAACATTATAAATGTCTTTACTGTCATTTTTGATCAATTTAATGCGTGCTTGCTGAAAAAAAGTATTCATTTATTTAAAAGAAAACAAAATCTTGCTGACCCGACATGTTTAAATGGTAGTGTATCAGATCATTTTATAGCATCATTCCCTGTCACAGTATAATTTAGGTAAAGGATCACAGGAAACTCTTTGTCATATATATCTCCATTTTGTAGTTTCAAAAACTACTAATATTACTGTAATCGTTGTAATTCATGTTTTTATGTGTCTTTCTATTGTTAGAATATATTCATGAACAACAGTTAATACTAAGTTAATACTAAGTAACTTACATTTTAGACAAAATACATATTGGAAGTTACTTTATCTATTTTTGCTTCACTGATGAAAACGGGTCCATGCAAAGAATTAGCGTTTCCAAGCAACAAACAGTAGTGCCGTTCCTTAATGAATCAGTGTTTTTGAATAAATCGGTTTAGTAAATGATTCAGTAGCTGGGTTTCCAGCCGAACATAAAGCGAATCTTCGAAAGTTTGCAAAAAAATAAATAAATAAAAATTAGGTGCGTTTCCATCAAGTTGTTCGAGCAGATGACGGTGGTATTGGGAACTGTGGTAGATTTTTATCATTAACCTAACTATCTGGGGCGTCTCCAATCGACACCCAAGCGTCTACAGTCAACACTTAATAAATATATCTGGGGCGTCTACAATCGACACTCAATAATCTTTATACTTTAGCTCTTGCGTCTACAGTCGACAACTGGCTTTGAGTTCCTTACCCTAACTTGTTCCCTTAACTAACTTGCTGCACAGCAATAATAAACAGACAGACTTCAGCAAATGTCCTTTAATCACGGCCGGGAGAGTTCTCTTGCAGTTCTCAAAGAATCTCCCCCAAGAAGCTTTAATCATGGCCGGAGGATGTCAGATAAATTTCAGAGAGAATCCCACCAGCAAACAGGAATACAACAGTTTTTATAGAATAGGAGCATGGCGAAAATGACTTGAAACATTACATAATTTCCCCACAATTTGATAGGTTCTTCATAGACAAACTCTGTTTTAATGATTACTTCATAATCACAACTTTTGAAACCTAGACATCTGTCTAGTTTCATTTCCCCTATTTGTTATTTTTACACTCACTCAACCAAAGTCACGAGTTTTCGACTAAAAGGGGAAACATTTAAGATTCAAAAGCATATGAATGTCGTTCCTGCAAGAAAAATAAATGTTAGTTATGATTAATTAAAAAATCCATCACAGAACCTTGTAACCAACAGTAAATAAAACACCATCTGCGGAAACAGCCGATTAGTCATGTGTGTTTAATGTTCGCTACATCAGAATTTATTCGGCAAATACGTTTCCATCTCCCATTATTCGCATGAATTGTTTTTCATAAATTTTCCATTTCCATCACTCGTTTCTGATGCGATACTTCAAAATGCGCATAAAAACAGGGTGATGGAAACATAGCTAGTGACTATTTCAGGGTTTCTCAACTCTGGCCCTTGAGATCTACTTTCTCTCCGAGTTTAGGCCCTTGCACACAGAGTCCGAAATTCGCGTCCGAAATTTCCGCACGTTAAAAAATAAATACGACCTCACGTTATGTCAATCACGCTTGCACACTGCCTCCGAAACTTTCGTCCGTCAAAAAAAAAATTCGGATCAGGTTCGATTTTCTGCGTTTTTCGCATCCATAGCAAGCATTTTGAATGGTGTTTTGACAATTTAGAGCCACCGAATCACGACTTTTCAAGAATACGAAAAAACGCATGCGAAAATTTCGGACTCAGTGTGCAAGGACCTTTTATCTCCAACCCTGATTAAACTCACTCACCTGCAACTTTCTAGTAATCCTGAAGACCTTGATTAGCTTTTTCAGGTGTGTTTGAGCTTAACTCTGCGGGAAAGTAGAGAGAGAGAACCCCTGACCTATTAAATCCGGAATGAATCCGTGTTTTAAACAAAACGATTCAGTGAATAATGACTCCCTCATAAAGACAGTTTCATTAAAACGTTATTTAGTTTGTTTATTAAGCCATTTTCCTTATGCGTTCCAGTGACTTTGGGTGATTTTAGGCCTTGGTATCAATTTGGGAACATTTGGTCCCCGCAATGAGGATAAAACCTGACCCACACACACACACACACACATACACAGCCACCTGCCAGAGAAAGGTTGTCCTTGTTCCCTTATTGTAATCTCTCAGTCTGTGAGTTAGACGATGCAATCAAAAGAGACTCTGGTCTATTTCTCTTTCTAATTTACTGCACGCTAAACCTGTCAGTCATTCTCTGGGGCTGCTGGGAAAACCAGAGACTGTAAAGCCAAGAAGTGAGAGAACTCACAGTATTACAAGACCATTACTGACCTCAAGCACACAATAAAATCCTGTGTAATCAATGTGTACTAAAAGCCAGACTGATATTTTAGTCGTTTCATCTGAGAAAGGGTAGATAGCTGATGATGAGTATAATATTATCCCGTCTCAGCCAAAAACCCTGATTAATAATCTGATCTCTCAGTTGATCTGATTTAACCTGTGGAAATAAATCTGTTCTTTCAGATTGTTAAAATGATTAAAGCATCAAAAGAACACCCCATTACGCTGGCCATCGGGGACGGAGCCAATGATGTCAGCATGATTCTGGAAGCTCACGTGGGCATAGGTGATAAAATCAAGTCGTTTTAGATATTAATACTTCTCCAGTCCTCTCTGTTAGACTTGTGTTCAACAGCTATTAAAACAACAGTATGTTACATGCCTATTGACTGGTTGTTCTCCCTCTAGGGATCATGGGTAAAGAGGGGCGTCAGGCGGCCCGTAACAGCGACTATGCAATTACCAAGTTCAAACACCTGAAGAAGATGCTCCTGGTTCACGGGCACTACTACTACATTAGAATCGCTGAGCTGGTCCAGTACTTCTTCTACAAGGTGAACCCAAACTTACAAAATTTGTAGACACACAAAATAAAGAAGTAAGATCATCACAAGCAAAATAGCTGATGATCACTAGCTGACACAACACAAACACAAACCACACTGCCTGCAGTTGTAAACACGGAGAAAAGTTGCTTAATGTGTGTGGATGCTACTTTTTTCCCAGGAGTTCTGAATAACCCACTGAACAATCTTGTTGAAAATGCAACTCAATGCAGCCCTATTTATAGCAAACTGATTTCACACACACACACACACACACACACACACACACACACACACACACACACACACACACACAAACCCCCTAAAGGGTTTAGTTCATCAGGTACTGAGGGTCTGTTTTCTCTCCACAGAATGTGTGCTTCATCTTCCCTCAGTTTCTCTATCAGTTCTTCTGTGGCTTCTCTCAGCAGGTAAACGCACATCTCAAAGGTCACTATTAGACTACTTTTGAAAAAGAACATTCTGTCTTTATATTTTCTTCAATTATGCGCCTTTAGAAAATAAACTTCTCGTTCTGTGGTGGAAATTTTGGTGGTGGGAATGATATTTTAAACATTTATGGAAATAAAATTTCAGAATCTTTTGTTTTTCTTACAGTTATTTCATAGGTAGCATTTCTTAAAATGTAATCATATTTTCACACTTTTTATAGTTTGACGATTACAATTTATATTATTATTATATTAATTAGTACTTTTATTCAGCAAGGATACAATAATTTGATCAAAAGTTACAGTAAAGACTTTTATATCGTTATAAAAAAATATCGATTTCAAATAACTTTCTAAAATGTACAACATTTTCCACAAAATATTAAGCAGCACAACCATTTTTAACATTGATAATAATCAGATATGTTTCTTGAGCAGCAAATCAGCATATTAGAATGATTTCTGAAGGATTGTGACACTAAAGACTGGAGTAATGATGCTGAAAATTCAGCTTTGCATTACAGGAATAAATTACATTTTAAGATATATTTAAATGTAACTTTTTTACAATATTACATTTTTTTTGTATTTTTGGTCAAATACATGCAGCCTTGGTAAACATAAACATAAGAGACTTTTAAAAACATTACAAAATCTTAGTAACCCCAAACTTTTGAACAGAAGTTTAATTAAAAAAATATTATGATGATTTTAAGATTTTAAAATTAAAATCATGGGTCTGGGACAAGAGTAAAAATATAATCATAAAATAAAAACTATATTCAGTGTAAAAAGCATTTAAAATAGCAAAAATAAATGATGGAAGCATGGGAAAAAAAACGTAATGACTTTGATATAACAAAAAGAGAAAAGTATTAATCTGTTTGTAAATCAACACCTGCAACATGAAAGTGCACATATAGTTAAAAGAAAAACTAATTTCTCTTTTGCACTTACACTGTACATTTACAGTAACAATTATTTTTCCCTCTGCAGCCACTGTACGACACGGCATATCTGACCCTGTACAATATCAGCTTCACCTCGTTACCCATCCTCCTCTACAGTCTGATGGAGCAGCACATCAACATGGACATCCTCAAACGGGACCCCTCTCTATACAGGTGAGGAATATTCTGGTTGCACCAACAACCCCCATTATTACCCACTCCTGTGGTCAGAATGTCAGGCAATAATTATAATTTAACTCTAACAATAAGAAGAATCATAAAAGAAGTATGTGGGGAATTTTCAGGGTTTTAGTCTGATATATGATCCGTAACGTGATGCATCTCATCACGTGTACGGGGAGGTATTTTGGAGCAGCGCGTTCACCATCTTCTATTTCTGGTTCCCTCTTTGAGACCACTGATAAATCCCTGTCTACATGCAGGCTATTTATATCAACCTTGGCCTCCTTTTTGCATGACTGTTGGCTCATAACACACATTGTTTCATATCCTGACATTTGTTGCCACCTTTTTCCCAGAGACAAACTTGCACTATTTTTTATTACAGTATTTTATTTTTGTTTTATTATTTTATTATTAATTATATGATTATTAATATTGGTATATGCTTTTCAGTTATTTGAAAGTCTGGGTCTAAGACAAGTAAAAAAAAACCAAAATCATAAAATAAAACATACACAGTAAATACATTTGAAATAGCAAAAAATTAAGTAAAAAATTACTTATGTATTATTATTTTACTATTATTATTATTATGCTTTTCTGGCTGACCCAGTTGGACCAGTAGTTCAAAATGATAAATTTGATATATATATATAATAAACTTTGTTTGCAAAACACATGTACATGATAAAATAATGCAAGTGACAGTGACGGCACAGCACTGGTCCATTCGGATGGTTTAACTATTAAATATGTTTTTGAAAACGTTTATTTTCCTTGCATCATTTTTGGATCTAATGAACCACCTGATGTAGCCCAATCTCGCTCTCTATATTTTCCTCTTTAGTCAAATGTTTTTCCTGATTGTGAGCCTCCAGGTATTCTCACTTAATCACATGAACACACTTCCACCAAATACAAGTCTGCAATAATTGGACCGTTCAATCAGCTTTTGGAAAACATATTTGCTTAGACGCTTGCACTAAACTCAATTTACACACAGCACTGGGCAGAAATACTGTAAGAACCACTCTACGTTTAATCAACAAATGTCCTGACACTGCAATTTTTTTCCTCTTATTCCTCTGCATTGCTTATTCAGTATATACATTATACACAGTGTTTGCTACTGGCACACAGTGCAGCACTTGTAGCCATCAAGGACATTTTCATTGGAAAAAGCTGATCTATTAATCTAAAATAAATAAGAATGGACACAAGCAGCAGAGGTCATGTTTGTTTTTTTCTTACCAATATTTCACTTTCATTTGAAATTTACTATCCAATCTCAAGTATGGTTGGAGATTAAATTGATATTTCATAGAGTGCTCCCAAATAACCATATGATCTTGCAGTGAAATGTTAGATTGCACAGTTGCTCTTCGTGTTGGTTTCAATGGCTCTTCATTTAGTATAAATTTCATTTTACAGTATAAAATGAACAGATCGCATAGCACAGATCATTTGATCTTGGATTTGGAGTTCAGATATTTGAGTTCACAGTTTGAGACATTAGCTATGTTTCCATCCACTTATTTTTATGTGCATTTTGGGAATGCAAAGATGCACATAAATTCTAAAAATGCACTTAAAACTTCTGCGCACAATTGAGGTGGATGCATTTTTATCCGATAAGAAGACATGCGCATGAACTACGATGGAAACACATTGGCGAAACTATGTAATCGATACAGTCGTTTCTTGAAAGCGCAAGTTACTTTCAAAAGGTGATTCACGCGTTTATATCCAAACTATAAACTTTTATCCAAGTTTGTCTGTGATAATATGAATGCTTGTAACAGAAACAACAATACTAGGTTTCATATCATTTAATGATTCATCGATCTTTTAACGAATAATATTAGTCTTTGAATATGTACTTCTTTTTACAGAGATATTGCCAAGAACTCCCTCCTGAGATGGTCCACCTTCATCTACTGGACATTTCTGGGGGTTTTTGATGCCATGGTCTTCTTCTTTGGTGCTTTCTTCCTTTTCGACAACACAACCTTCACCAGCAACGGACAGGTAACACAGTCACCGTCTAAACCATGATTTTGTTGCTACGTTTTTCTGTGTGTGTTTTGTTTAATCGACTTAACCAGCTGTTGTTGTTTTTTTTCCTTTAGTTCGTTTTTTTTCTCAGTCAAATAAAAGTCGCATACAGATTGAATGGGTGGCCGATGCTTGTCGAGTGAGTTAAAGTGGACTCAGTGCTTGTAAAGTACATATTTGTGGTTTAACTGATGTTCCAGCTTGCAGACTTTTGTCTGTCCTCCTCTGCGTATGTTTGAAGTCATTACAGGTGCTTCTCCATTCATTTATGCGACACAAAGCATGCTGGTTAATCAGTCAGATCAGACATCTTTCTCTGTGCCATTAAGTTAAATCATAGTAACCTTTTTGGATTGCTTTTTTTTACCTGTTTGATTTACTTTAAGTTATAACATCCTAATTTTTTCTTTACTTTCTTGCTCCCTGTCCCCTCCCTCTCCTTCTTTTCTTTCGTTTTCTTCTCGATCTCTCTTTCTATATCTCTCCCCTCTCTCTTTCCTCCTTTTACCTACCCCCCTTTTTGCCTTTCTTTTCTTTTCTGCTTCTCTTCCTTTCCTCAGCTAATGGCCACCAACACACAGATGGTAAGCCTGTCCCTATCTGTTTCTCATCCTATTTTTAGTTTTAGTTTTACTGTTTCCCTCCTCAGCCCCTCCCCTCATCCTAAAGCCACCCCCACTCACATAGTGTCTACTAACACCAACCGTTCACTGCCATCGTAGCTTTCAAACAGTACCGTACGACATCCCAGTGTCCCCTGAACCGAGGACCAGCCACCGTAGGTATAGAGTAGCGAGCCCCCCTCCTTTCCATCTTCCTCTGTCTATCATCTTGTGATGGAGTAGGAGTTTGTGTCCGCCCCGTGTGTCACGTTGCGACTGTGTGTTTTTTTTTTTTTCGGCAAACACCCGGGTTGGAGGGGTGCCGTCACACTCATCCTCATCGGCCCGTAGGATACATGTCCATCCTCTCATGCCTCACTGCAAGGGCAAATGAATGAGCAAGAGGAAATGTGGATTAAGCATTTCGCTTCATTTGGCACATGTTGAATGGAAGATTTCACTATTCGGAAACTTTTAATCAGAAGGTTTTTCCACAAATAGGGTACGCTTCGGGGTCTCGTTAGCTTTTTTTTTTAAATCCATCGGAGGTTCAAATATCTTTTTAAGATATTTTTTTATTAGATTTAAACAATAAAGACATTATAATGTAAGAAAAAATGGTAATACTTTACAAGGTTCCAATTGTTAACATTAGATAACTATATTAATGAACAAACTAATGATAAAAAAAAATTTGTTTATCTTAATCTGTACTAATAATTTTTTTTTTTATTAAAAGTTGTATCTGTTAATATTATTTAGTTGACCTGAGCTAACTTAACTAACACTGAAGTTAGCAGAAATTAATAAATATTGTGACGTGTATTGCTCATTAAGTTAATACTAGTTAAATATCTTTTATATATTGATAGAAAGTGTGCAAAATTGCACCAATCGTGGTTTTAAACGTCACTTAATTACAATCCTTCCCAGATTTTGGTTACGGCGTTGTAAAAATTGCAAACCTTGTATAAAATGACCAGAAAATAAAATAGCTCCAACACAAATTAGTTCAACCTCCTGATGTTGATGCTTAACCTCGTTTCACTGATCATTTGTTGAATAAGATGAAAGAAAGAAAACAACTTCAGGCCCTATTTTTGACCCTATTCGTGGAGAGTGGCAGATACTCTAACATGATTAGATTGAATTATTAACAGATTAAAAAAGAAAACTGTGCAAAATAACAAATTCATCCTTTTGAAAAACCTCACAAACATCCTTAACTATCATTTGCCCTTGACAAGTGTTTTTTAACACTACATTTAATTTTGATTGCTCATCAAGGTAAGTTAATACATTTTCTTCAAACTTGTCGACATCTATTGTGTGTCCTTGTACTTGTTTTTTTGTTTTAACTGGTTACTCATCAACATTGTATTGTTCACTAAAACCATTTGGTGCCGTACAGTCTTTGACCTGCTCGTGTTTTGCCATGGCTTGTTGATTTTGATTGTGATTAGTTTTTTTTTTAGAGATTAACAGCGAGTGATTTTATAAAGAGCTTTCATCATAGTGTCGATGGTGTTTTGCATAGTGTCATCAACAGCGTGGCCGGTCCGCAGACAGGGGAAGGTTCTAGAAGAGATATCCATTGTGTCTAAATTCAACCGTTTGCCAAGACTGTAAACCATGAGGGAACAAATCCTCCCAAAAAGAGAAAACACAATCACACAGAAAGGCTTTCCGCACCCGAGCAGATGTTTATTGAGCCTAAGTGCCAATGCTGAAGCCATTATAACATTTTAAGGGGCTATCTAAGCTCACTATTTATTTATGAAGCTTTTATAGCTAAAATATAAAATTCATTTGAGTTCAGCGAGTTCCAGACATCATTAATAATCTCTGTAAAACAATATAGGATGACACCGAAATGCTTTCAATTTACAGCACCATTAAAATATAATGATATGATGCTACTATTTCTTGCAAATTATTCACAACGGATTTTTTAAAAGGGACATTTGATGAGATTTGATATGTTATGCTTCTGAGAATACTGTATTGATGCAGAAGTTTAGTTGAGGGCAACTGTGAACTAGAGATGCACAGATAGCTATCGTATTATTCATAAAATTAAAATGGACTAAAGGCAGATACTAAAAACTGATTATTTATATAAATATTATACTATTTATAAATATATTTATTAGGTACATTTATTACTTTCTTATAGGGTTTACAGATTTTCTACTTCTAATATATTGTATAATATAATAATAATAATTATTATTATTATTATTATTTATATATATATATATATATATATATATATATATATATATACTATTTATAAATATATATATATACTATTTATACTACTAATATTTTCTACTTCTAATATATTGTATATATACAAATAATAATATAAATTCCTGCATAAAATAATTAAATACTTTTTTTTTTTTTTGGTACATTGTACATCTTTGTAAACATGATTCAGGTAAACGCCTCTTCCTGTTATGTTGCATCTTAAAAAAAAATGTTTTAAGTATCTTGTGCCATTTTAAAACCTTATTAAAATCTAATATTCCTTTTTCAGCTATTCCTATATAAAATATTTCTTATATAATATTTCTTGCATACTCTTTGCTAAACTCAGTATTGTCCCAAAATGTCCTTATGAAGAAACTGAAGAAACGTTTTTACTATTAATATATACTGGATAATTCAAACAAGTGCTTTTCTACCGAATAAATTGTTCAAATAAAGGCACATAAGCTTTTAACATGCGTAACTGCAATGTATGGCGTGTTTGTTTGTGTGCCGATGAGAGGGTGAGCTGTATTAACACCCATTCAAGTGGCCGTTTATACATCAGTGTCAATCTCTCTTTGCCTTTTTCAATATTTCTCTGTTCCAGATGTTTGGAAACTGGACCTTTGGAACACTTGTGTTCACTATCCTCGTGTTCACGGTCACGCTAAAGGTAATGCATCTGACGCATGTGTAATGATCTTAGCTGTTGCCAATTGCCGTCAACTTAACCATCTCTATCTTCCTATTTCTCACTGTGTCTTCATGCTGTAGCTTGCCCTGGACACACATTACTGGACGTGGATCAACCACTTTGTCATATGGGGGTCACTGCTTTTCTATGTCATCTTCTCCCTCCTGTGGGGAGGCATCATTTGGTACGGCCTGCCTAAATATACTGTACACTTACGATCACGAAATCAAATATATTTCAATCTAACGTGATTCATCTGCTGTCTTTCTGTTCTTTATAGGCCTTTCCTGAACTATCAGAGGATGTACTATGTGTTCATGCAGATGTTGTCCAGCGGTCCTGCATGGCTCAGTATCATTCTGCTGATTATTGTCAGTTTGCTGCCTGATGTGGTGAAGAAAGTGCTGTGTAGAGCTCTATGGCCGACCACCACAGAGAGAATACAGGTACGACACCAGTATCTACATGTGCGTAGAGATGCAAGGATACTGCTAGTTTGCATCTCAAACGTAAATGAATTTGTCTATGTTTCATTGCAGTAATATACAGCTGTTTAAAAATATATATGTATTATATACCATAGTTTGGGTAGATGCCATGTTTAATTGAATGCAAATGGAAACAAAGTTGTGAGGGATGGAAATACTTTTTTTATTTTTATTATTGTTTAAAGCCCCAAGTCCTGTAATTTCCACAACTTATGTTTTCTGGACAGTTTGTCAAGTCAAGTCATCTTTATTTATATAGCGCTTTATACAATACAGATTTTTTAAAAGCAGCTTTACAGAGTTCACAGCAGCTCTAAAAGAAAAGAGTGTCATTGTTCAGCTGAAGTCAGTTTAGTGTTGATTCAGTTCCATTGTAAAGATATCATCAGTTAATCAATTTTGTAGTTTGTAGCTGAATTTATTTTTTGAACTCTTTCCCCGCCATTGATGGAAATTTCCCTAATTTGTGAGACAATGCTTCCCCGCCATTGACGAAATGTTCGGGTTTCCCGTGTTTTTACTGTTATACGGTAGGGGGCGCTATTAGGCATCTTCTGAAAGAGTACTGAATCTCCGGATCAAAACACAGGTGAAGAAGACGCAAAAACAAACGATATCATATGTAATCATATTCATAACGCGATCATTAAACGGCATATAAATCAAAATATTCCGGGGGGCCATGAAATTTTTGGGAAAATTATAAAAAAAATTCTGGCGGTGTCTGGCAACTTTTTTCCAAAAAGCTGATTGCACTCTCCATAACAGCTTTGTTTTCATTCACATCAACTTCAAAATCTACCAAAAACAGTGTCTACCCCAACTAAGAGTCATTTCTTCTGCAATGATACAGCTATTTAAGAAAAATATTTGTTATTTTCAACCAAATGATTGTTGACCTGAACCAGCTCAGTAGTGCTACAGTTTGTGATAATGGCTAATAACTGGTCTTCAGATTTACACTTGCGTCGGACTGCTTCCCAGTGTGCTTGATGTAAGTGAATTCTGGATGCGGTTCACGATTCTCTTCTTTACGTTGGATGACTCTTTAAGCCATTCAATGGTGTTATTGGGTCTGTTATTGGGTCTATCTGTGTATTTTACTGTGTTGGCACACATAGTATGTCAGCATACTATGTTGAGAAATTTCAGAAGGAAATTTGTGTGTGTGTGTGATAAACTGCCTTACCACTGGTTTAACCCATGTGATGTTTTTCCTCTCACTCACCTTCCCTATTAAACTCTAGAATTTTCCAGTGCGCTAATGTTACTGCCACATAACGTCAACATGAACCGTTCATAATGTGACACATTTCTAAGTTCAATAGGATAATCAACAAAAAAAATCAAATGCAATATAATACATAAACAAGATTTTATCCTTCGGGAAATGATCAGGAGAGGTAGGTGCTACAAACCAGAATGGAGGAAAAATAAGAAGAGTTGGTGACACTGATAAGAATGTGTATTAAGAAAGTAAATATGGTCCGTTCTGATTTCATGTTGACTTTAGGATCTAACTGTAGAATGTGATACTTCAGGAACACTTTACATAAGGTTCAAATTGTTTACATTAAAGTTAAAGGTAAAGGTCACCCAAAAATGTACTCACCCTCAAATTGTTCTAAACCTGTATGAGTTTCTTTCTGCTGTTGAACACAAAAGAAGATATTTTGAAAAATGACTTCCATAGTATGAAAACAAAATACTATGGAAGTAGAGATGCACCGATTGATCGGCTGGTGACCGGAATTGGCCGATTTTCACGTGATCGGCCATGACCGGCGACCGGCCGGTCAGTCTGACATATATGCCGATTTTATGCCGGTCAAATGCACTCGGGCGCCGCATGATTAACCTTTTGAGCGGTACGGTCTTCTCATTATGAGATTTGTATGTCTGTGCCCATGAGAGTACGGTGCGGTGCTACATTTAGATGTTCAGTGACGACGCATAATAACTGCCAGATTCAAACTGTGCTTTCGCGCGTTGCCTGCGTGACGCTGAGCCAGAGTCGGACGCGTTCAGCGCTGTTATGGCACAACTAAGCAGTGTTTTCAACCTCATAATGTTTATTTTAGGTTTCAGATATTTAAATACACATAAGCACGATTAAAACAATACATTTGGAGTTTGTAAAACACACACTGATGTCTGTGGAAGCAGCAATAACAATCTATTCAAATATAATTTGCCGACATGTGTGTTATTCATATCAGACAAACATAGGGGAAGTAACTATAAAGTTTACTCTATTCTTCTCAGTTCACCGGCCACTTTCTTGCATTTATTTCGGAGAAACTGATGAATTCACGTGCTGTAAATCCGACTGACAGGACAACATTGCGGCGCCCATCTCATGTTATAGATCAAGATTAAAGGTTTTTAAACGACCACTCACTTACACGTATTTGAGAATCGGAATATCAGATAGGCTAGTTGATGACATGGTAAGCAAGTTTGTGAATATTTTGAATAAAAAAGGAAAAGTGAAATAAAAGCGACACATCTGTCATACAGTTTTATTGTGGCTGCGGTGTATCGCGTGACGCGTCGCCATGGAAACATTAAAGGGAACGTTCGCGAAAAAACTCACTCGGGGGGTGGGGGTGTCAGTTAGAATATTTTAAACTTACGCGTGAAAGGGTTAAAGAAAAGATGGAAAATAAATATTTGTGTGTGCTGTAAAGTGGTTAGAAAAAATCGGAAAATCGGAATCGGCTAAAATCGGTATCGGCAGGTCAAACTCAGTGAAAAATCGGAAATCGGAATCGGCCTAGAAAATTGTAATCGGTGCATCTCTATATGGAAGTCAACTTTTTGGTTACAGACATTCTTCAAAATATCTTCTATTCAGCAGAAGAAAGAAACTTATTTAGAAACTTAAAAATTCTAAATTTTTCTATTATATTCTTTTAAATTTTATAAATGATTACGTGAAAATCAATGTATTATGAAGGACCAAGAATAAATAATACATTTTAGATAGATAAATGCTTGAATAAAAGCTGTAAAAATAGTTATTTCATGATGCTTAATGAATGAATGTAATTGACTGTGTTATTTTAGTATTATTTAGATATTATAATAATATTTATTCATATTTTGAATTTATTTTTATTTTTATATTTTAGTTTGTTTGGTAAAAAAATGTATAAGTATTTATATTTAACTTTATTTTTTTATTTGAGTTTTAGTAATTTCAGTACTTGTAATTTATTTTATTTCAGTTAACTTCCAAGGCCAATTTTTTCATCTAATATTTCATTTCAATAAAAAAAAATCTATTTTTAATAGTTTTAGTTAACAATATCAAAACTGGTTAATAAGTTGAACCTTATTGTAAAGTTGTACTAATAACAAAAAGTGAAACATGCACTTGTTGCTGAAGTTCCTTTATTAATCTCTGAGGATCGGTCCGGTTGTTAACCTCTCTAAACCCTTTCTGTTTTTATTCCTCTTCCATCTCTCTCTCTCTCTCTGATGCTTGACCTTCCCCGCTCCCCTGTGTGTTTAACCCTTGGCCTGTGACCTGTGGTAACGGCAGACAAAGCGTCAGTGTCTCACTGCCGAGCAGTCCACCATCTTTATGCTCTCCCAGACCTCCAGCAGTGTCAGTTTCTGAACTGAGGCGGAGGTGAACCTACACACCGTCTCTGCATGTGCGTGTGTGTGTATCAGTGAGTGAAGACCAGTATGACAGGACCTCCTGAACATTACTGAGGATCACAAGCTACTCAACATGCCAATAGCATCCGTTGCAGTTCCCCGTGGTGTCTCCGTTTATGTTCCAAGCCTTATATTCCGTCACTCTACATGTTTGCATGCGTGAAACGTGCATGTGTATGTTTTGCGTGTGTGTATTTTACGTTGCAGATCTGAAGTTGTTTAATGGAAAATGCTTTTTCTGCTGCTGTACTTTCAGTTCCAGCGAGATACTTCAGTGTCAAAACAAATATTCTGCACATGGGTCTGTTATGCCACATCTGAGTCTGTTTGTGTGTGTGTGTGTGTGATGTTTCACAGAGAATGAGGGCTGACAGGATCTTTGAAAGGGTTGAGACAAACATTCATGATTCACTGCTAGATGGGGTTCAGAACACCACTGAGGCCTAGCAACTCTATGGTAAAGAGAATGTGAAGTTGAAGACTAAAGCCAGAAAGAACTAATTCACTCTCGACTCGAGCGGAGCTCTAGAGTTCTCAGATGAAGTGTGCGGTTCTAGAATCAATCTGAGAATTCTAGAATCCTCCGGTGAAAGCACTCGGGATTAAAACGCCTTTGCTGCACCTGTGTGGGTCTGTTGTTTGGTGTGAAACCTACAGACTGGTTTGGTTTGGTTTGGTTTGAAAGCTTCAGAGTGAAGGTATTGGGTTGTGGTTTGGGGTGTGCGGTAATGTATATGCCGCTAACAGGACATGGGGACTACGGGCTCTGACACGTACACAAATACACACAGCAGACTTGACATACAGTTTAACATCTAACACTCTGGCTTGCATGTGTATTTTTACTTGTCTATTGAAAATATTATTTGCATTTACTTATAAATGTCCATTCCTAGAACATGCTTATGATCATTTCTGTTACTGAGCGAATCTCACCTTTTTTTTTTTTTTTGTAGAACCACAAACTCAAAACAAAAAAAACAAGAAATTATACTTTGCTTAAAGAACATAAAGCCTGTTTTGGGACCGTTGAGTTTTTTAACATTCTGTGAAAAATCTCTAATGATCAAAAATAAATAAATAAAAGCTATTACAGTCATTTTTTCAGTACATTTTTCACAGTATTACAGTAATGGGAATTGCAATGAATGACCTTGGTAAAAAAAAATAAATAAAAAGTAAACTGTTATGATGCATTACGGTAATTAATAATTACAGTAATGATGCATTACGGTAATGAATCATTTTAAATATTACATGTTTTTCGGGGGGTTTGTTATTCAAAAAACATGTAATTAAAAAAAATATATATATATATATTTAATTCAGTTTTACCAGCACAGGAATTAATTGCATGTTACAATATATTAAAATAGAAACAATTATTTTAAATTGTAATAATATGTAATAGTATTACTGTTTTTACTGTATTTTTGATCAAATAACTGCCTTGGTGAGCAAAAGAGACTGACCGACCCCAAACTTTAGAACGTTACTGTAAATATATTTCATTTTAAAACAAAATTGATTTTTCTTTTGATTTTGGGGGTGAATTGTAACATTTCACCCTCCTTTTAAGAAAAAACACACATTTTTCACTGGCCTTAGCTTTTTTTCCCCAACAGTTTATCTTACAACATCCCCTCAATCAATCAGTTCTGCATGTTCTAGGACTGGACTTGCATGTGGTAAACATCCGGATATGTGATCTTGTATAATATTTTGTTCTTTTTTTTGCACTGCTTCTTGCTGGGGCTTTGGATTTGTGTTGTTTCAGCTTGTGATGTTGACCAATGCCTGCATTTACATGCATGTATATATCTGCTAATTCACTCTTTTTCTCTCTGTTCCCTCGTTCTTTTCTCCAGGATGCCGATAAGTTGTATAAGGGCCACCTGTCCGAGTTCACCCCCCTGTCCTCCCTCCATGCTCCACCTGCGCGGAAACATGACAGACGGGGCAACGAAAGCCAGAACCACACCCACCGCAGGTCTGACTCCTCCCCTCCCAAAAAACACATGTGTACCTACTGGGGCGGCAGGCCTGACTACCACACCTTCAGCTCCTTTTTCCGAATAGGAGAGAACCCAAGATTCTCTGGGGCAGCTTACGCCTACAGCACACCGGGTCCAGAGACGTCCGTATGATAGTCTCTCTAAAAGAAATAGTCTGGTTATCTAATCCAATTCGGCCTCGCTCATCCCAGGGTCAAGATTGGGACGCTATTGGGAGACCAACCTTGACTCGTCACCCTTTATCTGAAGCAAAAGCACTGAAATTGGCTCTTGGGCGGAAGTGATGCTGTGTGTTAGTTTTGGAGCTGGAGGAAGGCCAAACAGAATCGGCCGCACCATCTGCAAGTGTCGCGTACTGCGCACAGTGGCCTTGGGACCGATTTACCTTGATTTTTTTTGTGTGTGTGTGTGTGTGTGTGTACGTGAGAGCGTGTTTCCTTTACACTGTGGGTTCACGTGTTCGCTCACCTACCCCTTGTAATCCTTCATGTGAAAAATTACTTGAAAACAACACTGGGCAGTAGTAGCACAAATCTTTCCATCTCAAACGCAACCACTGAATATGATTGTGGATGACAGTTAAAATGGCCTCGGATGCTCTAAAAACTGACTGTCCTGTTTCTTCTTCTTCTTTTCTTTGTTCTCTGTCGTCTCCCCTTCCCTTTTTTTATCCCGTGCTCCTTCTCTTTTCTTGTCCTACTTTTTTATAGAACAAACTGGTGTTGCTTTTGTGCAAACCTGTTATCGAGGAACACTCCATAGGCTGCGATTTGTCTTTGTCCGATTGCATTGTAAGTGGCTGAATTTGGCCATTTCTGCTGCTGCACTGTACTAGAGTGAACTAGGTGTGTGTGTGTGTGTGTGTAGGCCTTTGTTTGAACAACCATGAAAAGACAAACTGTAACTGGACTGTCATTATGTTTCACCCTTTACCTTTCAAAAAGGTGGAAATCCACTCGCATTCTACTCTTCCAAAGTTTTTAAAACCATTGACGTTGTGTCATCATGACAACCAGTTACTCTGTCCTAGATGCTTGACCATTTGCTTTACAATTCTCTAGTTCCCTATAACCAGTCCTTTAGTTGTTGTTGTTGTTGTTTTTTTGAGTAGAACCAGATATACAACTCTAAAGGCTACGCTAGGCGTCTTAGCTTAACTGTTCTGCCTTAATGTTAATGTTTCCCATCTTTTACACCACAGTTTGGAACCAAAGGTTGTAATCCAAGTGAAATACGGAGTATATAAATGTGTGTTAGTTGCCTTATGCTTAAAGAGAAAAGGAGGGAAGGTGTTTGATGGCATTCCCAAGAATCCCACCACACTGCCTTAAGTTGACACTGCACCAGCTGAGGATGGAGAGCGATAAATGTAGTATTCGACATCTTCCAGTGCCACCAACACACAGCCCAGGGCTCCTGAGGGGGAAAAAAACAATGAAATGTAACATTTCTGTTGACGTAGACGTCTTTGTGCGTTCACAAAAAGTGCAAAAGACCTTTTTTTGTCTGTATTTTTATGATTGTAACATCCATTTTGACTGTTCCCTAAGCCTTTTGTCTGTATTAATGGAACCGTTGGAGCCCTGTGCTGGGTTGCTTTCATTTTCTTTCTTGCACATTACTGATTTATGATTCTCTGATATAAATAAGTCAGATGTAATTAGCATGTGCTACTGTTCACAAACAGCTCATTAAACTAACAGTCCAATCAAGGTCAGCATGACAGATGGCCTATCTTGGGGACTGTATTCAGAGAAATGGCTCCTTTCTAGTGCGCAGGACGAGCCGTTTTAAAATGAATCCCAGGAAATGTGCCTCACACCTGACATTATCATACGAATCCTGCGTTCAGTTCCATCTCCGTCGAGTCGGGGGAATTCAGATTCACACTGATTTGAATTCAGTTTGAATGCAATTCGGATTAAATCCCAGTTGCATTGTAACACGAATGAGATGGATATGGAGCTGAACCGAACTAAAAAAAAATCACCGTATTTGGTCATCAAAGCCTCTTTCCCTGCTGTCCTTCACATTCCATGCTTGTTTTTCTTGTTTTGTTTTTTTGCTTGCGTTGATTCTTGAATGTAGTTTTGCTTTCCTGGAGCATCATCTCTTCATCTCGACGTCTTTCCTGGCGCCAGTTTCCTTCTCTCACCCTGTCACTCTGTTCGCACGATGTCGCCCATTTCACCATTTTAACCATCATCCATTAAAGAGAGAAAAAGTAGGTGATGTCAAAGACCATCAAGGTCACTGTTTTGATGGTTACTCCAAGCTTCTTGTGAGTATAGGTGCCTTCTGGTGCTTTTTAACCTCAATGTACAGTCATGCGTTGCACATACGTGTGTTTTAATCGCCCGTCAGTTGGCCTGCAACAGAGAATGTCAGATTAAAGAGTTGCATTATGGGTATAGCTAGTGTGTTAAAGGGTGTAAGGATTATTTTTGAACAAAGCCTTTGGGTTAATGTTGACAGAATGTCCTTTTTCACGCACACATTATATCTAAATATAGACTATATACAGTATATTGATGTCGAGGTTTACAAAGGCTGAGTGGATGAATGAGTGCATAACAAAATGATCAACTGCATAACTTTGTTTCTGGTCCAAAAGTATATTATTTCATTTGTATGAATGTAAAATCTGTCTAAAGTCAAACACTGTCTATTTTATTGATTATCGAAGTCTGAACTTTGCATGCCGAAGTGATGGACCAACCACTGAGCTTTATCAAGCATTTATGAGTCATATTCTTATTTATATAAACCACTTTTATAACTTCTTTTCAAACCTCCAGTCCAGTCCAAGTGATGCACAATGACACCAAGTGCTAATCAATGCTGGCGAATCTGAAACTAAACAAGAATGTGCTATGATTCGAAGTAGCCAAGACTAATATAATAGGGGTAAATTAATGCATTTCATGTTTTTTTTTTAACTGTATTTTTATTTCGCATTTCACTGTATTTCCTATTTTGTTCACTATATCTGGCTTCCTGAATGTAAGAAAAAAGCCACTAATGTGCGCTAAACAAAAATCGGATTGCCGCGAATGACGACTGCAAACCACCACAGCTGGTTCCAGAACAAATGTCCCTTCACAAATGTGTTTTCTTCTTGTTTCTGACACACTGTTGTTTTGAATCAGAACGATTTCTTGTAATATAAGAATAATTTGATCACTGAACGCTGTCTGCCTCAGGGGTGCGTTCAGGCACTGGCGAACACTGTATTCTGTCTGTCTAAAAAAAGGCTATATGAAATAGGTATTTTGTATATCGTGAGAAAAACAGAAGAAAAAAAAACAGTCTTTTGCTACTTTTGTATCTAGAGGATGAAGAGAACTTCTCGGAATGTTCTAAGAGTTAGAATGTTATTGTTACGTTTAAAAAAACCAAATGTGTAAGGTCATGGGAGAAATCAACTTCAGTAAAGATGAAAGTTTGAAAAAATAGCTTTAACAGGTTGTCGTTGCTGTTTTTTTTTTTTATATATAGATGATTTTAAATCTGTTTGAGGTAGTTTTTAAGATTATGTGCATGGTCATTGCTCACTCTGACTATAGGAAGATGAAATACACTCACTGTTTTTAAAGCAGGTGTGACCAAATATTTGATTAGATGTCTATGATGTAACTGAAGGCTCTATTGCCTGTAGTGGGGCTTCATCTGTGCCAGCCTATTCAGATTAACAAAATATCTATTGCTTTTTGTTTTATCTGCACAAAGCGTGATGTTGCTCATAAATTGATTATATATATATATATATATATGTATACTACTGTACACTTTACAGCATATACAGTATGTAGTAATATTCATGTACAGTTTGGGCTCATTTTGTATAAAGTTTTTAAAAGATTGATATCTGTAGATATGTGGATTTTTGCCAGTTTTTTCTGTAGCTATTAACAGCAAGAACATGTACATTTGCTTGTAATAAAGAAAGAGATTTAAATGTTTGAAAGCCTTGTGCCTTTTATCTTTCCTTAAGACAGAATAGATGGTTGGCTACTAAAATATCACCGCAACTAGTTTTGTACCTCACATTAAGAGGCCATTTCTTCTGGTGAAACCCCACCCCATGTGTAGTTATAGATTACGACCACGAGGTGGCAGCAAATACATATCACATATTGAGGCTGCTTCAACAATTCACCTCTGCTACTCTAAATACAGCAGGACCTTACTGATCATTACTGTTAAATATAAGAACTAAAAATAACATAGAAAACTATAATAATCCAATTTATTTTGGTGATTAATGCGTCCACCTCCAAACATTTAATCGTTTACATAAAAAAAAAACAAAAAAAACATTTAATTATTAAATCCATCTTATAAATCTATAAGGTCTATAAAATTATAGAGAGACCCTTCATTCATCATTTGACATAACTTTGACATAAAGAGCCTATTTTCCAAATTTATGACCTCACATAAAGTGTGCAGAATCGTGACAAACTTTTATACAGGCATTTTAAACAATGACAGTATTACTGTTGGCAAGGTAACATTCTAACAAATCCTCTGAAGATAGACTAATATATATATATATATATATATAAATTAGCCTATCTTCAGAGGATTTGTTAGAATGTTACCTTGCCAACAGTAATACTGTAACAAATCCTGTGAAGATAGCTATACATTAGAGGCCTAAATGAGGCCATAACGATAATGTGTAAATGTATATTCATGGTGATATATTAAATGTATAGTCCTTACAGATTGTATACCTCCTTGAATTTATAACACAATTCTTTATGAACTGGCCAGTGTTTGTCATAAACGGAAATCACTTTATATTAATTACTTTTATGGAAGTTATAATAGTATTAACTCTTGTGTAAAAGTAATCTTGCACTTGCAATCATGCTACAGTATAGGTTTTACCTGCAGAGGTGGACAAAGTATTCCTTACTTGAGTGAAAGGACAGATACTACTGGTCAAATATTACTCCGTTACAAGTAAAAGTTGTAAAGACCTATTTTTACTGAAGTAAAAGTACAGAAGTACTTGTTTTTAAAATTACTTAAGTATCAAAAGTAAATGTCAATTGCAATACTTACAGTAACTTATGCCTCTGAATCTATGCCTGCCTACCCTCATACAGTTCCAGTAGTGGGATTGAATGTGAGATTGAATAAGTGCACTCAATAACGTCCACAATGGTTTCAGACACCCAAATGGCTGTTCCCTCAAATACTGCCCTATTTAAAGTTTTTGGGCTTTTAGTATGAATATGATAGCCTTACTGTTATCTATAAGCTAGTGTGCTCCAAAACAATGACACAATTCTTCACACAAGAAGACCAAACCCAACAATGAAATTGAAAATCAGGTTGATGTCAGAATCCAACGCCAGAATGGCATTAATCTCCAACGGCGGACAGACGTCAGGTTCTGACGTCAATCTGACTTTATTTTCCAACCAAAATGCAACCCCTGACTGACAACTTTCTAGGACCTTGACAGACACGATCTCATGAAAGTGCGTATCTATGGCACGAATGATATTTCTCGTATCATTTATACGCCAAAAATAGTTTTTGCGTGCAAATGATACGCACTGTAAACCCCTTGGGTAGGATTAGGGGTGTGGAGTGCGTGCGTATTACACGCCAGAAAGTGCGTATCATATGCACGCGAAAACTGCGTATCATGTAGGCTACGCAAAAACTATTTTTGGCGTATAAATGATACGAGAAATATCATTCGTAGATACGCACTTTCATGATATTTGTCTTTCAAATGTAGTGAAGTTAAAGTAAAAAGTTAGTCATGTGATGCTTAAATATAGACCCACATAAGAAAATAAATATTTGTTAAAGCTTTTTTGAAGACCATATGATAATACGATTGATGTTAAAGGGATAGTTCACCCAAAAAAAAAGAAATTCTGTCATTATTTACCATCTTTTTGTTGAAATCTGAGAGTTTCTGTCCCTCCATTGACAGCTACACAACTACCACTTTGACTCTTCAAAAAGTTCATAAAGAGATCGTAAAACGAATCCAAATCAAGCGGTTTAGTCAAAAAAAAATGTTTAAGAGACTTGATTGCTTTATATGATGAACAGATTGAATGTAGGCCTTTTTTCACATATAAACATCAGTTGTGGTAAATGGAAGATCTTTATGAATTTTGTCAGTTGTGTATGTTAATGGAGGGACAGAAGGCTCTCAGATTTCATCAAAATCTCTTAATTTGTGTTCCGAAGATGAACAAAAGACTTATAGGTTTGGAAAGACGTGAGGGTGAGTAATGAATAATGAATGAATAATTTTTGGGTGAACTAACCCTTTAACTGTTGTATATTATGCTGATGTTTCCAGTCAACACTCAACAGGTCAGTGTTCAAATATTATAATTGACCATTTCATTAAATTAAAATGAATCAGGATAAATAAGGACTGTGGTGCACATGCACTGCTGGAGGTGTCTTGAAGTGGTAATCCTCTAAGTCTTCATTTAAAATGTTTAATGGAGTGTATGTTTATGTGTTCTTATATATGTGTGTGTGTGTGTGTGTGTGTGTGTGTGTGTGGCCATGCTCACTGACTTGTGAAATCGCTCTATTAGATGTGAAATTGCTGTTATTTGCTAATATTATTTATGAGTCATTGAACTTTTTGCGATCTCTCTGGCAGTGGTTTGGTTCATTATTGATTTAAAATGTCTTTCAATGGTCCAGAACACACTGAGGTGCTGCTGAAGACCTCTTACTTGATTTGAATTGGATGACACACACTTCTGTTTGATTTGTGTGGGGATCACTGTGGCTCCTGGATGGGAATTATGGTACGTTTACAAACTTTTTTTTATCCATTTTATCGGTGAATGGATTTTAAACAAAGCTCTTTCTCGGCTGATTTACAATCCCCATTCAGTGGACAAAACCACCCTCATATTTATACTGTGTATATGCAAAATATGTGGCGTATGTGGAACGGAATAAGGCCATTATAATTTACACACTAAGAATGTTTTAAATGCAAAGGAAGCCAAGAACTGTGTATTCTTCATACCCATTAAAAATGTCAGGTTACATGCAACAGGCCCGACCCCATCTTCACCTCCATGGCAGAACGCATGTCAAACGACAGTGAAGATTCTGACCTTGCCGTCACCGTCGCAACCTCACGACTGCCTCCAGCACTGACCTTGAGCAATGAATGCAGAAGCGAAAGCGAGGAAAAATAAGAGAAAGGGCGAGTGAGTCGTCAAACTGTCCCCTCTTAACCTCTTATTATAAAAGAACAAATTGCGCTGGAATTTCATTTGATAGTGCACCTAGACAAATCATGGCATGAACCACAACTTTGCAATCTACAGAAACGGCTGATAACTTTGAAGGTTCGGTAAGTGAGTTTAGACAAAAACAAAATCTATCTATCATTTTGCATGCTTGGGGTTATTTGATGTTGGTTGACATATTGACATAATCCCATTATGTTTAAAACATAAATCCCACTGAGAAAACGTTATTTATTTTTTAAATCCACTGCGAGACGAATAATGACAACGTGTTACGTAAACAGATTACTTTTTTCAAGTAACTAATAAAGTAATGCTTTACTTTTACCTTTACAATAAAACATCTGAGTTCGTTTTTCAAATACGTAACGCAAGTTGCTTTGTTTTCCCATTTATTGACTGAAACCTCTCCTATCCCTGTGGAGAGAAATCGGGAGAAAGTGCAGAAGCGTTGTGAGCGCTTTGAAAAGTTACATGATGCTTATTGTAGTTCTAGAGTGAATGCGAGCTCATTAAACAGTGAAATCCAAAAACTCAGCGTATTACACATAGCCTAACATTATAATTAAATATGTTAAATAACACAAATATACTTTATGTATTTAATCTCACTTTAACCATTGTGTTAAACATTCAATGATCCAATACAACCATACAAATATGTATGACTTTAGACAGAGCCCGTCTACGGAGAGCCTGGCCACTCCCTATTAAGTCCTATTGTACCGAATTTTGGTTGTAGTTCCACCAGAGCTCCACTGGGGGCGATCTCCCATGAGTGCAGAATGAATGGGAGTCTATGGGGCTAGACGGCTAAATTTGTCTCTTTCACCCGATTGCCGCTGAGAAATCTCAGATTTGATTGTAGGTTTTGCAAGTTCAACATGGGTTATAGGTCGAAAGTTGAATGGACGAGTACTTATGTCCTTTCTATTTCTCACAGGTTGAGTTGTTGTTGCCCATAACACGCTAGCATTCTGCTAATGAACGCTGATTGGTCAGTGAAGGACTGATTACGACCAGAGATACCGCTTGATGGCATCGTGGCATCCAAAGCGGGACCAGAAACAAACAAAACAAAAACTCTTCTAGCACGTGTATTTACCTGTGTCAGCTGTGTTGTCGATGCCTGGAGAGAAAAGAAAGTGCGGAGCGCGAAAGCACCAAAGTGACTGAAGGATTGCCGTAAAGCAGTATCTCTGGTCGTACGATGTGTATGACGTCATTGACACTTTAAAAGACTTTTTAAAGCAAATAAGTGACTCTAAAAATCTAACACCCAGCAATGTGTAATTTCTTTGCATCTCCTTTCGAATACAATATTCAAATTACTAGACAAAAAATTATATCCTGAGAAAAGTGGATTTTGATGGGTATACTGCCATAGACCTCCATTCATTCTGCACTCGTCCTGTGAGCGCCCTCATATGGAATCAAAGTGGAACTGCAACCATTTCAGAAGCCGGAAGTGTACTGAGAGTGAAACTTCTCGCCTTATTAGACATTCTCTGACTTCACGTTTGTGTTTCATTTTTTTTTTTCATGCGTTTTTCCTATTCTTCTGCAATCCAGAAATGCAGCACCGCTGAAGGTTTGTTTGAGCTGCGCCCTCTACTGTACAGGCATGAATTTGCACTTCCATCAGCATGAGGCCTATTATTTTCACTTTTGGCGTGAAAGGGCCTTTACATTTGCTTAAAACAGAACTTTTTTGTTATGAAAAAACAATTAAGCAAACAGCCCAGGTAAGAAAAAGCAATGCAAAAGTATTGTATCACAATACTTTCCATAAAAAGGAACTAAGTAATGTAAATAGTTTTAATTTATGCTCATTTATGCTTATGCTTAATGCTCAAGAAAATGGCCATTGTTTATTCCCTACATTTTTGAGTGTACAAACGGTGATTTATAAATGTAATAAAAAAAATTGTTTTAACGTTTGTGATACTTTTTTCAGTATATTTTTAATGTTGATCATTCATGATTAAATCCAGCCAATGTCATTCTAAAAGACAATCAAATACAGCAGTTAGAACTGCACCTCGGTCATCTAAAGACATGAAAAAAAAAAAAATCACATGCAATATTTATTTATGCTAAATACAGCATCATTTGGTGCGTCTTGGCCTCTATAGAGCCCTGGTCTAATGAGTGTCCGTGAGGTTCTCCTCTGATGAAGAGAGACATGCAGGTTTTGCTCTAAATTATATCAGAGGATTACAGACATCACTTTCAAAAGCAAGGATGGATCAAGTTGAAAGCCATCTTGATATGAAAGCCACTATTTGCCTAAGCAGACTTTAGAAGATTGAAAATCAAAAGAAGAATATGCTTTATTATATTGATCATATTAAAGGGCCAAAACAAGTGTTTTTAAAGACCAATATAGAAAATGAAATCCATCCAGCGGAGGATATTACAAATAAAAGAGCAAGTCTCTATGCTAAAACAGGAGGTTCCGGCTCTTTTAATTGGTACAGATGCTGTATGACATTTTCAAACTATATGACTGAATTTTTCTTTCAGAGTCCTAATAAAATAGATTTATTTTTGACAGATGCATAATTTAAAGCAGTTGGTTTTATCAATAACAATCTGTGTTGACAGTCTCTAAATATGCACCTGTGAGAGACATATGAGCCACCATGTGCATTATAACACATAATTACCTATTATTGATCTTACAAATGATTGAACTAACAGGCGGTTTCTCTTTCAGTCAAAACATTTCTTTTCAAGCATTGCCAGTGGAGGACGCTCTGCTACTGACAACCAGCGTAAGACATGTAATGTGTTAGATATGAACCAAAAAATGAGAGACCTTTGTTTGTTGTGAGTCTCAAATTATTATTTTGCAATGAAGATAAATGCTGATTGTTCATAGTATTGCTTGCCACTTTTTATATGCAAGCAGCACACAGGGACAGGCTGTTGTTGAAACTAATATCAGGCCTCTATCTTTTTTTCTCTTTAATCTTTTGTCTAACTGTCATCACATCTGAATATAGTGTGTTTTTGAATTGATTACCTATCCATGATAGAAGATGATGGACACATTTCTCTTGCATAGAGGATATATACCTTTTCCTTGTAATAAAATAATTGGGTAACACTTTACAATAAGGTTTGTTAGTTAACATTAGTTAGCTACCTTAGTTAACTAAGAATGAACAGTACTTCTTCAGCATTTATTAATCTTAGTTCATATTTCAACATTTCCTAATAAGTTATTAAAATCAAAGGTTGTATTTGTTAACAATGCACTGTGAACTAACATGAACAAACAATGAACAGCTGTATTTTTATTAACTAACATTATTAACAAAGATTAGGCTACTATAGGCCTACTGTAACAAATATATTGCTCATTGTTAGTTCATGTTAGTAAATACATTAACTAATGTTAATGAACCTTATTGTAAAGTGTTACCAATAATTGAATGCAAAAAAATTGTCAGTTTGGATCATCAAAATTAACAGTTGTGTTTGTTGTGAGCATAAACCAGTCCTCTAATTACTGACAGAAAGGGCTTCCGAAATGTTGCACCTTCGATTTTAGCATTTACGCCTAATATGAGTGAAACAACGTCCAATTGAAATTCATTAATAACGATCATTCGGTGAAGTAGCAGCTAATTAACATCCCCGATGACAAACACGGGAACAATACCCTAATCAGCGACCGGTCTGAATGTGACTACCCACGGAGCTCCGCATGGCCCGCGCGCAGCAGGCCTGCTGGGCCGTGTGTGTCTCTGGAAACACGGCGAGCCTAATTACACGGAGAAGAAATCCTTCACCCGCCCGAGCGAGCCATTGTACGGTGTCGCTTTTCTTCCCGTCAGTCTTTCAGCGAGGGGCTAGATTGGCGCTGGCCCCGGGGTTTGTGGGAACCGGGACAGCCCTTTCACGCAAGCCCTCCTCAGGTCGACATTATTACACGGCCAATTAAGCCAGTTCAACGGGCTCGAACTTGAGCAAACAGCAGGGGCGATTGTTTTCCGCAGCCCTCCCCAGCTAGCCTGGCTAATTACTCCTGGGCTGCACCTAACCAGGACACAGGAGGGGTCTGACCACCTAATTATAACCTCAACCTCTCTAAAAGAAGTTCAAACGAAAGGTTGGTGGGGTCTTAAAACTATATTGTTTTCACATTACAGTTAGGCCTATAGCCTACATAAGCTATCTTTTGTTTCTTTGTGTGTGGTCCTAGTAAACCATATAGGGACCAAATGTCCCCACAAATAGTAATACCAATCATTTTTGACCTTGTGGGTGTTTTGGGTATATTATATCATGAGAAAAACAGCTTATAAATCAAATATAATCATGTTTTTTATTGAAAATGTAAAAATGCAGAAAGTTTTGAGTGATGGGTAGGTTTAGGAGTAGGGTTAGTGTAAGGGGAGAACATGAAGAGTTCAGATGCAAAAGCCTCTAAGTGCCATCTGAAATTTTCTTCTAGAATGATCATTTTTATCAAACTCGTATATTTAAGTCCAGTAATTTCACTTAAATGACAATTAATATGTAATTTTCATTGCCATTTAAGTGAAATTACTGACCTTAAATATACAAGTTTGATAAAAATGATCATTCTAGAAGGAAATTTCAGATGGCACTTAGAGGCTTTTGCATCTGAACTCTTCATATACAGTTTGTGCAGTATAAAAATCATTATGTCTGTGGAAAGTCCCCATAAAACATGGAAACCCAAGTGTGTGTGTGTGTACCACCATATTTTGTGGACAAATATGTTCCCAGAAGTGAGCTAAACCTGACAGAAACTCTCAAATCCTCCTTTTGGGGACGTCCTAATTCATAAAAACTGTATAAAAAATAAAGTGTGTGTGTGTATTTTTCTTTATTTTTCAATGTGTTTTTATTTCACATCTGTAAATTCGCAAAAACATAACCATAAATTTCAGATCTGCAAAACAGATGCTGGGATGTACAATGATAAAACACAAGCACTGTCATTATATGTCTCTTATCCAATGATTAGTCAATTTTATTAGCTGTTTTTCCTCAATTAAAATGTATTGACTGATTTTATCAACTAAAATATGATGAGCAGAAGCGATGTTTACTTCTGTTTTCTGATCAAATAAAGGTTTCCATTACAAACAGGCCCTGAGGTGACCAACTTAAACCAGGTGACTCGTTTTTGCGAGGAAAAAACAAACACAAGAGGGGGATTTGTGTTGGAGGCAGCTGTGGATCCTGCACGCTCAGCTGGTGCTGCACAAAGAAACAGGTGACGGGGTAGAGATGTTTGCCCTGCGAGGGTGCCGCCACGTGCTGCTTTTCCCTGGAACCAGCCCTCTCGGTAAAACCCGCACCTGGCCTGGTGGTCTTGGCAACATCGGTCAACCTCTAGCAGATGTTCGTCTCTCTTTTGTCGCTGACTTCGCGGTGGCTGCTCCACAAGACAAAACTGCGGTGAGAGGTGCTCCTGCCACAGAACGCTAATCAAAAGATGACTAACATTCTTCCCCCTTTACCCCACACTTCCAGAGAGCGTGAGAGGCCACTTTCAGAGTGGGGAGCTTGGATGGGTAATTGTGCATGATTAGCAATTTTAATTACCAGGTGCTCGGGGTCCCATCTGAGAGAGTGTAAACAGGATAGCACTCACAGCTCCTTGAACATCCCACATGACCGTCCATTGCTCTGTCTGTGTGTGTGTGTGTGTGTGTGTGTGTGTGTGTGTTGACTGGAGAGACAAAATTCCCATTTATAGGGACTGTAAAGTTACATTTTAGGCCGTGACCCCTTTGGTTCTTTTCATTTTTGTTTACTGTCCTAGAGCTTATTGGTAGTGTCATTGCACTGAAAAGCAAACTGGTGCTTGCAAACTTTTCAGAAAAAAAGACAGCCAAGGAAATTGAGATTTCGCTTTAAAGCGGCTCTATTCCTTTCCAGGTCTGTTAACCTTGCAAATTCTGCCGTTTGTTTTTTGTTTGAATGACACAAGGATGTCTTCTCAGTAAAAGACTTTTTTTCATAGCAAGTTTCTAATAGAGAAAATGGGTGACAGTTTTTTGTTCAGGAATATCTTGCTTTTGAATCAAAAGAGCGAAGATTGCAAGGCTGAGGTGCCTCTTTAAGTGAAAAGAAGTACTGTCTCATTCGCATATCTAATATGACATACATAAAGAAATGTGAGTGCATTGACCCCATCAACTTCTTGTTCTCATTTAGAGCGGGAGCATAGCCTTGAGCGCCATTCAGACCAAGGTACGGTATGGTACACTACACAGGTCCGGATCTGGGCTGACACTATGTTGCTGTCTGGGTATCGACCTGGTTTGCCCATCAAAGACAAACTCAATTTATCAACAGAATATGCAGAATTGATGTATTTGAGCTCTGCTGCCTGAGATCACACATAGGTCAAAGCCTCTCCTTTTCTCATCGAGGTCTCTCTGATCTCACTGTCCCACATAATAAGAACTGTTCTGAAGGACCTGAGAGAGTCTTTTTGTATTGCAGTCCAGTGAATACAGGTTTTTAAGACGAAGAGAAGAATGTAAGAGGAACATTAGAGGATTAACCTGGAAACCAGTGTCCTTGCATTATATTGTGATTGTAACATGCGTTTTTTTCTCTATAGGTGCAAGAGGGAAAAATAGCTCATGTGTTATTGAGTATAACTGTGTGTTTGTGTGTGCAGGATCATCTTGTGAGTCCCTCTGCTGCAGCGATCATACGTGATGAAGCTTTACTCAGTCACCTGATCCGGGATGAAAGTTGCCCTTTGGCTGTGTGACAGACAAGAAGAAAGGGACACTCACGCTAGTCTTATGGTATAGTGAATTAACTGAACAATAGAGGTCAAATTAAAGGCTTTTACTGCATGGAGTCACTGATACACACACACACAAACCTGCATCAGTTCACATACAGGGAACGCGTGCATGCATTTCTTCTACATCATACAGTAGAATACTAATGATGGACTGATATATTGGAAAGACCGATTAATAATACTAATAATAATTTTTTTAGATTATCACCCACTTGATTAACAGATTTGGTAGAAATCATTGAATTAAATTTAAATTATGTTTTGTCAAAGCATAATTGCCTTTGAATTCTAAGTAATTTAAATTGTAAAAGATTTTTGAGACCCATCTGCTGGGATTAAATTGTATTATGTACACTGGTTTTTTTTAAAGAAAATACTTTTATTCAGCAAGGATGCATTAAATAGATCCGAAATTACTTTAAAGACATTTATAATGTTACAAAAGGTTTCTATTTCAAATAAAAACTGTGCTTGAACATTCTATTCATCAAAGAATCCTTGAAAAATTACAGAAATCTTAATACTTTGGCAGAAATCAGTTTCTGCATAAACTATTAAGCAGCACAACTGTTTTCAACATTGATAATGATAAGAAATATTGCTCACACTTTAGTTTGGGGAACACATATTCACTATTAACTATGACTTTTGCCTCAGCTAATTTACTAACTATTAATAGTTAGTAAGGTAGTTGTTAAGTTTAGGTATTAAGATTTAGGGATGTAGAATATGGTCATACAGAATAAGGCTTTAATATGTGCTTTATAAGTACTAATAAACAGCCAATATGCTAGTAATATGGAAGCTAATAAGCAACTAGTTAATAGTGAGAACTGGTTCCCGAACTTAAGCATTACCGAAATGTGTCTTGAGCAGCAAATCATCATATTAGAATGATTTCTGAAGGATCATGTGACACTGAAGACTGAAGTAATGATGCTGAAAACTCATCTTTGCCATCACAGGAATAATTGTAAAATATATTAAAATAGAAAACAGTACAAATATTTCACAATATTACTATTTTACTGTATTTGTGATCAAATAAATGCAACTTTGGTGGCAATAACTGACGACCAAACTTTTGAATAGTGTACGGCACAGTGATCACCTCCTCTGATGTTGATCACAAGTTGAAGTAGTTTTGTTTACTTAATTTGTATGAACATTTGGAGAGTTGGTTTTTTAAAGAGACATATTAACAGTGAGCTAAGATGGCTGTTTGGGTTGTGTCAGTGCCTATGGCGTGTCAGGCTAGGGCCCATGCTGATTGCTAATGGCCTAATCCATATCACATTACAAACAGGATGATTAAGTGCTGTCTCACAGTAGGATTATCATGGGATTATTATGGGATCAGTGATATCTCTGATCTGTGAGACACTCTCTCTCGTCAAGTACCCTCCCTGAGGTACATCATATCGCATCATACACATCGACTCAAGAGACTTCAATCCGGTGACCTGCAGACAGAACATTCCCATTGCTGTAGTAATTGAAACTGGCGATTGTGATTTATGGAGTATTGCAGGATGTCGGTGACATTGTAAGACGTGTTTGAAATCATTACATTTTTAGTGATTTTGAGGATTTATAAAAAGAAATACACTTTAGACACTCCAAAAAAATCATCCAGCATTTTTAATTTGTCAACCCGTCAACACAGTATATTGTAAAAGAGTGGCTCTCCTGGTTGCATTTTCCTCATTATTGCCTCCCGTAAAGGTTTTATCGGTTTCATCGGAAGGCAGGTTAACGTGAGACGGTTGATGTTTGACTCTGAAGGACGCTTGGTGCCGTGCAGATCAATAGATCCCAAACCAACCAGAACATGATCCCTGGAACCCCTCCTGTTCTCATGTTGGATTGGTTTACAGATGATTGACATCTTTTGGCAGGCTCCCAAGATCTTGGGGATTCTGGGATGCTTTGGCTAGTGACTTGTCGCACATCCCAGGTATATGTGATGTTTTTATTTGTTTGTACCAACAGTTAGTAGCACCTGTCACTGTGGAGCTGCGGTCCGCTCAGCTGCTTCGCTGAACACAATAGATTACGAGGAAGTTGACTAACAGGTTTTGCAAAGTATAGCTTTAAATGTGTGCTTGTACTACAGTACATATGCGGTGAAGGATTTTAATCAAGACTTTTATTGCAATTAACTTGATTTTATATAAAAAAAAATTATATATTTTATATATATATACAGTGCTATGCATAAGTGAATACACCCATGCTAAAGTTGACTAAAAAGAGGAATAAAAAATCATATTTTGGAAATTGAACTTAATGCCTTAATTTAAAAAATTAGGAAAAATCCAACCTTTAAGGACACCAATTTTCTTTGTGAATGAATAATGTATCGTAAATAAATAAATGTTCTTCCTTAAAATACATGGTGCATAAGTGAGTACACCCCTATGTTAAATTCCCATAGAGGCAGGCAGATTTTTATTTTTAAGTATTAAAAAAAAAAAAAAATTTAGGATACTATGCATCCTGATAAAGTTCCCTTGGCCTTTGGAATTAAAATAGCCCCACATCATCACATAGCCTTCACCATACCTAGAGATTGGCATGGAGTACTTTCCATAAGATCATCTCTCAATGCAAATCAAACTAGCTTTTAGGCTAACTGAAATAAAACCATGCCAATCTCTAGGTATGGTGAAGGCTATGTGATGATGTGGGGCTATTTTAATTCCAAAGGCCAAGGGAACTTTATCAGGATGCATAGTATCCTAAAAAAAAAATAAAAAAAAATACTTACAAATAAAAATCTGCCTGCCTCTATGGGAATTTAACATAGGGGTGTACTCACTTATGCACCATGTATTTTAAGGAAGAACATTTATTTATTTACGATACATTATTCATTCACAAAGAAAATTGGTGTCCTTAAAGGTTGGATTTTTCCTAATTTTTTTAATTAAGGCATTAAGTTCAATTTCCAAAATATGATTTTTTATTCCTCTTTTTAGTCAACTTTAGCATGGGTGTATTCACTTATGCATTGCACTGTACATATATATATACACATATATACACTACCAGTCAAAAGTTTTGGGTCAGTAAGATTTTTTTATGTTTTTAAAAGAAGTCTCTTCTGCTCACCAAGGCTGCATTTATTTGATAAAAAAAAAAACAAAAAAAAAACAGGAATATTGTGAAATATTATGACAATTAAAAAAGCTGTTTTCTATGTGAATACATTGTAAACTGTAGTTTATTCCTGTGATCAAAGCTGAATTTTCAGCATCATTACTCCAGTCTTCAGTGTCACATGATCCTTCAGAAATCATTCTAATATGCACATTTGATGCTCAAAAAACATTCATTATTATTATCAATGTTGAAAACAGTTGTGTAAAAATTTTTTTTTTCCAGGATTCTTTGATTAATAGAAAGTTCAAAAGAACAGCATTTATTTGAAATAGAATCTTTTGCAACATTATAAATGTCTTTACTGTCACTTTTTATCCTTGAAGAATAAAAGTATTGATTTATTTTATTCATTATCATATTATAATGATTTCTGAAGGATCATGTGACACTGAAGACTGGAGTAATGATGCTGAAAATACAGGAATAAATTACACTTGACTATATATTCACATAGAAAACAGCTGTTTTAAATTGTAATAATATTTCATAATATTACTGTTTTTTTTTTTTTATCAAATAAATGAAGCCTTGGTGAGCAGAAGAGACTTCTTTTAAAAACATTAAAAATCTTACCGGTCCGAAACTTTTGACTGATAGTGTATAAAAAAAAACCGAATTATGTTACTAGAAATAAACAAGAAAATAAGTATTTCTGAGCTGGTTGATATTCATAAAAAGCCTTCTAGAAAATATAGGAGCACACACAGACTCATGGTGTATTTTTAGGTTCCAGATCAAGGGCCTCTCCACTCAAAAGGGGGCACTGTTACTGCATTACAGATCACAAATGAACAGCACTACTATACACTTTCATGTAATACAAATGTTTTTTAATACCAGGCCAATCACTCTAGCCATTGAAATATGATTCCACAGTAGCCATTAGGACTGCTCGTCCCATTTTAGACTGTTATTATTTTAGCCATGCTGAAAAATACAAAGTGAAGAGAGTAATATTTCATTTAGCACTTCTCAGGTAAAGGCTGTGCACTATGATAGTGAAAAAAAAAAAGAAAAAAAAAGGGGCGAATACTGTAGTTACATGATCAGCTCCATTTTCAGATAGACCTGAAAACAACTGAAAAGTACATAATGAAAGTTGGCTTTAAAATATATAGTGCTGCTTATATATTGAAAATGTTTAAAATCACATGTTTTCCTTAGCAGAACTGATATTTTCTTTTTCTTTTAATTGGTGAGTTGGACTAAATAGATTTGATTTATTAAACACTTTTTAATTCCTGTAGTATAATAGGCATTATTTGGAAATCAATTATTACTTATATTCAGCAAGGACACACTGAATTGATTAAAAGGGACAGTAAATCTGTACTTTTGTTAGTAATTCTGTTTTGGTCATTTTCTATTCATTAAACAGTCAAAACAAAAATATTAAGCAGCAGTTTTCAACATTGAAATGTTTCTTGATCTGCAAATCAATCATCATATTAGAATGATTTCTGAAGGATCATGTGACGCTGAAGACTGGAGTAATGATGCTGAAAATTCAGATTTGTATAAAATAAATTACAATAGGAAACAGTAATTGTAAGTTATTGTGTATTTCACAATATTTCTGTTTTTACAGTATGTTTAATCAAGTAGAGAGAGAGAGAGAGCGCAGACAGAAGAAATGAACGAAGATTAAAGAAAGGGGTAAGAAAGAGAGAAAGAGAAAAAAGCTGCCAAGAAACCAGCTTTATAGCACAATTGTAAGTCTCCTCCTGATGTTTCTTGCAGTGCATCCCGGGTCGCTGCACCCTGCATATCAGCGCTTTCCTGCATATTCCTGTTCACCTGACATTAGGCCCCGGCTCAGTCCCAAAAGCTGCCTGCACCCTGCTGGGTTCACTCCATTAGATTCTCCCTACACACTTTGTCTGTCATACTAAAAGCCAAGCCTGGGGAGCAAGAAGAGGTTAAAAGGTACGAAATGAGCCTCGGCCGTAAAGAGCAGGTGATTTAGGAAGCTGATTGCTCTGATCTGATTGGGCGGGTGGTTGAATTGAGGTATCTCTCATCTCACTGTACAGTATATATGGATGGACTGGATGATGAGGGTCAGGTCATTGTCTTTACTTTGAATGTAAGTCATTATGAGTCCATTTAGATGTTTCCTATTGTTATGGAGGTAATTACATCCTACAGTGTACCTGACTGCTTACAAGTAAAGGGAAAAAGAAGAAGCCCATCAATGTCTAAAACCTTGTGTGTGTGGTTCAGGTATACCCTACGTTATGGGGACAAAATGTCCCCACTAAGATGGCAATATCCCAAATCCTTGTCCTTTATAGGGACATTTTTTGGTCACCATGAGGAAAAGTGATGTTATAAATAGTTATAGTGATGTTTTTTTGAAAATGTAAAAATTCAGAAAGTTTTCTGTGATGGGGATAGAATATACAGTTTGTACCATATAACATTTTTGGAATGTCCCCACACTCTAAAAATGCTGGGTTGTTTCAACCCATGTTTGGGTCAAATATGGACATACCTAACTCTGTGTCTACAACAGACATCACATTACATTGCATTGTCACTCGCATCACGTAGCAAAAGCTAAAGGCTGTTTACACTTGTACTGTTCCCGTTGCAAAGCATTTGTCCTTCGTTTCAGTACGTCATGAATAGATCATCAGTTTACTGTTGAAGATTTGTTGCTCGCGTCGTATAGACAGAATCAATGTTTATAATAAGTTTTATTGTCTTTTGTCGCGTCATATCGTGTCACTCATGTCTGGTGTAGTTCTGGTGAGTTTAAAAATGTAATAATTTTTTTTTAAATCAATGGTTGGGTTTGTCCATATTTTTTAGAGTGCATATAACTTGAAGTGTGCGTGTGTGTGTGTGTGTGTGTGTGTGTGTGTGTGTGTGTGTGTGTGTGTGTGTGTGTGTGTGTGTGAGTGTGAGAGAGAGAGAGAGAGAGAGACCTTTAAAATCTGATTTATTTTACAATACATTTTTCAAAACATAATCAAAAAAGAAATATTATATAATCAAACACCTTAAAACATTATTCAAGCACCTTAAAAAACTAAAAAAAAAATAAAAATAAAAAAAAAAGCAAATACAACACAAATTCTCTTTTATAACACTCCAAAACTTAACTGATAACCTTGCCCTTCACTGGGCTTACACAACACACCTTCGGTTCCCCACATCAGAAAAAAGGCCTCAATATCATTGATCATTTCATAATAAGCAAACTCCAGCATCAAGCGTCCCTTTATAAAACCTTTTAACATATGCACTGGATCTACTCCACTTAAATTAAGAACCTTGTTTTTCCTGGTTAACCAAATTGCCATCTTTGCTTTACCAAAAATAAAATTCAGTAATACAACTTTTTGTTTTTTTGCAACACTATATTTTGGCCCAAATATAAATAACCCATTAGTAAACAAAAAACCTGTGTGAGTGTGAGAGAGAGAGAGAGAGAGAGAGAGAGAGAGAAATGAATGTAGGGAAATGTCCTGCTTTCTTTATACTAATGGACATTCACACCTAAGACCAAAAATGTTTTTAGGTGAGCATTCTTCAAGGCAAAAGTCATTTACATGACTCAGAAAACTAAAAATGGAAAACAGTTTAATGCAAACTTTTGAAAACAAAAGGGCAAGTTTTGGTCCATGGATCCATGAGTCCATGGATCCGTGTGAAGGAGGATCGCTTTGACAACGTTGTCGTTTGTACGCGAAACTTCTCAAAAATGCGAAGGAAAAACGTTTCTGTTTTTAGTACATCATTGTCGTGTAAACGTACCCTCATTTACAGTGAGGAAAATAAGTATTTGAACACCCTGCTATTTTGCAAGTTCTCCCACTTGGAAATCATGGAGGGGTCTGAAATAGTCATAGTAGGTGCATGTCCACTGTGAGAGACATAATCAAAAAAAAAATTTCCAGAAATCACAATATATGATTTTTTACCTATTTATTTGTATGATACAGCTGCAAATAAGTATTTGAACACCTGTCTATCAGCTAGAATTCTGACCCTCAAAGACCTGTTAGTCTGCCTTTAAAATGTCCACCTCCACTCCATTTATTATCCTAAATTAGATGCACCTGTTTGAGGTCGTTAGCTGCATAAAGACACCTGTCCACCCCATACAATCAGTAAGAATCCAACTACTAACATGGCCAAGACCAAAGAGCTGTCCAAAGACACTAGAGACAACATTGTACACCTCCACAAGGCTGGAAAGGGCTACAGGGAAATTGCCAAGCAGCTTGGTGAAAAAAGGTCCACTGTTGGAGCAATCATTAGAAAATGGAAGAAGCTAAATATGACTGTCAATCTCCCTCGGACTGGGGCTCCATGCAAGATCTCACCTCGTGGGGTCTCAATGATCCTAAGAAAGGTGAGAAATCAGCCCAGAACTACACGGGAGGAGCTGGTCAATGACCTGAAAAGAGCTGGGACCACCGTTTCCAAGGTTACTGTTGGTAATACACAGTAACAATAATGAAATCATGCATGGCACTACTGTGAAGCATGGGGGTGGCAGCATCATGCTTTGGGGGTGTTTTTCTGCACATGGGACAGGGCGACTGCACTGTATTAAGGAGAGGATGACCGGGGCCATGTATTGCGAGATTTTGGGGAACAACCTCCTTCCCTCAGTTAGAGCATTGAAGATGGGTCGAGGCTGGGTCTTCCAACATGACAATGACCCGAAGCACACAGCCAGGATAACCAAGGAGTGGCTCTGTAAGAAGCATAAGGTTCTGGCGTGGCCTAGCCAGTCTCCAGACCTAAACCCAATAGAGAATCTTTGGAGGGAGCTCAAACTCCGTGTTTCTCAGCGACAGCCCAGAAACCTGACTGATCTAGAGAAGATCTGTGTGGAGGAGTGGGCCAAAATCCCTCCTGCAGTGTGTGCAAACCTGGTGAAAAACTACAGGAAACGTTTGACCTCTGTAATTGCAAACAAAGGCTACTGTACCAAATATTAACATTGATTTTCTCAGGTGTTCAAATACTTATTTGCAGCTGTATCATACAAATAAATAGTTAAAAAATCATACATTGTGATTTCTGGATTTTTTTTTTTTAGATTATGTCTCTCACAGTGGACATGCACCTACGATGACAATTTCAGACCCCTCCATGATTTCCAAGTGGGAGAACTTGCAAAATAGCAGGGTGTTCAAATACTTATTTTCCTCACTGTATGTAATTTATTCCTGTGGTTAAATCTGAATTTTCAGCATCATTACTCCAGTCTTCAGTGTCACATGATCCTTCAGAAATCAGTCTAATATGATGATTTGATGCTCAAGAAACATTTATTATTATCATGAATGTTAGAAACTATTATTCTGGATTTTTTGATGAAATTTTCAAAATTGAAATCTTTTGTATCATTATAAATATCTTTACTTTTGAGCCACTGAATGTTTCCTTGCTGAATAAGAGTATTCATTTCTTTTTTTACCTCAAACTTTTGATTGGTATGTCAAGCATGATTTTAAAAGTAAAATTGAACTCAACTGGAGAAGATTGTAGGTTTTTACATCTATGCAATTTTGTAGACACTTTAAACCCAAGTGACTTGCATTGCATTTAATCAGTTGGTGCATGCCTTGGCATTGCTAATGATGTACATGAACTGAGAAGAAAGTAGTCCTGTTTCTATGGAGTTGCTATGGTATCTGGAGTGTTTTTATGTGTTTCTATGTGGTTGTTTGGGAGTGGAGCCCTATTTGATACTCTGGTCCCTAGAAATGGCATGGATCCTTCCTTCATAGCAAATCTACAGACAGTTTTTCTCATGTTTCGGACATTGCCAGGTGAAAATTGCCCGGTCACTTAGAACAGTAATAGCGTATCTCTCCTCAGCAAGCCACACAATGTGAGATGTCATTCATTTTCACACCACAAACGGTACAGGACGAGTTACATGGTGAAGTTGTTCATTTCTAAACATAGCTGAGCAATAGAAGTGTTGATGATAGCCTAACTACAACATTAGATTCCTCCAGCTCACGCAGTACAGCACCCGGTGAATCATACGGGTGACAGAGAGGTCAGGGGCGGATGGAGATAGAGGAATGTGTGTGGTGGATCTCACACAAAGACAACTACTGCTTTCCCTGTAAAACAGCCATGTGAAATGGTTTCACAGCCAGCCAAACTCCCTGAATCCTCTTCTGTGGAGAGACGCCAAAACCACAGAGGAGAGAATAAGGGAAGCCAAGAAGAAGAGAGAGAGACAGAGAGAGCTGAAAGAGAGAGATAGAGACAGGTGAGGAGTGAAGAGTGAGTGTGTGTGTGTGTGTGGTCTCTAAATTGTATTACTGTATTATTCACTTTCAAAGCTCAAGAAGCTTAATGGAGTTCTCAGTTATACTTTTTAGATATAAATTTTGTCTAAATTTTAGATAGTAAAAAAGATTTTGAGAGCTCTTCTGAAAATTTAGACGAGACAAGTGGGATTGCTGAAAGACAGATGGTGCCAGTCTCCATTTGCTCTGTATAATCTAACCTTGTAAAGCCTGACATACGAGTCAGAAAATTCTGTTCTTTTAAATGCAGTTTTTTGAACCTTTATACTTTTTTTAAGTTTGCATACACTCACCTAAAGGATTATTAGGAACACCTGTTCAATTTCTCATTAATGCAATTATCTAATCAACCAATCACATGGCAGTTGCTTCAATGCATTTAGGGGTGTGGTCCTGGTCAAGACAATCTCCTGAACTCCAAACTGAATGTCAGAATGGGAAAGAAAGGTGATTTAAGCAATTTTGAGCGTGGCATGGTTGTTGGTGCCAGACGGGCCGGTCTGAGTATTTCACAATCTGCTCAGTTACTGGGATTTTCACGCACAACCATTTCTAGGGTTTACAAAGAAGGGTGTGAAAAGGGAAAAACATCCAGTATGCGGCAGTCCTGTGGGCAAAAATGCCTTGTTGATGCTAGAGGTCAGAGGAGAATGGGCCGACTGATTCAAGCTGATAGAAGAGCAACTTTGACTGAAATAACCACTCGTTACATCCGAGGTATGCAGCAAAGCATTTGTGAAGCCACAACACGCACAACCTTGAGGCGGATGGGCTACAACAGCAGAAGACCCCACCGGGTACCACTCATCTCCACTACAAATAGGAAAAAGAGGCTACAATTTGCACGAGCTCACCAAAATTGGACAGTTGAAGACTGGAAAAATGTTGCCTGGTCTGATGAGTCTCGATTTCTGTTGAGACATTCAGATGGTAGAGTCAGAATTTGGCGTAAACAGAATGAGAACATGGATCCATCATGCCTTGTTACCACTGTGCAGGCTGGTGGTGGTGGTGTAATGGTGTGGGGGATGTTTTCTTGGCACACTTTAGGCCCCTTAGTGCCAATTGGGCATCGTTTAAATGCCACGGCCTACCTGAGCATTGTTTCTGACCATGTCCATCCCTTTTATGACCACCATGTACCCATCCTCTGATGGCTACTTCCAGCAGGATAATGCACCATGTCACAAAGCTCGAATCATTTCAAATTGGTTTCTTGAACATGACAATGAGTTCACTGTACTAAAATGGCCCCCACAGTCACCAGATCTCAACCCAATAGAGCATCTTTGGGATGTGGTGGAACGGGAGCTTCATGCCCTGGATGTGCATCCCACAAATCTCCATCAACTGCAAGATGCTATCCTATCAATATGGGCCAACATTTCTAAAGAATGCTTTCAGCACCTTGTTGAATCAATGCCACGTAGAATTAAGGCAGTTCTGAAGGCGAAAGGGGGTCAAACACAGTATTAGTATGGTGTTCCTAATAATCCTTTAGCAGTGGTGTAGTGCAGGGTATACGCAGGTATACGGCGTATACCCACTTCTTGTTCAGTCGGCATTGCGTATACCCACTTCTAAATCCCCTCTGATGTGCGTGTGAAAACACCCAGTCAGGGTCGTACCCACCATTGAGGTCCCCGAGGTCCGGACCTCAGTAATTGTTTTTAGTTTAGCCTTTATAATGAAAGTTGTGAAATAATTGCCTAATATTAACTCTAATTTGGTGCTGCAATGATTTGCCCATCGCGACGATAACCGACCTTGTCATCTGAGCTGCTTCAGCACTCAAACACCCGCTCGTCAATGTCAAAATGTTTGAGACCAATCAAAGCAAGCGGGATTTATGTTCACTCACAGAAGCGCGAGCCGAGCGCGAATCCCAACGCGACGCTTCACGCTTGAGTTAACGATAATACAAGTAGCTAAACTGAACAGCTGTTTTTCGATCGAAGTTTTAAATGACCGACAGAAATAAACAGTTTGATCAAAGACAGTGGAAACTATAAGCTGAATTTAACAACACAAGCACCATATTAAATATATTGCCATTATTATTATAAATACAATGTATAAATGTTTTTGTATAACATTACCTCGAATGTGTTCGAATATTTCCCCAGTATCAGCACTTAGACTTTTCACTGTTTGTATCACTCCGCTTGTCTGTGTTTGCGCAACTTGCATCATTAAGCCAGAAGGTGGCACAAGTGACTGTCTTTATGAATGAGCAATTGAACCATTGATTAAATGAACATATTAGTCCAAAAACATTGATTAATTTAGGAAAGAAAAAGTAGCTGAAACTGATCTTTGATACTCATATAAATTGCTCATATGCCTCTGGTCTGGACACAGAAGGATTGCATTGGCGTTTGTTTGAAATGTAACATCTATGCAAAATAATCCTTGAACCATTTCTTATTTAAGGCCATTCCCGTTTCGAATATGTGATTGTGTATTGTCAACAATAAGCATAAACATTCTGCATTTCCATTTTGTAGTGTGGATCATTCATTGCGAAATTTAAACTGATTCTCATGTTTAAAAATATCTGATAAAATACTTCATGCTACTGCCCACTGACATGCTTTTAAAGCTACTGTTGTCCATTTATTTTGGCCTTCAAAACACCTTAAAATGCACATATCGATATCAGGAAAATCTATATTTTCTCAAGGGGGCATGCCCCCGAACCCCCCTAGCAAAATAATTTTTGGGACCTAGGTTTTTATAAAACATTTCAAAAGACATTGTTGCAGTGATTTCTTGAATAGTCGTCCAATTTTCATATGTGGATGGACTAAGGAATAGTCACTCAAAATTCATAATTATTTAGTATTAATAAATAATTAAAAGCCAGTATTAATTACAAAAACTGCACTTCTTCTGTGGCTAATATTAATTTTACAATGATCCTTTTTCTGTGAAGTCAAGCAGCAAAAGTTAAGTGATAATGTGTAAATACTATACTGGCCCATTTTGGGGTGAACTTATATGCAAGACTATCTTACATCACTGTTTATTACACAGAGCGTTCATCCTTTCCTGGGGCGCTTAAAAAAATTTGAGGCATAAATTAAGAGTATACCCACTTCTCCAGGCACCACTACATCACTGTCCTTTAGGTATATTTAAATCAGGCTTTTAATGGGCTGCATCCAAAATCTTAAAAATGCTGCCTTCGGAGAATGCATTCCAAGGTAGGAAGGCATCAAGGAACATCCGAATCCAACGTTAGCTTCACTTCATGTCTCTAGAGAAACCTTCATCTGATGTATCCTTCGCTGCCATTGATACCCCACAATCCTTTGTGTTCCATTCAGTGACCGTTGAGCTAGAAAAAAAATATGGCGTCTGAAAGTTGCAGTTGGTGGCCAGTTTGTGTGTAAATGTACACCAACGCCATTTCTAGCGAGAAATTACTATTGTAGTTATTAAATATTTAGTTACCACCAAAGTTCTCTTTTGCTGTAGGTCATTAAACTCAGAAGTCTGCCTGAAACCGTAAGATACTTTCGTAAGATACTTTCAAAGGCAAACGCTGAGGCAACAAGTCAGCTGCCTGAGTTTTCAGACGCAGCCATTGAAACAGTCAGTGTTTATGACTGCACATGCACATTGGCAGGTCCAGCCTGAAAAATTCAGGGGTTTTTTGTCATGATTTGAGTGTTTAGAAACAAAATTGATCAGTTATCAGTCAGATTTCATTGATGATTTCAAAGATGAAATGTCATCATATGTTTGGTGAACAGCTATGGAGAATTTGATGTTTCCCCATTCAAAGAGATAGGAGCTTTGTTTGCATGACTGAAATAGCTGCACGAGAGGCGTTTCAAAGATGGCCGCCGAGTTAAATGACTTGCCTTAAAGGGACTTTGGTATAACAGTCTCCTTGCTTAAAACTCATAAATATCAGTCATCATCACTCTATACCTCCCAATAATGTCTAGTAGTATGATTTTTTAAATGATTCGTTTTATGATCAATCAAGCATTAAAAAGCATGTATAGTAGTTTGTGTACAACAGGTTTTTCAACAAAGTTTAATCATGTTAATGATTTGGACTACACTAGAGGCCTTAGAATTCAATATGATATATGTATACATATTTATAGGGCTAATTGTTGTATAGGGGAAATAGTTTTAATATCTCCATCTCATTTGTGATTTTTCTGTCCTGCCAGTCTGTATCAACACAGAACGTGTGAGTGTGTAAGAGAGAGAGAGAGAGAGAGAGAGAGAGAGAGAGAGAGAGAGAGAGAGAGAGAGAGAGAGAGAGAGAGAGAGATCAGCATACAGTGCTATGCATAAGTTTAGACACCCATACTAAAGTTGACTAAAAAGAGGAATAAAAAATCATCTTTTGGAAACTGAACTTAATGCCTTAATTAAAAAAATTAGGAAAAATCCAACCTTTAAGGACACCAATTTTCTTTGTGAATGAATAATGTATCGTAAATAAATAAATGTTCTTCCTTAAAATACAGGGTGCATAAGTGAGTACACCCCTATGTTAAATTCCCATAGAGGCAGGCAGATTTTTATTTTTTAAGTATTTTTTTTAATTTATTTTTTAGGATACTATGCATCCTGATAAAGTTCCCTTGGCCTTTGGAATTAAAATAGCCCCACATCATCACATAGCATTCACCATACCTAGAGATTGGCATGATTTTATTTCAGTTAGCCTAATAGCTAGTTTGATTTGCATTGAGAGATGATCTTATGGAAAGTACCCCATGCCAATCTCTAGGTATGGTGAAGGCTATGTGATGATGTGGGGCTATTTTAATTCCAAAGGCCAAGGGAACTTTATCAGGATGCATAGTATCCTAAAAAAATTTTTTTTTTTAAATACTTAAAAATAAAAATCTGCCTGCCTCTATGGGAATTTAACATAGGGGTGTCCAAACTTATGCACCCTGTATTTTAAGGAAGAACATTTATTTATTTACGATACATTATTCATTCACAAAGAAAATTGGTGTCCTTAAAGGTTGGATTTTTCCTAATTTTTTAAATTAAGGCATTAAGTTCAATTTCCAAAAGATGATTTTTTATTCCTCTTTTTAGTCAACTTTAGCATGGGTGTCTAAACTTATGCATAGCACTGTATATATATCAACATAACTGACAATAAAAGAACAGACATATCAGCGCTTTCAAAGAAAATCATATGCTTAATGTTTTTGTATGCTCCCTTAAGTATCTCCAGGGGGTCTGTGAAGAAGATTATCAATAAAACATGCTGAATTTTCTTAAAACGATCAACTCTTATTTATTTATAACTTTCTTTATAATGAAAGTTGCTATAAATCTTTTTTTATACCTGGGTTAGCTGAGAGACTGGGGGGTCCTGCAGGGGCCATAGCCTACATGCAGGTTAAAAACTGATGGTGATGGATTTGCAGTAGTTGATACGGTTTGTTTTGATGTAGGCTGCTATTAGAGCTGACTAGTAAATAACTAAGCAAGGGAAGAACACACAACAAGCTGTCAAAGTCTTTCCATTTTATTGACATTTTAATAGTGTGCCAGTTACAGCCTAGCTTATTAGAGTCTGAACATTAAATGTGAAGAGGAAGGGGTAGAATATGAAACTGCCATATAAAAAAATAGCTAATGTTTCAGAAATCTTCCACCGGCTGAAACACATGTTGATTAGGCTACTGAGAACGGAGGGCGGCCGCACGCAGAGTTCAATTAGTCAATCAATTAGCGCTGGTCCGAGCGCGGCGGGAGCGCGCCTCTGTGTGACCGACAGCTCTCACCGTTACAGCCCTATAGCGTCCTTAGCCAGCTTGATTTCTGGGGCTTCGGTGGGCAGTCAGATGTTATTATCGAGGTCTGGAGTCAGCGGCTTAAAGTGGCGGCCATGGTTTAGATTCGAGACGCACGCGGTGCATCGGTGCGCGCGAGTTCAACGGCATTTATCACCTTTTTCCTACACCCCATGAGGCTTTGCGCGAGTCACTACCGTTAAACCCTAAACAATCAGCGAAATGTTCGCTCTATGAAGCTCTACGCGCAACCTTGAACAAATGCAACAAAAGCAAACTCAACTGATTTTGTATCCTTAATTGGAACCCATTTAGGCTACCCATAAGCATTAATACATAGAGGCAGGAAGAAGTACTTTAGAAACCAGCCTAATTATTGCAGAGATGGGGTTTGGGGCTGGGTCAGTGGGACTGTTTCTGGGGATTCACTTTTTATTTTACCTACCTTTTGTCTTCTGCATTCCCCTTACCATTGTCTCCTGTTCTTCCCTCAGACTCGTCCCCCAGAAACAGTTCCACGGACCCAGCCCCAAACCCTATCTCTGCAATAATAATTAATAAAGGCTGGTTTAAAGTACTTCTTCCTGCCTCTATGTATTAATGCTCATGGGTAGCCTAAATGGGTTCCATTAAGACCTTAACATTAAGTATTTTACTGTTATATGTCAACAAGATTCAACAAGACATTTTCACGTGGCTATACCCAATGTTTAGATCTGTTGTGGTATTTATGCAAATTAGCACATACGTAATTAGATTATGCACCGTTTGTCCATGTTAACAAATAATTAAAAAAAACTTGTAATACATTTTTTGTTTTTCTTGTTGTAAGTAATCAACTCAGTAATTTTCATGGTGATATCTAAAGGTTAAAAATGTTACCCTATTCACGTAAGAAAAAGAATGAATATGCGTATAAATAAGCTATATTTGGGTCTTTTTCGAAACTTTCCCCTAATGGGATTCTTCAGGGGTTTTTTTTTCCTTACTCAGGATATATTGAGGATACAAAATCAATTGAGTTTTCTTCTGTTGCAATTTGTTCAACCTTTTTTCATAAAATGACTGGACTAATGACAGAATGTTGTTGTTTGATAACAAATAATCTTACATTCTTGGCTGAATATATGGCTAAAAGAATGTCATACAGTGATAGTATTTCCATTCCTTTTGTGTAGTTGCCCCTGAACCACTCGGTGGGCTTGGTCTGCTTGTGATTCTCACAAATGTGTCTCGTAGATTTTTCCACTTGGACTTTAGTGTTTCATAATCTGTAAAACAAACACAGATGCATTGTTCACAAACTCTAACTATGTGTTTTTTATTCACAGGTATTTGGCAACAGGAGACTCGATGCACGGTCTGGCGTACTGCTACCATCTCGGGGTCCAGACAGTGTCCGACCGTATCAAGGAGACATGTAGGGCCATTGAAGAACAAATGTCGCCAATATATCTCCCAAAGCCCACAAAGGGAATGTGGGAGGACATAGCTTTGTCCTTTGACATTCGGTGGAATTTTCCCAACTGCATTGGGGCACTAGATGGGAAACACATCTACATCACTGCTCCGCCGAAATCTGGAAGCCTTTTTTACAATTATAAAGGCTCTTTCTCAATCATTCTCCTTGCCCTTGTTGATGCCAACTATAAATTCATCGCAATCCAGGTTGGTGATTTTGGAAAAAGCAGTGATGGAGGAGTCTACAGCAACTCCACACTAGGCAGAGGAATGAAGGAGAAGACACTGAGTGTTCCTGAGGAAAAGTGTTTGCCTGGTGCTGAGGGCCTGGGAAGACTTCCCTATGTGATGGTTGGAGATGCCGCATTCCCTCTCAAGCCCTACTTAATGGGAATCTAGAGAGAAGAAAGGCAAAATTCAATTACCGCCTCAGCAGAGCCCGAATGACAGTGGGAAAAGCATTCAGCATATCCCTGCTTGTGTCCTTGAGGGGGCTGACTGAACGCCCCAACAGAGGAAGCCTGGAAGCATCAAATGTGCGAGAGAAGTTTGCAGATTACTTCAGCTCTCAGGCAGGAATGCATGTTTCTGATCAATACATTTGAAAACATCCAAATGTAGTTCTTGGAGCCGCTCTAAAAATGTGTTGTATCAAACACTTGGAATTGATGTAAATCTGATTGCTGTAAACTTCCATGATTTACACTTGTGGAATCTTTATTTAATTTTTACCAGTTCAGAATAAAATGGTTTAATTTCTGTTGAACTGTTTTGTACAGTCTTTAATCCATGCACATTTTGGATATATTTCTGCCACTAGCTTATGATTTGAATCAGCATGGGAAAACATAATATGCTATGCATTACACAGTACATAATAAAAAAATATTGACCTACACGCCTTGGTAAACTACCATATGTTAGTTCAAATCATTAATAACTATTAACAATGCATTACATATATATAAAATATAGGTCAGTACAGAGAGATGTTAAAAATGTGGGCTGTTGGTGTGTCTTCTCCACGAATAGGGTTGCTAACTAGAGAAGCTGCACTGAGGACAGTGTATGCTATGTGCCACAGGTGAGTATTTCAGTAGATGGACTACAATAGACTACAATTGCGCAGTAGGCTATATGTTGTCCTTTTTCATACTGTTACCGTGGAATACAAAGCTAAAAGAAAATAGTCAGGAGGAAAAGAATACAGCGAATGAAAAGTGCTTTTGCCATATAAATATTCTTGTCATATCATGTTACATTAAAATACTAAGGGCCCTATCTTGCACCCAGCGCAATTGACTTTGTACACCGACGCATGTTTCATTCCTATTTTGCACCCGACGCAAAGCGCGCTTTTCCCTCCACAGAAGCACGTCGCTAAACTAGGGAATGAACTTGCGCTCCCTGGGCGGTTCAGCGCAAAAAAGGAGGCGTGTTCCGGCGCAAACGTTCCCTGGTGCTATTTTACTGTTCCATAAAACAATTGCGCCACTGGCCAGAAAAAACCTAGTCTAAAGTCAGTGGCGCGTTGCGCGTTGTTCATTATGCTATTTTAAGGGCGCATGCTTGACCATAATGTATAGAGTGCACAACGCTCATACACTGTGATTCTCTAATCTACACAGAAGCAGCAGTTTTCATTTTTGCAAATCATATTATTACAAACGATAGATAGATAGATAGATAGATAGATAGATAGATAGATAGACAATTTATTATAAATATAATAATTTATTATAAAAGCATACATCTAGCTTACACATTTACCCACATTATTATATGCCTGTTTAACCGAAGCTAATTTGGGTGTGTTTCTCCCATCCCCAATGTCACTTCTCTCTCTTTTACGGCCGTGACGAGAGCGTTGGTCTCCTCGGCTGTGAACCGCTCTTGGCGCGCGCCTGGCAAATCCGCCGTTATAATAGCAATACGCCAAGGAAAAAGTGCGTCTGCTCTTAAAGGGAATGTGAGATGATGCTCTGATTGGTTTATTTCACGTTACGCCCAAACCACACCTATGAATAATGAAGCTACTTCAGACCAACCCCTTTTAGATTTGCGCCCGGCGCAAGAGTCATTTATCCCGCCGGGAAAATAGCAACAGCGCCGAGACCCGCCCACTAAGTTACTTGCGCTTTGCGCTTTGATACTTGCGTTTCAGATCGTTAAAATAGGGCCCTAAGAGTTACGTTATTCTTGTCTGAATATGACAGCATATGACAGCATGCAGGAAATTTTATATAGCTCATTCAGTCAAACAGAAAGGTAACCCGCTCCACCCTGCTTTAAAGAGCTCGAGCATTTAAAGCGGCAGACGACAAAACTGCAGCATGTGCTTAGAATAAACAGAGGGATATCGTTCGCTGGTGTGGACGCTAATACGGCCTTAAGAAAATTGATTCACATCGTCCAGTCCCTATTACTTTACAGAGGATTAACCGTGATCTCTTATACATGTATCGTATGTGTAAGTATTATCAAAAGAAAAAAGTAAATGTCAATGCATTGTTTTATTGTTGCATTGTTGTAGCCTATGTATTACTTACAGTAGCCTACCTTATGCCTCTGAATCTATGCCTGCCTACCTACCCTCATATCAATATCAAATTTATTTCTAGAACACAGTTCCAGTAGTGGGATTGAATGTGAGATTGAATAGTGCACTCAATAACGTCCACAATGGTTTCGGACATCCAAATGGCTGTTCCCTCAAATACTACCCTATTGAAAATTTTTTGGCTGTTAGTATGAATATGATAGCCTTACTATAAGCTAGTGTGCTCCAAAACAATGACACAATTCGCATTTAGAAGACCAAACCCAACAATGAAATTGAAAATCAGGTTAATGTCAGAATCCAAGATGGACATTAATCTCCAACGTCGGACAGACGTTATATTGTGGTTGAAAATGAAAATCGTGTTGACGCCAGAAACCAACACAAGTCGGGTTCTGACGTCAATCTGACGTTTCTGACGTCAATCCAGTTTCTGACATCTGTCCGACTTTCATTTCCAACCAAAATCCAACGTCTGACGTCGGTTTCTGACGTCAGCCTGACTTTCATTTCCAAACAAAATCCAACGTCTGTCCGACGTTGCATGTTGACGTCAAACTTTCTACTCAAGGACCTTGACAGAAATATAGTAGAGTAGTGAAATTAAAATGAAAAGTTTCCAGAAAGAATAATACTCAAGTAAAGTACAGATACTCAAAAAGTGTACTTAAGTACAGTACTCAAATGAAGACTCTTAAAAATAAAAGTTTCCAAAAGTGGGTATTTGCAGTGAACGTCTAAGTGATTAGCTCTGAAAAGAACCATTATTTCTAGTGTGAAGAACATTTTAATAATCTGAGCTGTAAAGAACCATTTGTGTAATGGAATTTAAATTCCATGGATGCTAAAGGTTTTAAGTGTATAATAAATATTCAATATTAAATACTGAAAACAAATAAACTATTTGTGCTCTTAAGATTGTGACGTTATTTTCATGACATTCAGACTAGGCTACAGCAAAAAAAAAAAAAAAAAAAAAAACATTCAAAAAGTCAATTAATGTGTTAATTTCTTTTTTCTATTTTTTCTTTTGTGATTATATATATTGACAGGTTTTGTGAGATCCACCCCTTCATTATAAATTACCATTAACATTATAAAACTGTTTAACTAAAAACAAATACTACCAAAATACATTCAAAACGTGTTTGCGCACACTTTCGGTGTGCACTACTTTTCCACCAACATGGCAGCCGACTCAATGGGAAAACAAAGGTCAGAACTTTTAGGAAATGTCACTCATTTCGTCTCTCACCACTTAGTGGTCTGTTTGGCAGGAGGGGGCTTGGCCTGGTCCCGGTCACCGGGGGCAACGGAATAATGAATCACCACAGCAGCGAGGCTCGGCAGCCAGAGCAGCACGGCGGGACACTATTGTGCCTTGGCCTGAACTATAGGCAAACCAAGCTGGCAGGAGGTCTGGAAATAGTTACAGTCAAATAGAGGCATGTACTGATCAAGAACGCAAGAGGTCTGCTATCCACATGGGCTAGAAGATGGTTTTCTTTTGCTTTCCCCATCCCTCCCTCTCGCTCCTGCCCCCCTGATCAGATAAAACATACTGTAACAGCACTTAGTGTTTGGCAAATTGACGATTGTCACAAATTTTAAGAGATGTCAGTCATCGTATTGAGGCTGTGCAAGAGATAATGTACATCCAGCCGGTTGTTCTCCCGAAATAAACCCCAAAAGGCTGATCAGTCCCCCGTGGCAAAACAGATGATCATGATGATGATTACTCGTCACATAAATAGACAACATATTGATTTGAGTTGAAATATTTGATTAGCTCATTAAACACAAAGCTTCCATTCAGAAAAACAGTTCCTAGTCTCTCAGATAAAAGAAAAAAAAGGTACAAAAGTTGTCACTGGGATGGCTGGGTAGTAACTGATTACATGTAACCTGGATTACGTAATCAGATTCCAAAAATTAAGTACTCGTAATAAGATTATATTTCATTTTAAAATACTCCTAATCAGACTATATTACTTTTCTATTGATTATTACATGATACACACTCTCAGAAAAAAAGGTACAAAAGCTGTCACTGGGATGGTACTCTTTCAAAAGGTACACCTTTGTACCTAAAGAGTGCATATTAGTACCTCAAAGGTACCAAAGTACATATTAGTAGTAACTAAATGGTACACATTAGTACGTTTTAAAGGGTACCGTCCCAGTGACAGCTTTTGTACCTTTTTTATTCTCAAAATGGCTCAATAAATCATTGATTCTACTTTGTTATATTTAAAAAAATTCTTTCTATAAAAGCCTACTGCTATATCATCCGGTAACGCATGAAAAAGTGAGGGTACACTTGAGATCATCACTGTTTATATAGGCCTATGTAATTCCTAAAAAAATGTGTCGGGGCCATGAGAATGACCATGAGAAAATGTGGGTCCCATCATGGCCAAATCAGTTAAGAACCACTGTAATACACCATTTAGCCACTAATATGTACACTTTAGGTTCTAATGTACCCTTTAGGGGTAAATAAGGTACAAAGGTGAACCTTTTGAAAAGGTACTGCCCTAGTGTGTACCTTTTTTTTCTGAGAGTGTAGCAAGCAGCTTTGAGCCTTGATGAACGAATGAATAGGATAACAATGAACAATTTAAGCCATATTAAAATCTTACCTATTTATCATCTTGTAATCTAATCCATTAGAGTGTACAAAACAATCGTTCTAGCTAAAAGACAGACACTTTTAACACTATAGGCCTACTGTTGATACTGAAGTATGTTAGTATTGCAGTAGTTTTTGGTGTGGCAACTTTTGTTTTGAGAAAACAGTAAGTCATTGGAGTGGTGACAATGATAAGGGAGTTAGGTTGTGCCAGCTCAGTGCTCTTTTTTTTTTTTGCCCCAGGTGAGGGCAGACTGATCAGATGATTATTTCTGAAGGGGTAAACAGTGTCTGAAATAGAGCCGCGGCAATTACCTGAGTTTCAGGTAATCAAGGTAGAGCTGAATAAAGGGTGCAGTCTGCGTTCCTCCACCTCGCCTCAGACTCCATTACCTGTTCTCTTTCAGACAGCATAATAAGAGCAGAGTAACCCAAACCAGACTCTCAGCAGGAAAATCTGGTTGTCTGTCAAGTTCATTGTGTCAAGCAGCTCAGATATGGTTCCACTACTCTGAAACAAGACCCTGGGTTTGGGGTTTAAAGAATCAAAGAGCTTCCAGATTGAGACTTGACCCCATGATCAGGGATAAACTGTGTGTGTCTGTGTGACCTGAACATCATTTTAAAGCGTCATGATTTCAAATCCCTGTGTTTGAGAGTATGAGGATCAGACAGTCAGTAGAACATAATTTACATTGTAAACGTATTTTGTGCATATTATATATATTTTGATATATATTAGGATATACTTAAGGTTATATACTTAAGGTATAGGTTATACTGATATACAGTGGGTACGGAAAGTATTCAGACCCCCTTAAATTTTCCACTCTTTGTTATATTGCAGCCATTTGCTAAAATCATTTAAGTTCATTTTTTTCCTCATTATTGTACACACAGCACCCCACATTGACAGAAAAACACAGAATTGTTGACATTTTTGCATATTTATTAAAAAAGAAAAACTGAAATATCACATGGTCCTAAGTATTCAGACCCTTTGCTGTGACATATATTTAACTCAGGTGCTGTCCATTTCTTCTGATCATCCTTGAGATGGTTCTACACCTTCATTTGAGTCCAGCTGTGTTTGATTATACTGATTGGACTTGATTAGGAAAGCCACACACCTGTCTATATAAGACCTTACAGCTCACAGTGCATGTCAGAGCAAATGAGAATCATGAGGTCAAAGGAACTGCCTGAAGAGCTCAGAGACAGAATTGTGGCAAGGCACAGATCTGGCCAAGGTCACAAAAAAAAATTCTGCTGCACTTAAGGTTTCTAAGAGCACAGTGGCCTCCATAATCCTTAAATGGAAGACGTTTGGGACGACCAGAACCGTTCCTAGAGCTGGCCGTCCGGCCAAACTGAGCTATCGGGGGAGAAGAGCCTTGGTGAGAGAGGTAAAGAAGAACCCAAAGATCACTGTGGCTGAGCTCCAGAGATGCAGTCGGGAGATGGGAGAAAGTTGTAGTAAGTCAACCATCACTGCAGCCATCCACCAGTCTGGGCTTTATGGCAGAGTGGCCCGACGGAAGCCTCTCCTCAGTGCAAGACACATGAAAGCACACCTGAAGGACTCCAAGATGGTGATAAATAAGATTCTCTGGTCTGATGAGACCAAGATAGAACTTTTTGGCCTTAATTCTAAGCGGTATGTGTGGAGAAAACCAGGCACTGCTCATCACCTGTCCAATACAGTCTCAACAGTGAAGCATGGTGGTGGCAGCATCATGCTGTGGGGGTGTTTTTCAGCTGCAGGGACAAGACAACTGGTTGCAATCGAGGGAAAGATGAATGCGGCCAAGTACAGGGATATCCTGGACGAAAACCTTCTCCAGAGTGCTCTGGACCTCAGACTGGGCCGAAGGTTCACCTTCCAACAAGACAATGACCCTAAGCACACAGCTAAAATAACGAAGGAGTGGCTTCACAACAACTCTGTGACTGTTCTTGAATGGCCCAGCCAGAGCCCTGACTTAAACCCAATTGAGCATCTCTGGAGAGACCTGAAAATGGCTGTCCACCAACGTTTACCATCCAACCTGACAGAACTGGAGAGGATCTGCAAGGAGGAATGGCAGAGGATACCCAAATCCAGGTGTGAAAAACTTGTTGCATCTTTCCCAAAAAGACTCATGGCTGTATTAGATCAAAAGGGTGCTTCTACTAAATACTGAGCAAAGGGTCTGAATACTTAAGACCATGTGATATTTCAGTTTTTCTTTTTAATAAATGTGCAAAAATGTCAACAATTCTGTGTTTTTCTGTCAATGTGGGGTGCTGTGTGTACAATAATGAGGAAAAAAGAACTTAAATGAGTTTAGCAAATGGCTGCAATATAACAAAGAGTGTAAAATTTAAGGGGGTCTGAATACTTTCCGTACCCACTGTATATTAGGAAGTACAACAACATATTTCACCTATTAGATGAAGAATACCCTCTAAGAATTTAAACCCTAATCATTACATTTGTTTAAAAGTATTTTAGAATGTTTTGAAGTGATAATGTTGTTTTATTTTACTAAACTGCTAGGAAATATAGCAGCATTTCAATCTACTGTAAGTAGCACACATGTCCTGATTTTAAGTTAAATGTTCCCCTTAAATTATCCTAATAAGACCATGCATTTGTAGATTGAACCAATTAACTAATTCACTAAATATTGCTAATTTGATACACAGCTATTTTTTTTAATTCAAAAATAATTAAGAGAACACTTACCTACTTTACTTACTTTCATTTTTTGAATGAAAGAAAAGTTGTGATAGATTTTTTTCCCTATTGTGACATATATCTGAGTGAAACGGCTTCTCGAATAAGAAAAAAAGTAGGGTGGGACTTGATTTTGTCCATCGGGAGTTGATTGGATGGTTTGCTATTGCTGTGATGTCATGTGAGTGACAGCTCGGTTGCCCCGCCCTCGCGACAGTAAACACATCATCAAAGAGATGTCACTGCAAGAGGGAGGGGAAGTTATTACAAGTGCACATGAATTTAAAAGGAATTGCATGAATAAATAATTTAGCCTATAATAAATACAGAATTTTTCCATTAAAAACAAGACTTGTCCATTTTTATTTCATGGGGGCTTTAATGCACAATGGTAAAAGTCCTATTTAGTTAGCAGCTCGGAACTTTAACCATGCCAGTTTAGATTCATTTCACTTAGCTCAGTATGATGTATCTTGTTAGGGAGAATCTCAATAACATGCACGTGGTTAAGTAAATCCAAGCTGAGGATTTACATACTGCAGAACATTGAGAGATTCAAGAAACATGCACACAACTACACCTACCCAAATATTCACGGGCATCCTGCCCATTGGCCACAGTTGGGTATGTGCCACCCTAAACTCCATCCCAACCAAGAAAGCACCAAATGGCGCTACACGAGAGGAAGACTTTGACTTCATCTCATGATTAAGTGGTTATTATGTGCTAATGAACTGCCCCACGGGGCAACAAAATGTTCCGTCTGTTTTTCTGTACCCTCACCCACTGGCACTTCATGGGAAGCATCAGTGAATTGCACAGTAGGCATCATAAATTGGGCTAATTTACAGCCTTTTATTTTTTGGCAGCTCTGACCAACCAAAGCCAAAAGCCAGAGGAGAGGTGAGGCTTTACCCACCAGCCAGCTGCAAATTGCAGTCAATTGCAAATGGTGTAAGGGTGATTGATAGAGAGAGAGAGAGAGAGAGAGAGAGAGATAACTGCATATAATGTAAGGTAGAACATAATTACTTGATCTTGTGCCATAAGTTCACACATTTAGACATGTGTGTTGCCTTTTTAGACTATCCTCCTGCAGCCATGAAAAATGCTATGCTCACAGCTAGATTGCTGCAGTGATGACATATTTTTGTATCCAAGCGGGACGTTCACATCACCCTAGTCCACTTGACAAAAAAAAAAAAAGATTTTTCCCAATTGCTTTTGGATTGAAAATAACCTCTGTGACTCAACAGAGGTTTATAATTATTACATGTTTATTCATCATAATCATGATGAAGCCTAAATACAATACAATACAATACAATAATTGCTTCACATTATAACCACTGAAAGATCTAAGACATTTTCTAAAATAACTGAAAATGTGTTCGTCTGAAAAAAGATTGACATATACATGTCGAACGGCTTGAGGGTGAGTAAATCATGGGTTAAATATCATTTTTGGCCGAACTATCCCTTTAATGTCCCTGACAACCTCTGTATAGTCCCATATTTAGCAACCACCTTTTTCAAGACAAGTACAAACAAACAAAAAACACAAGGGGGTATTACAGATGTATTTTATGAAGTAAAATAAAATGTGAAAATATGTTGAGCTTGTGTTCGCCACAGAACTTTTTTTCAGGCATTTAACCAAAAACACCCATTGACTTCAGGACGACAGAACGTTTCTGGGTTTTGGCCAACAAAAATAAGTAATTCCTGTAGCACGTACTGATAGGTGGAAATGAGTTGAGACGAGACAGGGCTATTTTTAAATAGGGTGACGTAAGGGTGACTGGGACATAAGGTCAAATAGGACAGTATAACTATACAGAGTTTATTTTCTCACCTAATGAGTGAAAAAAAAAAAAAACGTTTTTGCTGAGTCGCAGCTGTGAGACCACATAATCAAAATTTGATGCCTTTGGTGTGACATCATGTAGGCTAGGAGGGCGGGGCAGGCATCAAACAGGAAGTTGACCCTGAAATACACTTTTCAATGACTTTTTGGAGTTCAAGCCTTCTTTTACCTCAATTGTAGCCTAATGTGAATTTTGGATGAATTAATAACCTAAACGTTGAAAAATAAAAGTGAGAAATAAACATGGATTCTTAATAAAGATAAACAGAAAAGGGAAATCTTGCATTTGAAATTATATCAAAGTATGAACTAACTTGTGTAGGCTAATGAATATGCTTTCACTGCTAGCCTAAATCAATGATAAGATGCTGTCCCAATCACCCAAATGTTAGAGGTTTTAGCTCAGTTTACATAAAAGTATATGTCACGCATCCTTATATTATAATATGAACTTGTTTCCTGTTCAAGTGGATAGGTAACATTTTCAGTATTACAGAAATGTACTGAGTTGGGCTGATGTTTTTCATTTATGGCAAGAAATCTTACACAAGGCGGAAAGTCAAAAACTGTCCCAATCACTCTTAACTCTGCTACTGAAAACATATTAATAGCAGGCCAATGCTGTAGATAGGCTACCACCTGTAAAGTAAAACATATACCTGGTGTAAGGAGCTGCTCGTTTGATGTTTGAAACCTTTGCAAGCCACACCTTTCAGCATGTTGGATTTCAGCACCTGGACAGCTCCGTGCGCACTCTTACTGACGATTGGTCAGTGTGACACTCTAAAGTTTCTTTTTATCTCGTTTCATTCTTCACATTTTCATATTTAGTCTATGTAGGCTATAATAGTGACGTTAAAACATAAACTGTTTCAGATGTCTGTTTAGCTGAGACATTTAAGGTTTCTGCTCGCGAATGCAAAATAGTGTCCTGGGCAACTGCAGCTGCGCACGGAAAGCTGTGGAATCCGCAGAACAATTGAGAGCAGTGTTCGCCATCTTCTCGCCTTCTCCGGGCTATTTGCATAGTCCGTTCTGGTTGACTGGCTGCCACAGACCGTCCGGGAGACCTCTTTTGTCCGTTAATCAGCAAGTGACAGCGGGGTGACAACTCTCAGGTGACGGATCTCCCTTCGAGGAACGTGAGGAAGAGGAGACATCGAAAGATTCCAATCTCGCGCTCCTCTTGATTTGAATGGCTATATAATTCTTTTCTGAAAACGTTTCGAAATCCATCTGTTATTTAAACCCACACGCACTTCATAAGTCGCATTCTTAAGGACAGCAGCACAAGACTGCTGTCAGCCCTTCGAAAAGTGGGTTAGATGCAAAAATTATTAGCCAAAACTACAGACGTGAGACTGCTTAGACCTTGGATTACAGTCTAAACAAAAGGTGTCGTATTTGGACTGAGTTTAAGGATGTCTGGGGTAATAAAAATAAATATTTTACAATCTAGAAAATCAAAACTAACTTCAATATTTTTAATCCACGTGTGTATTCAAATGATTTCCAAATCGAGGTTGAACAAAACATTCCTAAATGAATTAAACATCCACATAATATTAATATAAAGCTCCTCGAAGGACGGTTAAATGATCTTTCAATCATAGAAATATCATTTATTTTTTCAGAAATGGTGTATATTTGGCAAATATGGTTTCCATTTTCCATTCTTTTTAAAGTTAGTGCACTTACTCGCTTCAGACAGTCTGATTGGGTGAGGCTGTTTTGGATGTTCGCAACTTTCAGCTTCATCCGCGCATGTTCCAACCGGGAACTTACCCTCTCGTGCACCTGCATCGCCTCTCATTGCCTTCAGGAATTCGCTGATGCTTGTAATCAGCTTTGTAAGGCCAATGAGTGCACGGATGTGCGACACTTCCCAACTGCACAGTGAGTCGCGCAGGCCCGCTGAATGACAGTCAGCGTGGGGCGCCGTTCCAAAGCCGCGCGCTGCCAAATTCCAACAGAGTCTCTCACAATCACTTCGCCGCAGGCCCTCGCACAGGCGGACAGTAACAGGGGAGAGTAAGATTTGCGTGTGTGTATGCGGGAAAAAGAGACTAAGAGAAAGAGATAACTCGCTAACTACCGTGCGCTTCCCGAAGCGCTGAACAGAACTTTAGTCGCATGTACTTAATCTCTACGGCACGTTTCCTACGAGCGTATTTGCCTAAGTAGAACGTAAAAACGTTCGTAAATTAACCAGAGCCTCTGACCACTCGTAAACCCATTACATGCTTAAAGGGATCCTTCTCCTTTCCTTCAGTTTGTCATAAACAAAGGGACACCTAATAAATGATGCACATTTTAAGTCATTGCAAACTACAAAGCCAATTTACTCTATACACTCTTGCTGGGTTGGGTCAAATATGGACAAACCCAAACGTTGGTTTAAATGAACCTATAGGTTTAAATTGTTTAATTTAAACCAATGGATGGTTTTGTCCATATTGGACTGGTTTGAAACAACCCAGCATTTTTGATGCGCAGGAGTAGGCCTACTGTAAACAATATATTGTTGGTTTAACATAAAAAAGTAAGTTACCTGGTTCATTGAAATAAAAAAATTGAGTTAAAACAATGAAGGAGACTCAAAATATGATGTTATCTGAACCTCATTTATAAGTTTATTTGACAAAAGAAAAAAAGTTTTTTTACAGGCTATTTTAAAGGTGTTGGTAAAAACGTTTTATACGACTTTATATTATATAATAGGTATATATGAAATTAAGCCTATTAAATAACAAATTTGTGTGTTAAATGTCAATCGTCTTTCTCCCCACTGCTCCATGTAAGTCTCATATAGCATGTTTTTGAGGATTATAGATGATTTCAACATTATTGAAATGCATGTGGAAGACAAAAGTTTGGACACATTTAGCACGGCGTAAGGAAAGATTATCTTAAAAAGCCGGATTTGCAAGGTTGTACGTCCAATAAAGAGTAGACAAACACAAAGGTTAGAGGAAAAACTATAGGCTACATTTTTTTTATTTCTGGCAATTTAAACAAAAGAGAAAGAAAGTTGCCCCCTAATATTGCGTGGAACATTTAGGTTTTTGCCTATTCGGTAAACATTTAACCAAGTGTAAAGCGACTGTAGCACATACCGTCTCGTGCCTCTTGGAGGTTTGTGGATTAGGAAAAAAGACTGCGAGATTGTTAAACATGTCAACGTGTAATTTCACGATAAGGCCCGCGCAAGGAATTTATTGGCCCAGTTGCTGTTTCTATTCCCCGCTAATCTGGCGTCGCACATTCGTCCTCTGCAATCTGTCTCCGTAATCTTCCGTAGCAGAACGGCAACCGGCTTTTTTTTCTGAAGAGGCAAGAAAACATGCAGGGGTATGATAAACCCGATGCTAATTAGGAACATTTATGACAGCGAGTGCAAAGGATCGCCGGTCTTACAAATGACAAAATATACAAGCCAATTTTTTTTACCATTTCACTTTAGAACATGGCGGTGTAAAGGTGATAAAAGTCTGTCTAGCTATTATAGATGTGTTGGGGGTATTTGCGGGGTTGTATTCTTTACTTCTGCCAGGAAACGGTGAAGGTGAATAGGGTGAGATTTGCCAGTCTGCTGGACTGGTGCCCAAGCTGGGCTCACTCCTTTTGTTTCTGGATGCAAATCCGCGTTGCCAAGAACAACAATGTTGTGTATTGCCCTATCCTTGTGCATGCGAGGACAGAGTTTATTTTAAAATGTATTTTCTTTAAATAAGAAAAATGTAGTAAAAATATAGTATTTTTAGTGTCCTGTCCACAAAAAAACTAAACAAAAAAGTTTTTCATGTCGTTCTTTAAAAATAAAATAGTTACGTTATTTGTTCCCAAACTAATTTGCTTTAGTCCTATCCATTTTTGTTACAAAGATCAAAGTGAAACTTCTTCGTCGACATTCTCACGGTCGTCTGTGGAGTTAAAAAAAAAAGAAAAAGAAAAGAACTGAAGTTGAAAGAGCTCCCTGAATCCTGCTACTTGTTGCGGGAAAGCTCCCGCGTCACGTCACTCTTCCGGTGGGTGTCATTGTAATAAGAATGTGACTTGTCGCTGACCCGGGGGTTCAGCTTTTAGGGCTGTCTAATCCTCCTCTTTCCCTGACACAAAACGCTCTCTGCCACGCACTCTGCATTCATCTTAATCCCACTGACACCCCACGGAGGATACGAGCAACATTTGCTTGACGGCCCACCACTGATTCAATTATAAGAAAATTAGGTTGTCAATTTTAGTAAAAGAAAATAAGCCACAAGGCGAAAAAAAAAAAATAAGAAAAAAAATGCATATCAATAGTGGAAATAAACAGTAACATTTTTAATTCCATTAGGAGATTTAGAACGCAATTATTCCATATCCGGTAAATATAGTCATGAGTGGCTCGCGGGAACCCGGGCGGATTTAATTGAAGTGGAGCGGATTTAAAGCATATGTCTGCACAATCCGGGGCTCACAGGGAAAAAACAGGGGTTGGTCCTTTGAACAATGAATAATGTGGTTCGCTCTCTATTTGCTGTTCTTCGTTTTTCATTGGACACTCTTTATTTTGAGAGGTCTTGAACTTTGACCTCCATCATATGCATCAAGACACAGCAACAACGCCACGGAAGGCTTATTGAAAGAAACAAAATACAGAAGGTTTCCTTACTGTAAAATAGCTTTGTCGCAATTAAAGCAGCTCAACAAAAATAGTGGCATCAAATAAATAGTAATTATCAAGCGATCTGAAGAGGTTTCGTTTATTAGACAGACACAACACGATCTAAGTGGAGCGTTTATAAGTGTATAAAACTCGTTTAAAACGTTTACATTCAATAAAGTAATATAGCCTATTTAGGCTTTAGGCTTTCCCTTCATTCATCACGCATATTGAAATTTCCCAGTGACTTTAAAAAAATAAAAAATAAACTTACCCGAGAAATTGTATTAGCAATGGAAAATTATTTGGAAATGAAACCGTGATTTATAATAATAATAAAAACAATTGCACGTGGTCCTACATATGCGTAGTGTCCCATACAATTTTCAGTCTTTTTTACGATACTTTTACTTTTTAAGATACAAAATTATGTTTCAATTTTACATTTTATATCTGATAGCCTGAATGCTACACCTATATAATTAAAATAGCCTAATACTGTGCTGAAAATATTTCCAATTGAATAATTCGTTCTTACACATTGTTTTGTCCCAATATTTAAAAAAAAAGGTTCAGAATAGATCAAGCAGAGAGTGACTAAATTTAGTGGTTTATACAGACATATAAACGTTATCACATTTCCAGCTCGCAAAAAGCAAAACAACACAGCAAACTAACTTTCCAGAATCAGAGCAAAAGCAAATTTATTCTTCTCACATCAACGCAAAACGTTTCCTCTTTTTTCCTGGCAAATCCGAATTATATTTACAGATGTGTATCAATCTTCTCTGTAATATATTCACAATGTACAAGGGAAAAAGAAAAAAAATACAACAAACAAATAAGGAATAGAGCAAATACAGTAACTCACGTGTTGACAAATCAAAGTGTGATAGAGAAAAATCTTAGAAAACTTTAAAAACATTGTATTTTGACTATTCACTGTTGCAACCACTCTTTTTTTTTAAAACATAGTAGCCTACCATCTCTCTCATACACACACACACACACACACACACACACACTCACTCACTCACTCACAAAAGAATATTTAATCCCTCGCAAATGTGTAAAGCTCACGCATATGGTGTCATTCCGGACAAATTATTCAGACAACATCCCGAGGACACCCTTCAGTTTAAGTATTAGCCTATATTTAAATAAAATCACCTTCAAATTTACAAGAACAGACATTCTGTACAAAAAAGGTAGTTATGCTCTAAAAGAGGTACATATTTGGTTATTCGAGTCTGAATGCGTATAGTTGCGAATCGTTTCATATGTGTGTCAGTGGAACGGTTCCGTTTACGCTCGTCGTGGAGCTTTGATAGTGCTGCGGTACAGCGTGAAGTCTGCTCTGAACGGACGGGTCCCCTCCCTCCGGCGTCGGTAAATACATGCTTATCATCTCGCGCAAGTCTCCGGGACAAGGGGCTCGAGCGTGAGCGGTAACGGGAGGGCTTACGCTCGGCTCCGATTTGACCAGCGAGCCCAGCGCGCCGATGGCCCCAGATGAAGCCACGCTGGAGTTTTGATGTTGCGCGTAGGATATTCCCCCATAGCCTGACGGCGAGGCGCTCATGTAGCTCTGAGAGTTTGAGATGGGGCTGTACTGGAGAGCCGTCATTTCGTAGCGGTGCATAGGCTGGGGGTTGTGTGGATGGTGGTGGTGCCCGTGGTGGTGATGCGCTCCGCTGCCTGGGTGCTGACTGTAGGCGAGCTGAGCCTCCTGCATCATCGCGGCAGCAGCCGCGGCAGCCGCCACCTGGCCTGAGTACGCGCCGTTGGTCCAGCCGTTCATGTGCGCGTAGCTCGCCGCGGTGCTGCCACCGTGACCCACCGGACTGTCTAACCTCTGCCCGACCCCCGCTGCACCCATCCCCATCCCCATCCCCATCCCCATGCCGCCTCCGCCCCCTGATCCAGCGAGCAGGCCACCCGCCAAAGAGTACTTGTCCTTCTTGAGCAGCGTCTTGGTCTTCCTCCGGGGTCGGTACTTGTAATCCGGATGCTCCTTCATGTGCATGGCGCGCAGTCTTTTCGCCTCGTCAATGAAGGGTCGCTTTTCCGCCTCGGACATGACTTTCCACTCCGCTCCGAGGCGCTTGCTGATCTCCGAGTTGTGCATCTTTGGATTCTCCTGAGCCATTTTTCTGCGCTGACCCCGAGACCACACCATGAACGCGTTCATAGGTCTCTTGACGCGGTCTTGGTTAACTTTGCTGTTGGGTCCCGTGTGGCCCGTGTTTGTGTTAGTCTGGGCTCCTGGAGAATGCAAGTCCGTCTCCATCATCATGCTATACATTCACCCGGCTTTAACTTACTCAGCTCACACACAGAAACATTCACACGTCCCCGTCCGCTGGCAGGCGCACACGCGTAGAACCTCCTAATAACAAAAGAGGCCACTCGAACAGGAGATGGGTACAATCCAAACACAGGATGATGGATGGGAACTTTGCGGCAGCTCGTCTCCCTTTTGTTTTATTCTAACTTCCTCTCGGGGTGATTTTCACATCCAGTGCACTGCAGAATTGCCTTTGAGCTACTTTCAGCGGCAAGCTAGAAAAGTTAGTGGAAGAGCGGCCATATGATGCGCTTTGACAGGGAATAAATGAGTGAGAGAGAGCCAATGGCGTTTGAGGACGGGGCTGATTTGCATATGGCTCGCGGTCAGGTGACGAGCAAGGGAGAGATCGCGCGCGCCACGGGCGCAGCTGAAGGGTTTTTCTGCGGCACGCGGAAGGTAAACAGTTGGCTACAAACCACTGTTGACACGTTATTTGGGGTAATTTTTTCACTGGAATAAATCAGTATTTTTTTTTTTTTTTTACTTTTTTGGCTCTAATGTTTACTGAACACATCACCTTATTGAAACGCCGGAGACTGAACTTCAAACATGTGAGCAATGGTTTTTATTTTCATGTAGCTATATGGTTTTCTATCAGAACAATTCCAGTTATGTGAACCGCAATAATTAGCCTATATTGAAACACTATTTCAACTATTTTAACCACAACAATAGCCTACAAATGTCCCAAATAAGAATTAAATAAACTTCTTCGCAAACAGACAGTTTGTGTTAAAGTTATTTATATAGAGATTTTCCCTCACACACACACGTTTCCAGTATATTTTCCATTATTTATCACAGTTTTTATCACAATCCTTAAAAGTCCCTTATTTGAATAAATTGGTGCCACAGGTGTTTTCATGTTGTGACGGTTGCTAAGAAACAGGTGACTCACGCCCAGTGCATGTGCCATGTTAGGCCTTTTGTCATCAAGTGCAGAGTGGGGAACAGCTCAAAAATGGTTAGTGTGCAAAAAAAAGAGAAGTAATTGCTGTAAACCTGCCATGTTATTTTTTCCCCCAGCGCTGTATCTCAATTTCCTAGCACTTTTTTTTATTGGTATCGGAAATGTTGACTTAAACAATAGGCTACAATATCACAAGTAGCTATACATTCTTCCCAATGAATAAAAAAATAATAACTCCGCAATTCGCCAGTTCAAAAACACGTAAAATAATCCCCGGTTCGATTTGACGTCATCAGTGGAAAACAAGATCAAACACATTTACGAAGGCCGTTTTACTCACACGTTCCCTGGGCTTGTTTTGTCGGAAATATAATATTTTTCATCCACAAAATGTGCAAATGAAAAGCAAAATTTGTCACCTCGTGCTCTACATTAATTTAGAGTGTGATCGCCGTCTACTGGACGTGCACATACGAGGACCAGCAGCGCACTGTCCTACTGAAGAAACTCTGCTTTATATAAACTATAGGCGACATGTATTACTCGAATCACAGCAACAAGTTCTTTTACCCCACATATATTTTCACTGTTTCATAATAAATTTGTACGTGCGAGTTTCACGACACAATCTGTTAAATAGTTATGGAAAAATGGAAGAAAACCTTGAAATATTTGGAGTTTCTCCAAATACCCTTTTTAAACGTGAAAATGTGAGGTGCGTGATATTGAAGGGCCTGGGAGGCGCGGAGGGAGTCGCTCAGATTTCACACAAGACTTGCTCTCAGAATATCTCCATTAATTGTGAACCGATGCGAAAAATAAATATCGCATCGGTTAATGTGTTAATCATCACACCCATCAGTGGAAGTGGAAAAGGTGTTGCCATCAGTCAATTATGCCTTATTTGTTGGATTACACAACTGGTTTAACAATGGTGTCAGGATACAGATATTTAAATGAATAAATGAAAGAAACAATTGTAAGTGTCCATCGAATCATTCTCCAGTCCAGATAAAATGATTAAAAAGAAAAGACCCCCCCCCCCCCCCACACACACACACACACACAAAAAAAAAAAAAAAAAAAAAAACATATTTGAAGTGTGTGCTATTTTATATACCAAAAATAAATAGGCCTACATACATTTGAGTGTCTGCTAAATTATTAAATGTAGACTTACATATATTTGTAATAAAAAATGATCAAATGTTCTAATGTGACCATTTGATAAAGAAAAATGTAACAATATAATATTATTATTAATATTATTTATATTAATAATTGACCATGAATGAGAACCACGGATATAGGAAGAACACAATAAAGTGCAAGGAAACAGAAACCCAATAAAGAATAGAATGGAAATCACATGCACTATAAGCTTGGTGAACTGCAAGTGCCTCTACCCTGAACTGAGCTTCATAGCACTAAAATCCTTGTGTGTTGGTCTGTGTTCCAAAAGCTCAGTAAGTGGCGTCGCTCCGTTATGTCCCGACTGCAAAGTGAATTAGAGAGTCTCTTGAACTTGTGAGAGCGAGCAGGGTTTAAAAATGGTCAACATCTGTCAGGTGCGCCTGTTCTCGCTCTCCACCGCGTTTTAAACATAATTGAACAGGAAGGGAGGGGAAACTCGAGCAAGGGCTGTGTGTGCGGGGGGAGAAGGGGCTGTCTCACACACATATTTTCAGCTTCATTTTCAATTTCCAGACTTATTTCCGTATGATTCGCACGTTGACACTGACACTCTGAGAGGACTATAAAGGCATGGGGGATGATAGGGTTGTGCTCAGGAGAAGAAGGGAGTTTGCACACCTATGACCCTCGTCGAATCAACAATCATACAAAGTGTGCGACATCCATTTTGCACAATATCTCAATATAATCTCTATATTATACAGGTTGTCCAGGATCTCCTAAATGCATGGCGTTCTATCCTAGTACAAAGCTACTGGAGTCCATTATAAAGCATAGAGGAATTGTATATTAGTCTCTTAGTATTAGTATCTCTCAAAATATGTCAAATAGAAGGGGTTTAAACCATATTTATCAAATTCTTTCACAAAGTCACCTAATAAGGGCTAATTACATGTTTTCAGCAACAGTGCGTAGACTCGGATGCACCTAATCAATGTCTTGACAGACGAGTTTTGTACTTTTACTGAGATGCTGTCAGATGCTCCTCTAGGCTGGAATGCTTTCAATTATACAAGTAAAAGAAGGGGAAGGTGTAGGAAAGAATAGAAATAAGGCCTGGCCTTATCACAAAACTCTGGTCTGAGATGTTTTGGGTATCAAGAACACAATAAAGAAAAAGACAGTTTTCATTTAAATAAATGTTTTTTAAATGCCAGGTATAAGGATCAGGGTCAGGAGGTTGCACAAGCTTAGGTTCAGTTGATCATCCATACTGAATGTGAGTATGAAATATATGGCTTTTGAGGATTATTTGTACGTCTCTTAATCATCATCGTATTGCATTGCATTTTATGTTTTGCCCCCCACAATACAAACTACAGACTTTAATCATAAAACTTATCGAGAGCAACTGATATTTATATCCATTTCATACTATAAGATTCATACTAAAAGATCTTTGGGCCTCTGAAGAAAATTGATACTCAACAAAAACATATGAAAACTTTTTTGTCTTTGATTTAAAAAAAAGATTTTGTCTAAATGTTCAATAAACGGACTATTATTTCATATTTCAGGCTTTAAAGGGTTAATTCACTAAATTCTTTCCGACTCAGACCTTTATGACTTACTTTATTCAGTGGGGAAAAAAAGATGACATTTTGAAGAATGTTTTAACCATTTTTGTTGATACAATGGAAATCAGTGGGGTCCAAAACACTGGACCCAGGCATTAACTTTCACTGTATATAGAGAGAGAATTAAAAAAAAGAGAACCTATTTTTCAAAATATCTTCTTTGGTGTTCAGCAGAATAAAGAAATGCATGCAGGATTGGACTGAAATGAGGGTGAGTAAATGATGTCCCTTTAAGAGTTTAATTAATTAGTTGCCATAAGCGACGCATGACTCTCAAGGGGGTCCAACAGGATAAACAAATCAAGGGAAATGATGGAAACATGTTCACACACCGTGTTGCTAACTGACTGGCCTTGAGACCAAATTAGCAGCTCATCAGAAGATCAAAGGTTGTGCAGATGAACACACACACACACACGGGCTATGATCACTGTATGGTTTTCCGCCTGCATGCGCACATCTCCCTGCTGTTAGCACAGGAATCTCTAAGCCCACAGTTGTCTCCCACCACAGCCGGCTTCACAGGATCAGCTGAAGCTTCTAGAAACAACACGTTAGCGCGCCACGGGGGCTAATGGTATCAAAGGCATTCCTTTTACAGCAGATGCTTGCTTAAGCTACCCGTCACACTTTCTGTCAGAGCTACTGTATGGGCGGAAGGTAAAAATCCCAATGCCACAACTACAGTAAATAGTAATAGATACACACTGTGGTACATCTGCATGAAGGCTTTAAGGATCTTTGAAAACCACAAAGGAAAAACATAAGATGATGTTCAGTGGCCTCTGTGAAGAGAGAATGAGTTAATATTCAGAAGCAGCGTGTCTTTGAATCCTTGTAATATAGATGGATATGTTGAGTAAAATCAATGTTTTAGGGTTTTTAGACTGACCAGGGATTCATATTGAGTTTGCTGCTGAATGATAAATGGAGCATTAAATGATAAATTGTTGACTTTTTGCTAACGTGGAGATTGAGCACACACTGTTGATTTACATACTGACATCGTAACAATACAAATCAGCAAACTTATCCTTTAATATTATATTAGGGATATTGATATATATTAATTAATAGATACAGTACATTAATATGACCAAATAATGAGAATCTAAATTCTGTCATCATTTACTCACCCTCATGTTATTCCTAACCCATATGATGGACAAATGGATACTTTTTGACAAAAAAAGACCAAAAACACCATAATAGCATCAGACAAGAAGTTGTATTGCAGTCTTCTGAAGCCATTTATATATAAGTTAAGATATATATAAGTAAAAAAAATCTTGCCTAACAGTCAAGGTCTTGACTTTCTGCTAAATAACTCCTTTTGTGCTCTACAAAAGATAGACTATATAGGGACAGTACAAAAAAATATGATTCCAGTCGAAAACTGGAAAATATGTATTGCACATCGAGAGTATAGCATGAGCTAATTTGCGTCTCGGGTCCCTAGAAAGGCTTTTCTAAAAAATAACAAAACTACTAATCATAGAATTAAAATAACGTAATAATATGTATTGCACATCGAGAGTATAAGCTAATATGCGTCTCGGGGCCCTAGAAAGGCTTTTCAAAAAAAAAAAAAAAACGACTAATCTTAGAATTAAAATAACACAGCATGCCATTTATACACATACAAATACATACCTAAATGACCTGAACCTATTGTAAGGATGCTTCCAACCCTGGCATGAATTTAACTAATTAAAACAAACATTTATTACATTTAAATATGCGTGCAGTTTAAGTGTGGGAAAAAATGATCCATTTCTGGGTGAAATAAAGTTAGCCAACTTTGTAAATACACACTATAAATGACGATTGACTGCTAATTTTAACCCAGTCAAATATAAGATATGCAAAATGTGTAAGAAGAACAAAAATGCTTATAGGTAAATTAATACAAGAACACTACACTGATATCGGCAATTTCTCCTACTAGCTATACAACTATCCAACTTACAATAACCTTAAAAAAAATCTAAATGTTTGCTCAACATTATGTTTGTAATTTGTACCACAAGAAGTGAAAACCGTCTAAAATAGAAAGCTTTAGGTTTACATTTTGTTACGTCATAAAATTGATAGCTCTTCTTTTTTATGGAATATTGCAGAATTTACTATCAATTACTATCAACTATCAATATTTACTATGGAAGTCTTTGTTCAAAATGTTCTCTTCTCTGATGACGTGTTTACTGGCGTGAGGGCGGGACTACCTGTCACTCACATGACATCACAGCAATAGCAAATCACAACTATCTAATCGATTCCCCATTGGACAAAATCAAGTCCCGCCCTACATGCTTTCTTGTTTTTCATACGACACAATAGATTAGGAAAGACTAATGCAACTTCCGTTTCATGCTGACTTTAAGGTTCTCTAAGATAATCTAAAAATAATACCAAAAAAGAGTGAAATACTGATGCTTACTATTCTGACACAAAATATCCACAATAATCCAGCACAGCAAGCCATTTAACAATTCACCAAGAAATCCCTTCAAACCTTTAAATCCATTTGGACAGATTTCCGTTCTTCTTCATTCACCACTTCTATTGATCCCCAATAAGCATAATGAGCAGTCAGCAGATCTCACTCAGGTTACTGTGTTAATGTCTGTGCTTACTGTATTCAACAATGTTAGCTTGCACATAATTATGCTCAGGCATCTTGAGGTTCATTAGAGGGTTATGATGGTGTCATTCTGATGAAGGTTTGACAAAGCACAAGTGTCTAGGCTGGATTTAAATTATGTCGCATGTCACCAGAAACGAAAACAGCTACTCTCTGAGAAAAGTCTGTAAAAATAGGGCCCAATGTACTATGAAGGAATACAATAAATAAAAACCTTTAACATCCATGGAACGTTTCCATCGCACAAAAGGTTCTTTGTAGTGAAAAAGGATCTTCAGATTATTAAAAATGTACTTCACATTAATAAAAAAAAGGTTCTTTGAGGAACTCAAAAGGGTTCTTCTATGGCATCGCTGCGAAAATCACCTTTGAAACCTTAATTTTTAAGACTGTATTGATATTTCACAAGCATTTTGATGATTTTTAGGGTTAAATGTCCATAAACAAATGCTGACCTGGCTGAACATTACTGGTACCTTTTCCGTTTTTCGACTGATTTTTCTGAGAGTCCTTTTGGAATATACTCATATTTGAATTGAAATGTATCTGTGAGAAGTAGCAGTGTTTCTTAGTAGCAAACATCAAAGACGCCTCAGATCAATACCCCACTTCTCGCAGCCATAGCGTGTTATTACCCATAATCCCTCTGTAATACACGTACAAGGGTCACCCATCCTTGTCCAAATAGCTACAATCTCATTACGCCTCAAATAAAACTTTCCTATTTATCTACAGATTTCAAATGAAACTAATAAGGCTCTAATATACCCCTCACACCCCCTCCTTCTCTCTCTGCCGTTCCAAAACCCTAATTATATTTCTCCCTATCTGAAAGCAATCAGTGATTGTGTGTGCCACGGTACGAAACGTGCTGACAATACCAGCCAATGGCGCAAGTGCCAGTGCAGCTGGACTAATTAAATTAAATGTGATGCTGCCCTGCCACTGCGCTGCTCAGTGAGAGAGAAATGAGCCGGAGCAATAATGAGTACTGTAGCCGAGCAGGAGGAGGGAGATATTATACTGGAGACTGGACACTTGCAGTGATTTCCACATCTGATACTTACAGTACTTAAGTGCTGAAGCGTAGATAGGTGTTTCACAGATAAAGCACATCATAGCACCATATTCTCAGTAGGGATAATGTCTATGGACAGTTTACTGTAATTCCCATTTATCACATTAGATTCTCATTAATATTCAAATGAATGCTATATATATTGCTATATATAAGAGATATGGCTTCTTTACAATTAAAAAAAAATCTACCAATCAAAAGTTTGAGGTAAGATTTTTGAAATTAAATTTATTTTTTATTTTTAGCATTAAATGGATCAAAAGTGACAGTAACAAGTTACGACATTTCTAATGTTACAAAAGATTTCTATTTCAAATAAATGCTTGTTTAACTTTCTATTCATCAAAGAATCCTGAAAAAAATGTATCACAGTTTCCACAAAAATATTAAGCACAACTGTTTTCAACACTGATAATAATAAGAAATGTTTCTTGAGCATCAAATCATATTAGAATGATTTCTGAAGGATCACGTGACACTGAAGACTGGAGTAATGATGCTGAAAATTCAGCTTTGCATCAAATTAGACTTTAAAATATATTCAAAAAGAAAATAGTTATTTTAAATTGCAATAATATTTCACAATATTGCTGTTTTTACTGTATTTCTGATCAAATAAATGCAGAATTCTTCAAAAATCTTTCTGACCCCAAACTTTTGAACAATAGTCTATCTCTATTTATTATTATTATTATTATTATGGAATTTAGCAGGCTGATTTTTTCTTTTCTTTTTTGCCCTGTGCTTAAGTATCAAAGAAATAACACAAAAAAGATAAAAAGGTTTCTATATTTATTTAGATTTTGGGCTGGACAGTATTATTTTTAATTATGGAATTTAGCAGGTTGATTAATTGTCATGTGCTTAAGTGTCAAAAAAATTACATCAAAATGCAAATAAGTCATCTCTATATTTATATATTCTTATTTATTTAGATTTTGGGCTGAAATATGACCTAGAAATGTTCTTGACAAGGTTTTGTGAGATTCGCATCATCCAAAGTACACTAAACAAATAAAACAGAACTGCCTTATAAAGTCAAAGCTATTTAAAGATAAACATAAGACACATAAAAGTCATTAGAAAACAATCAAAGCAAAAATGAAAGCTACCCTCTTTTTATTTTTTTTAAGAGACCTCCTGCTGAGAAGGAAAAAAACAGCTGACTATTAAACGATGGTGAAACGCGGGCGGCAGCGGAATCTGGTGAACGTGTGTAAAGCTGCTAATCTTATTTAACCCTGCCTTGTAAGCCCTGCAAATTGGACCTGACACGCTAACAACACTCATAAAACAGTCCTTAGCCTCAAATGTCAGACCTCAGAGGAGCCCCTGACCTCTCGTCTGTCTCTCTCTCTCCCTATTACTCTCTTACTCTTTTCCCTCCAGCTCTTTCTCTCAATCTTTCAAGCATTTTGTACATTTGCCACAGTCTCCCTTGCTGGAAATCTCGCCCCTACCTGCCACCATCTCAAACACTTCACCCACAGTCCTCCCATGGGTCACATTATTTGGCCTCCCTCCCTCTCTTTTCTTTCCCACCATTTGAGTGGAACTTTCAGTGGACCTCTTTCTTTTCTCTTTTGGCAGAAAGGGCAGGGATGAGGCGACCAGACCCCCATCTGAGGCTAGTTTGGGCCCTGATCAGATCCGAGCGGGGCTAAGTGTGAGCTTCTCAGCGGGACGGCCCCTCTTCAACCTCCCCTCCTCTTCCTCTTCCTCTTTTAGTCATTGTAAATGAGGTCATCTCTTCTGCTCCATCCAGGCTGATGCCCAACGGCGCTCAAAGCCAACCTCTCACTACCTGGCCTTTCCTTCCCTTTGTTTTGTCTCTCTCAGAGGTTGTCCATTAGTCTCTTTATCTCCCTCTCTCTTTATCTCTCTCCCTCTCTCTCTCTCTTCATAAATGATTTCTTGTGCTACCACAACTAGGTTCTGAGATGTATCTCGGAATAAAGAAAAATTATCCGCCGACTTTAATAGCCCACTTGCATTTGAGATTGTATTTATAAAAACTGACATGCAAACATTAAGAAGAGAAAAATATTATATTTAAACTGCTAATCCAAATCCAATTTAATCACAGAAAACAATCGGTATAAAAGCGACCACGGGCGCTGCACCTTCTAAATACAGCCACAACTAAAAACACATTAAACCTCAGTACAGATCAAATTCAATGACACCATTATTCATATTCCTAAAAATGAAGGTCAGGTGTAAAGGGTCACTTTTAAGCTCCACTTGCACTTGTTGCTTCTACATCTGTATTAATAAAATGAAAAAATTAACATACACTGAAAAAAAACTGGTGTAAGGTTTACTTCAAAACGATTTTCACTCAGAAATGGCTAGTATAAATATAAAGAAAAGGCAAGTAACCCATTGAATTAGACATGAAAATTTGAAGACTACACTACACTTTACCTATAAGTGACTTCCAAAAGAGACTATATGATTACAGCTCCTATAAACAAGATCACATACACCCTAGAGTCTGAAATCTCAACAAAAAGCAAAGAAATTTCCAAGACGCCCTCATAGCATAAACACTTCCTGTATTTTGTAGCATTTGCATAAAACCGAGTCTAACTCTGAGTAACTCTTCCTCTGTCATGGCTGCCGTGCACTTTTCTCCAGACATTTCTTTTTCCTTCAGATAAACCCCTTTTGTCCCCCCCACAACTGCCCCAGCATCCCACGACCCACCTCGGGGTAAAAAAAAAAAAAAAAATCCATGCCCCGTACCTGCTGCCCTTTTGAGGAGGGGGGCTGGAGGAAGGAGAAAGCTCCTTTGTCCACTGGAGAAAGAGGGGTGGGTGGAGACCCTCTCTTCACTCCCCCCCCCCACATCCACTCCTCATCCTCCGCTTCGTCTCAAAGCGTTTGCTTCGTTCAGCCTGAAGAACCACCAGCGAGGTGGAGTAAGCCCAGCGAGATGCGCTCTCTCCCAGCGTGCTCGCCTGCCCCGCTCCCCTGATCCACGCAAACTAGGCTGGTTCAGTCCGGGCCGCAGCCTCTTTAGGCAATGGAGTGGTTTATTTAATTTGCCGCTATAATGGAGAACTCTGAATGAGGCGCTGGGGAAAAAACGGCGAGAGAGAAGAGAGAATGCGGGGCGGGCGCGAAGCAAATGAAAAAAAGAAAGAAAGAGAGCTAGAGGAGTGAAAGAAAAGAGAGAGAGAGGGAGAAAACAAAAGCTAAAAGCTACCACTATTTTGATTCACCCGTCCCTTTTTTTTTAAATTACTTCCAAAGTGTGATATCTATTGTACGGGGAATAATGCAGAACAATGCAAGCGGGGGTCTTGGCAATATTCAAAGGGGTTTATTCAGAGCAGGGCCGGTGGCTGGCTGTACATTCAGGCCCAGAACACTCCCATACAAGCTCGTTCGGCAGCCACTATAGCGCTCATTGTGAGGGCAGTGTAAACAAAAAGGCGCCCCAGAGCACGGTGGGATGTGGGAAAAAGAGAGCAGCTTTATTCCCCAGAGGTCCTGCATTATGATGGGGTTAGAGCGTGTTGGTTTTGTCTGGTGTAGGTCCGACCCCTTGCAGTCACGCCGGCATCAGACTGCAAGAGTATTTAAACGGAGGCGAGGTACAGAAGGGAAACTTTCAGCTTTGGTTTGGGCCACAAACTCCACATCCTATCAAAATGTGAACGGACATATGGGTTTATGCAAAACTTGTATAGTAAAACTGGGAAAAAACCTGGACTGTATAAAAAGTTCCTGCCTTAAATTGTTAAGTACAATCAACTTGGATGCTTAAGTCATTTCAACTTAAATTACATTAAACTGATTTTAAAAGTTGAGTTGAATAACTTACAATATAGTATAAAAAGTATAAAACTATTACTAGCTACTTAGTATAAAAAAGTAGAAAGTTATAGCAATGTAAAAACATTTGCTGTCATAATTTATTGCTCATTTAATTTTTTTTACAGTGTGGCGGTAACACTTTGCAATTATTTTCCATTAGTTCATCTTAGTTAAAGAGATAGTTCACCCAAAAATTTAAATGTTGTCATCATTTACTCACCCTCAGGTTGTTCCAAACCTGTACGATTCTCTGTCTTCTGTTGAACACAAAAGAAGATATTTTGAACAAATGCTGGTAATCAAACAGTTGATGGACCCCATTGACTTTCATAGTATCTTTTCAATGTCAATGGCTGCCGTCAACCGTTTGATTACCGACATTCTTTAAAATATCTTCTTTTGTGTTCAGCAGAAGAAACTCATCAAATCAAAACTTATCGTTTAGCCTAATGGACCTGAGCAAACATGAACTATGAATTGAATTTTTATTGAGGCAAGACAATATACAGGCAAAATCATTTAGTGATTTTGGCTATTTTGCTTCCATTTTTCCATAACACGTCTTTTTTCAGATTAGTGGAAAGAAAACATCCAAAATGCACATTTATGTGTTTATTATATTACACTTTTGCGTCTTGTAATTTTAATGACTTTCCAGTTTTTTGAGCCAGAAATCCCCATGCACTTGTAAAAAATGATCGTAATTTTAACGGTAAAAGACTGTAAAAATGCTACAGTGAAAAACTGTTAATTGGTTAACAGAAAGTTTCCGTACTATATACGGTAAATAACTGTGATAGATCTAACGGTACATTTAATGTAATTTTGCTGTAAAATACCGTTAAATTTACAGTTTTTGAAAGTGAAAAAGAACAACTCATTGTATAATTTACAGTGAAATTAAATTCCATTCCCACAATTCCCTGTGTGACACTTCACATTTGATGTATTTTTGTTGAAATAACTGTTTCTTCATAGTTTTTTTTTTTCATTTTTTCTAATCAGTTATGTACATTAGGGTTTTATGTTACATTTAATGTTGTTAAATTAATGTTTATTGCATTTTTTTAATTTCATGTGTTACCATGATGGTGTTTAATGTTTGTGTGAATCACACTATGCAGCTTTTAGTATTAACTTTCTTGTGGAAGAGCTGCTTGTGATGAGCTTTGATTGATCATGTGACCCTCATCACTGCTGTGATTGGTGGTTATCAGTGTATTACAATGGTACAAAACAGATATTAATAGTTCAATAGGATGGTAAATTCACATTATATCAGATAATAAAATACGGTTTATTACTGTAAATTTTAAGTTAAGTCTGTTAAACCAATAACTTTGCTACCGTATTTTTGACGGTAAAGTTCTGGCAACCACAGCTGCCGTTTTTTTACCGTAAAAATCACGGTTTAATTTTTACAGTGTAGCACTTACAACACACTATAACTACTATATATATATATATAAAAAAATAAATTCTTTTTTTTTTTCTTTTTTTTACAAAAGCTGTCTGGGCTGGTACGTTTTCAAAAGGTACACCTTTGTACTTTATTTTCCCCTAAAAGGTGCATATTAGTAGCTTAAAGGTATATATTAGTACCTAAATGGTACACAGTGACAGATTTTGAACCTTTTTTTCTGAGAGTGTATATTTTTTACGTTTTTACATCATTCCCTGGTTTTTAAGCATGGTAGGATACCTGTATTTTTCTGCCCGTTGACAGTATTTTTTATGAGTGATGAAAAGATATCCAAACTCACCGTAACTTTTAATATGGCAACAAAAATCAAACAATAATTTTGAAACTGGCTTTATCCAACGTTCAGATTTATGTGCTGGAAATTAGTGCATACACAATACCTCAATTGCATATTTAAACATAAGTTTTCAGAAAACTAATACAAAACAGTTGTCTTAATGTACTGTGACTGATCAACTATAGTATATGGTGATATCAATTAGTTAACAACTCTTCTCTGATGATGTGTTCACTGGCGTGAGGGCGGGACAACCTGTCACTCACATGACATCACAGCAATAGCAAACCACAACCATCCCAATCAATTCACAAAGGACAAAATTAAGTCCCACCCTACTTTTTCCCCCTCATTTGAAAAGCCGTTTCATTCGGATAGGGAACAAAAACTATCGCAACTTCAGTTCCATGCTAACTTCAATGTTAGTTAGCACATGAATTACCATTAACTAATAAGGCCTAATTGAAAAGCGTTACCAAAAAACCTAAATCAAATGCAGAGGACTGACTAAAGTTCAAAGGAAGTCAGAGGAAGATACATAATTGCAACAGTCAGACTGTTGCTTTTTTGTGAATCCTGAAAGGCAGGAGCTTCTGATTGCAGCCTGTTTCCACAGATAGACTCCTCTCCCATTCACATGGACCGACACACACGGCTCTCTGAGACCTCACTGAGACTGTCTCTCATTCATACAACTCCACCTGAGAGACGCGCTCGGTGTTTACACAAGATTATATTCCCCATGCTCAACACATATACAAACACACGCGCACGGCAGCCAATGCAAGCACTAAACAAACAGCCCCTATGCACATAGAGAAGCAGACATATCATTATGCCACATAATAGAGCCGGGCCTTGAATATCAGAAGTCTGTCTGTCTGGGACGTCAATCAAAACTCCTTACACAAGAGCCGCATGTTTACATACACTCTTTAGCATTCAGCTAAAATGGAGAGATCGGATATCGTTTTATTAAATAAATAAAAAAAGATTCAAATGTTGATTTTATGTGGAATAAACATCTGACAAGGGATATCTGATGCATTTGAGCCGCATTGGGTGCAAAACATAAAGCACATATAGTGATTCAAAAGCCAGTGAATCTTGGTCTGTGGCATTTAGACAGAGCCTGTTTTTTAAGGTTCATCTATGAAATGTTTATATGTATAAACTGTTCATATATTTTTTTTAAGAAGTCATTTAGGCTAACATTTCAAAGACAATTAAAACCCTTAATGACTCGGTGACATAAGATGTATACCAATTTATACTAAATATAAGTGTATATATACCAATACATACCAATCATTTGTGGATAAGAGAATTAAAAGCTTATTGTTTAGCTGTTTTGAGCTTGGCACACACACACACACACACACACACACACACACACACACACACACACTCCTTGGCAAAAAAAAGAAAAAAAAGGGCCAAGCCCAAAAAGACTAAACACTAAGCTTTTAATTGTCTTAACCACAAATTATTGGTGAGGAAATTAACGAAATTTAAGCAAATGCACTACTTAAAAAGCCATTGCTGTCTCAGAAAAACATCAAAGACAGAATGAAGATGTGTGTGGAGTGATGAATCACAATGAAATATAAAATATGACATATGAAACATGAAAATCTTTTTAAAGGGGGAACATCACTTTCAGTGGTTTTGAAAAGCTCTTATGGTACTTGAAATTGGCATCAAGTAAAAAGTCCTATTTAAAATGATATTTTTTATAAAAGTTAAGTTTTAAAATATATTTTTTACGTTTTTTCCCAACAAATATCATTCATTTTTCATTTTTAGTAGTATAATTTTAGCCCTATGTGATATTTTACAACCTTGCCTTTTATAAATGATCAAATGATCTTGATATATGTTGATATGTACTACCAAGGCTGCGTTTATTTGTTTAAAAATACAGTAAAACAGTAATATTGTCAAATATTACTACAATTAAAACTGTTTTGCTTTCATTCAATTTATCAAAAATATATCCACAAAAAAAATATTAAGCAGCAAAACCAGATTTCAAAATTGACAATAATAATAAATGTTTCTTGAGCAGCAAATCACCAAAACAAAATCTAAAAGATTCCAAACTTTTGAATTGAAGTGTATATATATGTATAGATTAATACACCAAAATAATAAGAATTACATACATATCATATTTGAACAGAGAACTTGTTAACGAATAGCCTATCTTGTTTCTATGCATTGCCTTAACACAATAGGTTGATCGTTCTGCTGAAAAAGGACTAAACAGAGCCAGAGAATAGCCAGGATGTTTTCCGCCTACAGAATGGATTAGGCAGGCAGTTCTATACAGGTTTCCAGCAGGCATTAGAACCAGAGCCTGCTCTCCAATAAAGAGAACAAAACAGCGTGTGTCAGAGTGCTGTCACAGCAGACAAACAGACAGAGACATAGAGAAAGTTCTTTGTCATTCATCAGAATAGAGAGTCAGCATTGAAAAAAAAAAAAACGAAAAAAAAGTGGGATCCTGGTATTTACCTGCGAAAATAATGCAAATAATAAAACCTTTCCATGTGTCAAGCTGACATGCTCTCTCTCTCTCTCTCTCTCTCTCTATCTCTCTCTCTCATACATACAAACACACACTGGATTATACTGGACAACTGTCACGCCAAAGACGTTTTGTTTGGTTTTTACAGATTCTTCTATCTAAGCCAACAAAACATGTCATGGGCATTATGCTAACATTGCCAAGGATGTGTCTTATTAATTTTTTTTTTTTTTGTGGTGCCAAATTATTAAACTGCTGTGAAAAGTTCAATTAAAATTTTCACAAAACACATTAAACTGTCAAAAATGTTTTGTTTTGTCCAACAGAATCCCATATCTGGTGACTACCACAAATATTGAGTCGCCATTGAATTTCTATGATTCCCAGTGTCTCGTGCCTCGTCTACGTCAAAACAATTTCAGCTTGTTTAAAAAAAAAAAAAAAGTCGGGTCAGAATAATGCTGTTTCATCCTGTGATTTTTTAAGCACTGCTTAATTAGTCCTCCCTCCCTGCTCCTTGCTCGCAGTTAATTAACTTGAAGGCGCGAGTAATTAGCTGGAGACGCTGAGTGATTCACGCGCTGTCCCTCCTATTAAACACCTCGTGAGAGCAGCGCACGAGTCTCGCATGTGACAGACCCATAGAATCAGACCGTTCTGACAATAATGTTGTGAAAACTATTCACTGACAATAATGTTGCATAATCAATGTCCTGCAGAGTTTAGCTCCAACTTGTCTGGACAACACACTCATGGCAATTCAGAACTATTTCACAATTTGACAAATTGGTGGCCAATATGTATGAATTTGTGCAATCTCATTCAACTCACAAAGGTTGTTTTGATACAATCTGCTTATGCCCCATCGACTGTTATGTTTAGGGATCGACCTTTATGCTAAAAATCATATGTTTCCAACTTGCCCCTACACACCAGTCTAGACAACACACTCTCGTGGCAATATTGCAATTCGTAACTATTTTACGTTTTGGCGAACTGGTGGCTAATTCAGATGATCTTGTACATTTTCTCATTTGTACTTTTTAATAGAACCTGTTTATGCCCCATAACTATAAAGCCTACTGTATCATATTTGACACACACATTTCTAAGATCTCAAAATTATACATGGACCTTCATGCTTACTTTTTTAATTAAAAAACATACGAATCACATTGCAAAAAAAAAAAAACACCACTTCGTAAAATAGTTACGTTTTCTCATGAGATCATGTTGGTCTGGAAGTCTCTAGGCCTGCATCCGAACAGGCACACTTCCCCAATAAAAAAAGCAGTATGTGAGGTATGTCTGAATTCACAGTATTCAACAGTGGGCAAAAAGTGCCCGGATGTCCTGAAGTGCACATCCGATGGACACTTTACTATCCCATAATGCCATGGAAGAGAAGTTGTAAATGACAGCATGACAAATGCAGTACGTATGGTTTACATTCATACTACACACATTCATAAAGTAATTACTTAAGTACTTATTCAGAAGAAGTAGGCTACTTAAAGTCCCCCTGTGCTGAAAATCCAGCATTTAATGTTGTTTATGTGTCTATTTGGTGTTTTTGATAAGCTTGAAGACAAACCATGTGCAAATTCATAAGTCAACACCATTGCTGAGTATTTTCTCCTTAAAACTGCAGTGAACCAAAGACAGTCTCAAAAACGCGCTTTGAAATCGCTGGTGTTTCTGACGTCACAAACACCCTTGTAGCCAATCACGTCAACGTGTGATCGTCAACGAGTGGATCTCTGAGCTGGTGTGAGTGACTGGAGGCGGGGCTAAATTCAATTGCATATTCATAGAACCGCTTATACTGAATGAGGCAAGGCTGTAGAGTTACATTCAAGCTATTTTAAGGCACGAATAATTTTTTCAATTCATACATATTTTATGAGGTCCTCCCTTTTTGCTAAACCGTACAAATTTTACAAGTTGCCGTATGAATTCGTACGAATGACCTACCTCTGACCCCGCCCCTAAACCTACCCATCAATGGGGTTTAGACAAATGGTACGAATTAGCCACCTTGTACTCACTCGTACGAATTGGTTGTATGATAGCGTTGGTTTTAAGGGCTACAATCATTGACTACAGGGGGACTTTAAGAGAAGAGAGTCTGCAATTTCGGACGCAGTCTAGTAATCCTTGATTAGCTTGTTCAGGTGTGTTTAACTGGGGTTAAAGCAAAAATCAGCAGGACAGTGAGCTGGATTGGAAAACCTTCCCCAAACCTTTTTGGACCACCATTTCTCTGTCTAATAAATTGCAGGTAGTTTTATTAGATGATATGCATGTTCTTATACAACATGCCGAGCAGGGCTATAGAGTGTGTGTGAGACCGAGACTGTTTGTGTGTCAGAGAGATAATGTTGAGAGAATAGGGTCGTAATGGGGTCTCTATTCTCAGTCTTTGAAGGTAACGATATGCTGTTACAGCATCAGAGGGTGAAGAGGAAGCAAAGGCTATAATCACTACAATTACCAACCGCTCTCACCTAGACCAGCACTCCTCAGCTCTCACTTTAATACACTCACTCACTCACTCACTCACTCACTCACTCACTCACTCACTCACCCTCTCTGTCTGTCTTATCATTCTGAAACACTATTTACACACAATTTTAAACTAAAATGTGCCCGTTTCGTGAGTTCAAATCTTGTGAGACTGGCGTTTAGCAAAATAGAGGTTGTCTTGCTTAAAAAGACCTGCAGAAATTGATAATGGGGGGACTGATATAAGAAACAAAGACTTAAAAAAAAAAAAAAAAAAGAGTAGCCACATCGCAACATCCCTCTGACAGCTAAGTGCCAACTCTAGAAAACCTACAGTATCATATTTGATATGGAAATTTATAAGGCCTCCAAAATAACAACATGACCAAAACTAAACTTTTAGTATAAAAATGTGAGTATCAAATATGACACATCAGGCTTTTGAGGAATGTTTGTTTGACCATCTCTCAATCATCAATTTCAATATATGCCTATTAAATATCTGGAACTTTATTTCCACTTTTCAAGTATATTCTTCATTTATATATAAACAGCCTCTCCAAGCGGATGTGTGATGGGAATAATAGGGCAAATAATGGAATTGGAATGGAAACTATCTGTAATTTAAATATAAATAATAAATATATAATAACATATTGTGTTTTGTGTTGTTTCAGATTAGTTAGTTACATTTTCCATGGAGCATAATAAAAGTATAACTATATTTATATATAAATATTAATCATGTTGAATATAAACATTAAGGTTTTTATTCCCTCAGATGAAGCAGAAACCGTTGCACAGATGAATTATTGTTACAATCTAAAAACACACAGACAGTGGTGACTTGAGTAGACAGTTGCATCGATCTTCAGTCGGTTGGTATTTCTGGAAGATTTCATCGCATCTGAAGGGAAAGCGCAGTTTGATGGGCGAACGACAGATGATGTTTGAATTGAACTGAGTATGACATGCTTTCACGGAGATGCGGTTCTGTGCAATCTATGAATAACTGCTTCGCGTGAGCTCTGCTAGAAGGTGTTCCATGAATTCAAACCAAGTCAATTAAGTAACAAAGTAAGCAAATCCATATGTATTTAACTTGGAATTTACATTTTTCACCTTAATTATAATAGCACAACCATTTAGTTGTTATAGTATCATATGCTGTTCTTTTAACCACTTGGATCCAGTTTCAGATTTGATTGAATCTTAGAGTACTGTCAAGAAAAACATGCAGGAAAAGGCATAGTTTCCCTCACAATCTAATACTTTACAAACTCCGCTATCGTCTTTTGAAGGAAAGAGAGAACACTGGAATCAAAGCATTCTTTCACAGTCCATGACATTGGAAGGAGATGTACTGTATTGTCCAGCGCTTAATCACACTGTTCTGAACTCAGAAGTTCTACACAAAGAAAGAGGGACTCTGGAAAGGCTTTGAGCGTTCTGTCAGATTTTGTGTGCTTTATTAAGTTGTTTTTTTAATTCAGGAAAAATCTGATTTATAATGATCTTTTCTTTTCTAAAATGAATAGTTCACACAACAATAAAAAGTCTGTCGTTTACGCACCTGTTTCATATTAGTTAGTTAAATTTTCCATGAAACATAAAAGTATAACTTTTTGAAGAATTGCTATGCAACTCTTATCTTTTAATGAAAGTTCATACTGACCAGGGGCTGTCAAGCTCAAAATGCAGGAAAAAACAACACCACCAAAAATGATTAAATTAAATTAAATTTTTATATGTATATATTTTTTTTGTGTGTGTTCATTTTGGAGTTTGAAAGACATGGTCGCTTTGAACAATCTTCATGGAACAGGAGCAAACCAAAATATAAGTCATTATTAGGGATGCGCTGATACCGATCACCGATACATTTTTATATTTGAAAGCCGATAACCGATATATTGGCCGATAAATCTAAACCCAAATTTGTATATCATTTTTTAGAGCCTGATTACAAAAACAAAAGTCTCACCATTAAAATCTACACTCACCTAAAGGATTATTAGGAACACCATACTAATACTGTGTTTGACCCCCTTTCGCCTTCAGAACTGCCTTAATTCTACGTGGCATTGATTCAACAAGGTGCTGAAAGCATTCTTTAGAAATGTTGGCCCATATTGATAGGATAGCATCTTGCAGTTGATGGAGATTTGTGGGATGCACATCCAGGGCACGAAGCTCCCGTTCCACCACATCCCAAAGATGCTCTGTTGGGTTGAGATCTGGTGACTGTGGGGGCCATTTTAGTACAGTGAACTCATTGTCATGTTCAAGAAACCAATTTGAAATGATTCGAGCTTTGTGACATGGTGCATTATCCTGCTGGAAGTAGCCATCAGAGGATGGGTACATGGTGGTCATAAAGGGATGGACATGGTCAGAAACAATGCTCAGGTAGGCCGTGGCATTTAAACGATGCCCAATTGCCACTAAGGGGCCTAAAGTGTGCCAAGAAAACATCCCCCACACCATTACACCACCACCACCAGCCTGCACAGTGGAAACAAGGCATGATGGATCCATGTTCTCATTCTGTTTACGCCAAATTCTGACTCTACCATCTGAACGTCTCAACAGAAATCGAGACTCATCAGACCAGGCAACATTTTTCCAGTCTTCAACTGTCCAATTTTGGTGAGCTCGTGCAAATTGTAGCCTCTTTTTCCTATTTGTAGTGGAGATGAGTGGTACCCGGCGGGGTCTTCTGCTGTTGTAGCCCATCCGCCTCAAGGTTGTGCGTGTTGTGGCTTCACAAATGCTTTGCTGCATACCTCGGTTGTAACGAGTGGTTCAGTCAAAGTTGCTCTTCTATCAGCTTGAATCAGTCGGCCCATTCTCCTCTGACCTCTAGCATCAACAAGGCATTTTCGCCCACAGGACTGCCGCATACTGGATGTTTTTCCCTTTTCACACCATTCTTTGTAAACCCTAGAAATGGTTGTGCGTGAAAATCCCAGTAACTGAGCAGATTGTGAAATACTCAGACCGGCCCGTCTGGCACCAACAACCATGCCACGCTCAAAATTGCTTAAATCACCTTTCTTTCCCATTCTGACATTCAGTTTGGAGTTCAGGAGATTGTCTTGACCAGGACCACACCCCTAAATGCATTGAAGCAACTGCCATGTGATTGGTTGATTAGATAATTGCATTAATGAGAAATTGAACAGGTGTTCCTAATAATCCTTTAGGTGAGTGTATGTCCCAAGCCCACAATTATAATGATGTTCTCATTATAATTTTATGTAGCCATATTACAGCTGCACATGTTGCACTTTACTGTATTTTCCTTTTTGAAGTGATTCCAATCATATTTCAAGCAATTCAGAACCATCATGATGAACAGTGTGCATCTGAAGTGCCTCAGCTTAAGCAAATAATACATTATTTATCGGTTTTAATAGACCGGCCAAATTTTCTTATTGGGATGATAACGATAACATTAGATGTATCATGCATCCCTGGTCATTATGTAAGGGATAATGTAGTGCGAGGCGGTTGTTATAGCGAATACAACCCCTTCGCGTCGGGGTCTTGAATCAGCCTGAAGGGGTTGTATTCGCTCTAACAACCTCCTCGCTCTACATTATCCCGCTTATTACATGGCTACCCACCAAATAAATCAATAATTTGACACAAAATATTGATTTAAAAAGGAGTTTATTGATGTAAAAACTATAGTATTGCTTCCGCTAAAGAAAATTGTCCGTTCCGCGTCCATAGCAACGCTCTGTTTTTCATGGCAACGGTGTGTTATACTTCTCGGTGGTCTGTTATCAAGAAATAACAGACCGCATTCTACATTGGAATTCAACCAAGCCATGTAATAATCAATAATAATCATCCAAATTCAAAATATGTTGTGTCAGTGTTTTAGAATTCTGGATGTGAATATAGGCCACACGGAAGATTATGTGTAATTAATAAAAAATCTGTTCAGTAACACAAACAAAGCTATTATACAGCTTCAGAAGACTTGAAATACAGTATAGACTAGACTAGACTAGCACAATCTGTATGTTCTTCTTATATGATACTTTTAAAGGTTTTTTTTTACCTTGACAGGTGTGGTCAACAAAAAAACCTGTTTGAAAAGAGCTGTGTAAAGATTTCTGAAAAAAAAAAAACCTTTTGTATTCCATAATAATAATAACAACAGCAGCATGCAGGTGAGTAAACACTGACACAATTTTCATTTTCTTCGGAATATCCCTTCCAGTGAGCTTTTCCTGGAAAAAATTTCCTTGACATTTAATACTCCGTATTCTTTTGTCATCCTAAACTTCACAATCTCTTCTCTCATCCTCCATTTAATCGACCACGCTCACCTTCTCCTCCGTGTCTTGCTCAGTTCACGCTTTGTCTCTCCATTATTCTTTCTCTCTTAGCTCCTCTGCCTCTCCAGGTTCACTCTCATCTCTCCCAAGGTCTGCAAGCACAATAGCCAAACAACAGATTAGCATTTTTCTCCACGATGTGCGTCTGACATTGTGTGAGAGAATGAGCGCCGCTTCTCTAGGCCACTAACCTTGCTATACAAGGCTAATTACAGTCTTCACAATTAGCACGCTAATGCTAGTCGCAGCATGAATGTCATTCACCTTTAATAAAGTTGCGACCTTGCGGCAAACTGCCTGTGAGCCAGTGTATTATCCCATATTATCCATTCAAGCCATTTGAAGCTAATAAGCTTTGGTTTGTGTGAGATTGGATGTAAAAGGGATTTGATAACCTGGTCAAGCAGGCTTGCCAAGTATGCCAGTGTAGACCTCCATTACTGGAGGCCCACCAGTCAGTCTCCAAATTCTGAAAAAGCCATGAAAAAGCACTCCACATATCAAAATTACAATCAAATGAAATCCCTGGGACCATCAGATAAGCAACACAGAAGGAAAAATTGGACTTCCTTTTGTGAGGAGAGATACCGCACGGCGCATCACACTCCTAAATGGGACCAGCTTTGACAATGGGATTACAAACTGGATGACAGTTGTGACCTAAACTATGACAGATGGAGGATTGATGGGCAAACCAAGTTATGTCTTGGTCCCTCTGTGTCTGAAACTGATTCAGTTAACCCTCCGTCAGCTGGACATGAGCACAAAATCAACACATCAGGCAACAGACTAGTGTTTCTCCCATACATCACACTTATCTTGAGATTAAATTAGTTGGGTGCTTCATATCTGAGGTAATTTATTACTGTCTGGTTTGATTAAGCCACTTTAAAATGATTTATTTGGGGGTATCTGGTAAATTGTTATTTATCAGAATTTAAGAGCTCTTCATTAGAGTTATAGTTCAAGCAATGCTTTTCTTTTCAGAATTCGGAAAAGCGTGATTTTAAAGGCTGTTAACAATATTTCTTTTAGCTGCTGTGGCAACAAAGCCTTTTTGTACCAAGAGCTCTCAGCACGATCAATAACGTAAACCAAATAACATTCACACACGTTCTACTGAGCTGCTCCAATAACAGCTGCTCCTTAAAATTCAGCTGGTTGTTTATTCAATTGTTGTTTACTTCTGTGACATGTTCAAGTCATGACAGACAAGAGGCAACAATGAACTAACATTTGTTTTGTATTCTAATTTTAATATTTTTTTATTACATTAAACTTCACTTTTAATATTATACATTACTTTAATCATGCTATTATGTTTTGAATACTAATTCTATTTATATTCTAATAGAAATAACTAATTCTGTTCTATCAAAGAATCCTGAAAAAGAAATGTTTCTTGAGCAGCAAATCAACATATCAGAATGATTTCTGAAGGATCATGTGACACTGAAGACTGGAGCAATGATGCTGAAAATTCAAATTTAAATTACACTTTAAAATATGTTCAAACTGTTATTTTAAATATTTCACAATATCACAGTTTCACTGTATTTTTGATCAAATAAATGCAAGCCTTGGTAAACATGAGACTTCTTTCTTTAAAACATAAAATAAAAAAAATAAAAATTGTTTGGCCACTAGCCTACATGTAGTTATATATGCAGCTAAAAATTGTATTCTTATTATTTATTTATTTATTTATTACAAATTAAATCATTGTATATTTAAAGGGGTGGTATAATGCCCTTTTCACAAGATGTAAAATACATCTCTGATGTCCCCAGAGTGTGTATGTGAAGTTTTAGCTCAAAATACCCCACAGATATTTTTATATAGCATGTAAAAGTTGTCACTTTTTGAGGGTGAGCAAAAAGGCACCGTTTTTGTGTCTGTCCCTTTAAATGCAAATGAGCTGCTGCTCCCAGTACAGGGGGTGGAGCTACAACAGCTTGTGTCCTTTTACCTCACACAGACACGCACTGAAAATTTAAAAAACTTTTTGCCTTTTATGTTCAAACCGGAGTCAGACAATGATGGCGAGACTCAAGAAGAAGTGACAACATGTAGACAACATTTCTGAATGGTTAGGTGATGATTTTATTTAGCTTATGTGTAGTTATCTTCTAGTCACTGATAAGCATATTCTATCTTGATAATATATAAATCGCGTTCCCGGGGGCGGGGTTTATGTAAATTTTAGGGTTGGTGATGTCACTAACCCGGGAGGAATGTCGTGTAGTCCCAACCAGCCATTTGTTGTAGTCCTTAAAAAACGATTTCTTTAAAAGCAAATATCTCCCTTTGCTTTGAGCTTTGAGCGTTGTAACTTTGAAGATGTTGTTTATGCTCAAACAGCAACATTACACACTAACTAAAGTTAGAAAAGTGAAATCATATTCAACCACCCCTTTAATGTTGATATGGCCGTCTCACGGTTAAAAAACAAAACTGCATATTTTTTTGCAGAAGTTTTGGCTGTGCTTCTGCTCTGCGTGACTGTGCGGATGAATATATTTATCCAATTGCTAATCAAACATTTACTACGAGTTTTAAGAGATATAACCAGTTTATATGGAAAGGATTTCAAGCTGAGTGGCTGAAGACGTTACTGTTGCTAATAGTGTCTATTAAAGTGTATAGAATGTTGCTATACACTTTAATAGACACGGTAAATAAATTCCAGCACAGCGCTACAACAACCATAGTGAAATGACCCTTCACAAATATAATGCTTTACACTTAACTCTGTTAAAGAGTTAGAGAGTTATACATATGGCAATTTATCTGTTCAATAAATACCTTACTCAACCGTTGAGTAATAAAAACTGCATCTCCGCGTCGCTTTTACAACATTTCAAATCTCGCAGTTCTCGCCATGTCCGAAAATCCAGAGCTCTGTCGCGTTCTCCCGTGTGTGCTGAGTTTTTATTTATTTTTTAAATATCATATAAATGTCACAGTGAGACAGTTTTAAGGGCTTTGGGGTTGCTGGATGTAAGGAGAGTGTTCCTTACAAGTTCCTTACAAAAAATGAAAAAAGTAGGGCTCTCTATTTACAGATTTGAAAAGACACGGGCGAGTGACGTACTACGTAGGCTATGCAATGTCCCGCGAAAACCACCCTGTCAGGTCTAAAATATAAACACTTATAATAGGCTTACCATTGTGAATAAGGGTAATACAAATACACGGTTTGGAAGAAGGATTGAACATTTATTGACTCATTATTTAATTAAAAAAATGTTTTTACATAGTGTTACATAGTGTAGTGTTACAAGTTACATAGTGTACGTTAAGTGATATTACATTTGCAAGTTTTTAGCTGCAACAACTAGACCTACATGTACAGTATATCACTTTTCCATTTTATATGGGCTTTTATATGCTGTGTGTAGGCTATATAACCTTGCACCTAACCCAGGTTTCTCACTTTTTAACCCACAGTCCTAAAAGACAAGCTCCACCCCTGATGTGACCTTTATAAAATGCAGGTAGCCTACATTAAATGCCGGGGGGAAAAAAATCACAGGGAAACAAATATTTTGGCTGCCCGAGAAACATCACAACTTTGCCTCCCCAGAGTGCAATCTGCTGACAAACAACTGTCAACAACTCTCTCATTTTGCCGAACATTTTAATTAGACAAGGGCTCTCTGGATGTAAAGAGAAAGTTATGTAAATCTAGTACGACTGCAATGCTGTTAAATCAATTTAATTTAGTCAAACAGTGGCACAGCAGCCGTTCCTCTGAGGTCTTGCGTGATCTACAACGGTACAGGACTCAAAAAAACTGTGAGACCTCTGAGGGACAAATGCAATCACGCAATCCTAAAACATCTGAACTTGAATTGCAAAAATTAATTGCTCTCCTCACAAAAATATGAGTGCAACTTTATAATATTGAACTTATAAGTATATCTAACTTGGAATTGTTTGTAATGTTTACAATGATTCTTTGAGGAAGTATCAAAGTTATAAAATTAAGTGGTATGGTGTTCCTATATCATGCACTGGGGTGTGAGTAATTAATAAGGTTGCATTTTTCATTGTTTTCGAGTTGTATTTACACTGTTTTATTGTTGATTTTGTTGTTAGGTTTAGTGACTTGCTGTTTTGTGACATCTGGAGTTCTCAAAATGAACCATTCATGCTCAAAAAATATCCATTGATCGTTACCGTAAGTATTGAGGTCTCGGTGTGCAGCTCTTTATCTACATTATGTTGTCTTACAAAGTGTATCCTAACAAGAAATCTACACTGTGTTGTTTACTTAAATGTTTCTAAGTAAACCATACACTTTAAAAGCATGGCTTAATTCAATTTGAGTAAAATGTACTAACAAAGAATGGGTAAAATGTACTTAAAACAGAGTATTGCAAAGTAAACTTTAAATGACTATGTTACTCAGACTCTAACTGGCTAAGTCATATTGACTTATTCTCTGTGTTAATTTGACATAATTTAGTTTAGTAGATTTTACTTAATTCCATTCGCATGCAAAAACTTTGCAAAAACTTGCAAAAGAAAATTTAAGTAAATTTTACGGTTCTTCTGATTATTAAAGGTATTGCAGAGGATTTTCTTTTTCCGGGTGGATCATCAAGACTATTGGTCCTTCTAGTTGTCAATCATTCTGGTGATATGTTTACGTAAGGCCGTCGTATACATGCTCGTCCCTAGGTAGTTTTCGCTTTCTGCGCATGCGCACTTTCGGGTGTATGTGTGTGGTGAGCTACGGTTTCAGCCATTCATTGAAGCTCGCCGTTCTCACCGGGTTTTTTCTAAATGTCTGAGGGTCGCAAGAGAAAAAGTGTCTACGAATTGTATGACAAGAAGAGAAAGGCCTCTGAAGAAAGAAACAAGACCAGAGTGTTTTTGGGAGAATATTTCACACACTGGCGTGCGCTAAAAGCACAGGTTGGGCTTCCCACTGATGCCTCAGTCGCGAAGTTTCTACTCGACAGGTAAAGGAAAGTAGGCTTGTATGAGCCGTGCCAACAGCAACTTGTAAACAGAGCGTGCACGGGGAGAACTAGGCTCGTGCATGCTCTCTCGTGTACACGTTTAATAGGCGTTCCCTCTCGGGAGCAGGTAGAGTGTTGCGCATGTGCATGTTTTCAAAAAGTGGAGAGGGCGGTTCTTTTCTAAAATTCGGTAAAATCCTCCACTATACCTTTAAGATTTGCTTCACACTAAGAAAAAAATGGTTCTTTTAAGAAATGTTCACTGAAAGGTTCTTTGGGGAACCAAAAATGGTTCTTCTGTGGCATCACTGCGAAAACCCCCTTTTGAAACCTTCATGTGAAGTGTGTAGTGCGGAGAACATTTTAATAATCTAAAGAACCTTCTTCCACAATAACCTTTTGAGCAACGAAAAATGCCATGAATGTTAAAGGTTCTTCGTGAAATCATAGATGTCAATAGAGAATCTTTGTTTTTAAGAGTGTAAGGTCATGCTAACCTTCCAATGCAAATAAACTGAAATCTTAATTCTTTGTTTCAGAAGACACAGGCCATGCACTCACAACTCTTTTGCTGCCAGCTCTAACACACCGAGGGTTAATCAATGAGACAGTCGCCTCATGTTTGATGTAAAAACCTAATTACAAATGACTCGTATTAGTGTCTGACAGGGTCAGCGGGCCCTCTAATACGTATCTCCTCGCTTTCCCCCTGTTGCCCACTCTCCAGCTCCACAGATGTTTTCAGACATATTAAAACAGCATCAGTAAATCTGCCGAATGGCCACCCTCGATCCTTCCGTCACCAAGAGTCGTTTCATCACCTCGTCTGTAATGAAACGACGGGCCGGCGGAATCCGCTCAGCACGGCATTAATCAGAGCTTTCCTACTCCATGTGAAATATCAGACCTCTCCTGACAAAGGCCCCCCTCTGCATGAACAAGCCGATCATTATCTGCTCCTGTAGGAAATTAAATACGGGGCCCTCCGTCTGTAATATGCGGATATGCAGATTGGCAGACAGAATGGAGGGACGAAACTGGCCAGTGCCAGGGCGACTTGATTAATATGCGTGGTATGAATACGAAATCAGACAGCACGTCTCATGTTGTTGGGGGGTGGGGGGTGGTGAGGGTGGCAAGACGACGACACCCACATTAAAATGTCACCACTGTGGCCGCACTCACATGCTGATTTGTATGGAGAAGCTAAAAGATCGCCTTTAAAAGGGCACACGGGGGGTGATTAAAAGAGCCTTGTTTGCTTGTATTTGTGGTCATGGTGAGATTTTTCATTGTCTTCAGGTCAGTTTTGATCTGTCCTCTAAATACCACTTTTTTGGTGTCTGGAACCAGGCTTTGTGACTTTGTAAAAATCGAAACAAACACAATAAAGTTGGTAACATTACAATAAGGTCAGATTAGTTGATGTAAGTAAATGCATTTACTAACTAACAATGCAAAATACATTTGTAATCTTTGTTAACATTAAAACACGGTCACACTTTAGTTTAGTATCCAATTCTGACTATTAACTAGCTATTAACTACAACTTTTGCCTCAGTAAACTCGTAATTACTGCTTATTGATGGTTAGTAAAGTAGTTGTTAAGTTTAGGTATTGGGTGGGATTTAGGGATGTAGAATATGGTCATTCAGAAAAAGGCATTAATTTGTGCTTCATATGTACTAATAAACAGCCAATATCCTAGTAATATGCATGCTAATAAGCAAGTTAATAGTGAGAATTGGACCCCAAACTAAAGTGTTACCAAAAACACAACTGTTTGCTACAGTGCATTAAACAATATAGCTACAACTTATGGTTTTAATAATGTAGTAAATGTGAAAATTAACTAAGATTAATAAATGCTTTAGAAGTATTTATCATTGTTTATGTTAACTAATGTAGTTAATAATGTTAACAAATGAAACCTCATTGTAAACTGTTACCAATTTAATTGTATAGTTTTTGTTCCAATTTTGGTCTCAAATTTGACCCATGTTTGATGAACCAGTAAGTGTCTTTCACCTTTGACCTGTCAGCATGTTAAAGCACTTTCCCAAACACAACAGCACTTCGTACCACAACAAATAGTTTTGCATAAGTATGGAGGAAAAGATTTGGTTCAACTTTATTTTAAGGTGATGTAATTACTAGGTAATTAATTAACATGTCCTTACAATGTTACGGTTAGGGTTTGGTTTAGGGTTAGTTACTTGTAATTATGCATAATTCACTGTTACTACTATAGTAAGTACATGTACTAACGTGTAAATACGTCACTTTAAAATAAAGTGGTACCAAAGATTTATTGTGATGTGCAAAGTGGGTCCATACTGACTGCTGCAGCCACAATGGGGAAATGCACATTAACTAAAATTGTAGCTCTAACATGTACAGCGTTCATAATACAAAAGTTGTTGTAAAATATGTGAGATATTATGAAATGCCAAAAGTGACTGGAATTAACAAAGCGGCACACCTTCTTTAACATTTCTGTGACACAACACAAACTGTGCACCAGTATTCAATTTAAGTAATATTAAAGTAATATAAAATGTGAAAATATGTGACCCTGGACTACAAAACCAGTCACATGGGTCAATTTTGTGAAAGAAGTGAGATTTATGCATCATATGAAAGCTGAATAAATAAGCCTTCCATTGATGTTTGGTTTGTTAGGACCATAGAACAATATTTGGCCGAGATACAACTATTTAAAAATCTGGAATCTGAGGGTGCAAAATTTTCGCAATTGTGCTGCATTCACTCACAGAAATAAATGTTTTATATATTTACAGTAGGAAATGTACAAAATATCTTCGTGGAACATGATCTGTACTTCATATCCTAATGATTTTTGGCATAAAAGAAAAATCGATAATTTTGACCCATACAATGTATTGTTGGCTATTGCCACAAATATACCCGTGCGACTTGTGACTGGTTTTGTGATCCAGGGTCACATATTATCATCTTCTATTGTAATACAACATTTACAAACCACTCAAAAAAGTTCTTTAGGGAAAATTGTAACCTAACCATTCATTTCTTTGGTTTTCCATGTGGGTCAAATTTGACACAAGCATCACAACTACAGTAGGTGCCGTTAAAACAATATGAGAAGAGTGAACAGTGCCCATCAGGGAAAGACAAGCAGGAACAAACCAGAAAATAATTCAGCATAGCAAATGAATCATCATATATTGATGTGCAAATCTGAAATGAAAAAAAAAAAAAAGTATGCTTTTAGAAAAAAAAGATACATTCATGAGACACTTCCCTTGTTTTTCTCTTCTGCACTCTCACATTGGAAGCACAGTGATTTTGTATGAGAGGCCATTTCTCTTGTATTGTTATTAATAAGGACCTACACTGACACCTTCGCCAGACCTGATTGTGGGGCTCATCTGCATTGTATAGAGAAATAGGGGGGATTCTGCAATATTACCAAAGCTGTAATTTCCTGCAATATCATTTCGCATTCGTCCTCTTAGTCTTTTTCCACCGCTTCTCTTCTGGCCATTTCTACCCTGTTGGAGTGTAATTAAGAGTCCTGACCCCGTGACCTCCCGGTTTTAACAAGCCATTTGGAAAATGCTCTGAAAAAGCAGATCTTTAACAAAATATCTCCCCCCCCCCTCAACTCTCAGGGGGGTTCAGCAATAGAATAACATGATTAATCCAGTAATTGTATGGCAGGCAGTAGTGTATTTCTCTTTCTGAGTGCTGGTTTTTCTCTTTCTGAGAGGGTGATTACCTGAGGAAGGGATGTCCCATGTTATGGGCTCTTCTGAAAAACTATCCGCAGGGGGCATGATTATATTATGCCAGCTCATACTCGAGTCATAAAACTCACAAATGGAGAAAAGATGGTGGGAAGAAAAATAAAAAGCATAGAGGAAAGTAAATATGGTAGCACTTTATTTTACAGTCATGTTTCTCATGTACATATTAATTACAAAACTAGTCCTGAACCTCTACCTCTACCTAATCTTAACCCATGTAGTTACCTTATATTATTCAGTACTTTCAAGGCAAATACATTGTACATTGAAAGTGCAGATACTGTGAAATAAAGTGCAAACATAAATACATATGATGAATAAGTTAGGTCTATTAAAACCCAACATCACATAAATGAAAATTCTATTATCATTTCCTCATCCTCAATGTTGATCAAACCTGTATGACTTTCTTTCTTCTGTAGAAGACAAAAATAAACATTTTGAAGACTCTTTTCCATGCATTTTTAAAGAAAGAAGAATCAAACCTACCATAAATGTATCATTGTAACACTTTACAATAAGGTCTTATTAGTTAACAGTAGCCTAATGCATTAACTTACATAAACTAACAATGAGCAATATATTTTTACAGCTTTTGATTTGAATAATGTAGCCTATTATGAAATGTTGAGATTAAAATGAACTAAAATGAATAAATGCTGTAGAAAAATTGTTCATTCATTGTTAGTTCATGTTAACTAAAGGCTCGTTCACACCAATGATAATAATAATGATAACGGTGTAGTTCCAAAATTTGCTCTAAATATAAAGGAATAGCAGAATTCATACCATGCTAACAACAGAGAGAAACAATATTGTTGGAATCAGAACATTGTTTTCTGGCTAATGAAGACTAAAACGTTGACAGCCAATCAGAATCCATCCTGCTTTAAAGAGCTCAAGCATTTAAAGCAGCAGACGACAAAACTGCAGCGCGTTTTGAACAGAACATTATCATACGCTGGTGAAGACTTAAAATGTAATTTGGTGATCTGGATCCAGGGGATGGGTGGGTTATACCTGGGGTTTTATTTGTATTTATTTATTTTTATTATTTTTTTATATATTTTTTTATATATATATTATGTTAATCATATGCTTCATTATATATGCTTATGTATGGGTATGTATGCGTATGTATGTATGTATGTGTATATATATATATATATATATATTTAATTTATTTATTTATTATTTATTAATTTATATATATATATTTATTTATATATATCTTGTATGTATTGTCTTTCTAAAAAAAAATTTTAAAAAATTATCACAAAAAAGACTTAAAATGTACTGTTTAATGTTATTTTTTTGTATTATTTTTCTTTATCATTTTCATAATAATTTCATAATGTATTTTGTGAAGTCAGAGTATGTTTGTACATGTGTGCTAAGCAGAGATATGGGAGAGCTATATTTTGCTTAGAGGTATGTGTGCAATGCAACGTTCACTGAGCAGAGATGTCATCAAATGTGTACAGTTGGCATATTCTTTACAAGGAAAGGAATATTTTTCAACTGATGCAATGTACCACAAATGTATACACTGAAGGGAAGTTTCTTAATATGGAAAGTGGATTTTACCGTGTAAGCATGAGGTATACGTTCCATTTTTAAACATAAGCAACATGTTTTGCTACCTTACAAGGAAGTTGTAAATCCCTCAGTGGTGTATATAAGCTCAATCCTTATTGTACCATCCCAGAGAAACGTAGAGGCATGACGGGGTGAGGGAGGCGAAACACAGAGAAACACAAAGGCATGAGGGGGTGAGGAAGGAGAGAAAACATTTACAGCTGGGATGATGGGGTGAGGGAATAGAGAAATGGGTAACAGAGAAATCCGTAATGAAGACCTCCTCACCTATAGCCTTATTCTGCTATGCCTGTTTCTCTCTGTCTGATACATGTATAAAATAATAAATAGAAATCTCTTGGCAAAAATAACTGGTGTAGCTTCCGTGATTCAACCATAACAGGGAAAGCACGAATTTCAAATCTACAGCTGGTATGGATGCTAATATAGTTATCGTTTTAGTTATTGTTCCTGATGTGAACAGGGCTTAAAGGTGACCTATTATGCAAAATTCCCTTTTACATGGTGTTTGAACATAAATGTGTGCCGGCAGTGTGTGTACACAACCACCCTATAATGGTAAAAATCCACCCACTCACTTTAATACACAGTTCTAATACACACATGTGATTTCTTTCACTGCTGTTTACATTCACAGACATAACCAACTGTGTTTATGTGAACTTTGTGTGTTTTTGACATAACCTCGTGTGTATTTGACAGTTTAAGACGTGAAAGAAAACTTAGTTTAATACTCATTGGACGCGCCGTCTAACATCCAGCTTTCTGTACGTGTGCTTTGGATGTGTGCGCTCAGAAAATCATATATAAGGCTTTAAAACGCATGCAGATAAAAGCTTTCATGATGATGAAGAACTGCAATGTCACGTGAGCGTGGCCACAACAGAGATGATAATCAAAACCAAATTTAGTATCGGAGGCACGAGCGGTAAAGGCTGCGCCCTCTTCTGGAAAGCGGGGTGGAGAGCAGCAGCTCATTTGCATTTAAAGATACATGTAAGAAAACAGCATGTTTTTCCTTCCACACATTTTTTTGGCATTTACGATATGGTATAATAAATGATCTCTGCTGAAACTTTACAGACACATTCTGGGGACACCTGAGACTTGTACATTTTGTAAAAAGTGGCATAATAGGTCCCTTTTAATATGAACAAATTTAACCTTATGGTAAAGTGTTACCACCAGGAACATCAATTTGATTTGTACACTATATTCCAAGTCTTCTCAAACGACTTAGTTTTATGTGAATCTGGTGAGTAAATGATGACTAAACTTTTACTTTTAATATTGTATGGAATCCATTAATCTAAACTAAAAACATACTACAATAAACATGGAATTTGTCTTTCTAGTCTCTAAAAACAGCCTTTTACGCTTCAACATTTAATACATAAGTGCAAATAACTATTTCTTCTTTAAATCTTTCTACACTTTTTTTGCACGAAATCCCCACTTTTAAAGGATAAGAGTCTGACAGTGCTGCGTTACACCGGACACCGGAGGCTGGTGGCGTCAGGCAGAGTTAGCTGAGCAAGCAGCAGTGCGGAAGAAAGCCTCTCTGGCATTCAGTGTTTTTAAAAAAGGGATCGAGGCAGAGACAACACGCTGACACCTCACACGTCAATGCCAAGAACACGCACAAACTCTCTGTTCCTTTGCCCGTCTCTTGTAAAACTAGCCATTGTTTAGCTGAAGCACAGTACCCACACTGACGTTACCCAAACTTTTGACTAAAGAATATTCAGACTTGAGAATTTCACTTTTTAAAGAACTTTTCTAAATTCACAACAAGTTACACTTACTACTATCTACACTACCAAAATAAGAAATTAATACTTTTATTCAGCAAGGATGCATTCAATTGATCAAAAGAGACTTTAATTGAACTTTATATTTATAAAATAAACATAAATAATGTATCATGGTTCCCACAAAAATATTAAGCAGCAAAACTGTTTTCAACAATAATATAATAGCAATCATAAATGTTTCTTGAGCAGCAAATCAGCTTATTAGAATGATTTCTGAAGGATCATATGACACTGAAGACTGTATATATATGCTGTAATAATTAATAATGCTGAAAATAATGCTGTAATAATAGTAATAATGCTGAAAATTCAGCTTTGCATCATGTAAAAAATAAATTTGAAAATGTATTAAAATAGAAAAGTTATTTTAAATTGTAAAAAAAAATAATAATAATACAATTTTTGCTCATAAATGCAGCCTTGTTGAGCATAAGAGACTTTTTCAAAAACAATAATAATAATCAAAAACCTTACCAAGCACAAATTTTAAAGTGCCACTATTATGCTTTTTTGAATATTACCTTTCATGCAGTGTGTAATATACTGTAGATGTCTATGAATATAAATGATAAGCAAAGTTGCACGATAAATAAAGTTATTGTCTTTCAAAAGAAAAAATGGACTCTGAGCCGCCTAAACAAGTCATCAGGAATTCGAATCCCACTTTATTACGGCTACACATCACTAGGTAACAAATTTGCACGCCTATGTTTTACTACATTGTCCGCCCGCGAACAACTTGACTCGCCCTCAAACTCTGTAGCTAGCTGCTGGTTTGTGTTGTGTACATGTCAAGAAGATGCTGTTTTCTGCTCTACAAAAGCTAATTCTCTTTGCAAACTCTTCCAAAGGATGAGGATGGGAAGAGTCAGTGGTTAAAATTGCCACAGCGATACAACAGCATTAGCCTATAACCTTTTGACGACTGCCTCTCAAATCTCAGTGAGGTCCAAATGGGGTTTACAAAACACTTATCCATTAAAGATGTATCAGTACCCAGTTTATTTGGACCAACTTGCTCCTCAGAATCACATCCAGCAAGTATGAATAAAAATTGATGTATATATTTTCTACCGGATGTCCAAAATACATAGTTTTGTGTTTTATATTGTATGTCTCTGGCTAACTGGTTAATGTTACTACTGTCTTACAGAAATAATTCTGCTAATCAGTTGTGAGCCACTATTACCTAAAACTGTGTCTATTAATGCAGATTGTCTGGTGTTGTTATACTACTTTGAGTAAAGATAAAGGATAAAGCAAGATTTGTTTTACTGTTTACTTTAATATTACATCAGTCATTCACATTAATGCTTGGCTAACGTAGACTATGCACCGTTATTGATACAGTTCCCACATTAGAAATAGACACATTGGTTTGTTGATGGACATACTATCATGGTGAGGAATTACAGTTGCAACATCTCATAATGTATCTCAAACTGAGTCTCAACGCCATCGTTACTGTCTTTACTGCGTGTACAATTGCTTTAGGAATCCTCCAGAGCTGAAATTCAGTTATGGTAATGGCCGTTTAGCGTCCGACACGCGCTGTTAGCGGTAGACCAATCACAAGAGACTGGGCCGTCTGACCAATCAGAGCAGAGTAGCTCGCGGAAAGGAGGGATTTAGAAAGACTGAATCATCCGACGAGTCGGTTAAGAATCATTGAAAAATGTGGTGATGTGCAATGTATATTATAAGAAAATGAAAGGTTTTTTTTTTTTTTTTTTTACCTTTGATGCATGTAAACCTATTGTAGGAGACCTCCAAAACAAAAGGGACACTTTAAATAGTGAAAAAGAAAATTGTGAATAAATTAGTGCTGACTCCAGATATTTTTTTACAACCCTAATTCCAGGTCTTCAGGAGTTCTGGGTAAATATAGACTGTACCTAAACAATGTGTAAGAAACAATAATTTACCAACAGATTTCTCCATCACACCAGTCACCAATCCATCTTCATCTAGATTTACAGCAGAGTCATCGTTATGGCAACTGCCAACAGCATTTAAGAACATCTGTTATCTCGAAACTCTGAATCCTGCTTTGTCTTTCACAGTGCTCGAGTGATCAGCCTCTCTCCCATCCAACACAATGTACTATAGACGCAAGCAGTCAGGACTCCCTATAATGAGCATGCTTGTTTGCCTGTGATAAGGGCCAGGCAGTGATCTAGTGGGAACAGTGGTGCATGTGTGTATGTTTGTGTGTGTGGGTTAAGGTTAGGGGTAGCACTGTCGCCTCACAGACAGAAGGTCCTCGGTTCCTGAGCCAGGAGATCTTTCTGTGTGGAGTTTGCACGTTCTCCCTGTGTCTGCGTGGGTTTCCCCCACAATCCAAAAACAAGCAGTATAAGCTGAATTGGCGACACCACATTGTCCGTAGGTGTGAATGTGTGAGTGTGTGTGTGTGAGTCATGTAATGGGGAGTCGTGTAAATAAATAAAATGATTAAATGATTAATTATGGATGTGTAGGCTAATGGTTGATACTTTGTTACAAAATGATCAAATTTATGGATGGATGGATTTGGTGAGCAAAAGAGAAAAAAATTACTGACCAAAGTATCAACCAATATATATATATATATATATATATATATATATATATATATATATATATATATATATATATATATATATATCCATAAAAAAAAAAAAAAAAGAATAATAACATGATTAATAAATACATTTTTCTGTATGGTATGCAGGCAACATGTTGTCCATAAGCAGGTTCAGGTGGTTAGTATGGAATTACTGAGAAAATATGCATTCATCTTAAGCCTATAACTATGATGGCCCTCTCAACTCCCTAGTGCTCCAGAAAATAAAACAAATATAAAAAATAAATGCATTTGCAATTTTTCCTTTTTCTGTGATGTGAGGTACTCTTTCTCTCCTTCGGGATCAGACACAACGGCCCTCATTTCTGACAGCTACTTGAGTCTGAATGCACTGTTATTATAGGCATTATATGAAATTGGGTGTATTATGTGAAGGCGGATTATGGATCAATAACGGTGTTGGATGTGGTTGGGATAACTGGCCACTGTCACTTCTGCTCTATTGCTGCTGTCAGGGCTGATTTATAAAGTATGTGTGTTTGTGTGTGTCCTGCTTCTTTCATTTATTCCACATCACTCACTTGAATGGTTGTTGCAGTGTCTCAATTTGCTCTGGAAAAAAACCTGATTTGCGAGACGTAAATGCACCTAAATGGGAGGGACAATCTACATGTGCTTATAGAGGTAAGGAGTGGTTGCCCGTGTGTGTGTGTGTGTGTGCGTGTGTGCGTGCGTATGTGGAGGAAACATGAATATGAGTTCAAACCCAGAATGTCTTGAGTCCTAGGAGACCTCTCACATTACACAACACACATTTAGAAAGCGTGAATACATTTTTATTCCATCGCATTCAATTTTATATCAATTTGAATGCCATAGGATTTCAGCATAATGAATCTACATAATTTTCACACATGAAATGGTCTTTTTATCTGACATTCCTGAAATACTTAAATGAAGGTGTCTCTGATCATGTGAACTAATTGTACTCACATTCACACATATTTATTAAAGAGTTAAAACCCCTAGTAGTCACATTTTCATATATTACCTGTGGAAATGGTATTTCCCACCAGTTATCTATAACTATTATCTATATGTAAAGAAATATGTTTAAATTTATAATCAGCAAGTGAGCAACTTGTCATAGTACAGATTCTTCTATCTAAAGCAATTTACAGTCAATGATACGATACTTACATTGCATCACAGGGTCAAAAGGATATTATAGTGTCATTGGTTACTTAAAAATGTCATAAAAAAATCATAATATTTAAAAACAACAAAATGTCATACTCTGGTATAACATTACGGAGACTGTCCATCCAATGTTCAAATTATTGTACTTTTCATTTTCAATGGCAAAACAAGAAGTTTTATATTATCCTATATGTATTTGAATAATGTATAATCGATACACTGTAAAAAATTTGTAACACTCCCCAATCAAAAATTTCAATTGACCGATAACATCTAAATTTTTCAATTGGCCCAAGTGAAATTCTGTAAATTCTAAAATTAAATGTACAGATTTTCACTTGGGCCAATTGAAAAATTTAGATGTTATCGGTCAATTGAAATTTTTGATTGGGGAGTGTTACAAATTTTTTACAGTGTATGTAAATGAATAAACTGTAGAATTACTTTCTGCAGTAATTCTTTTGACCCAAAAAACGTGCTAAAACTCCAACAATCTCTGTAAAATGTCACGATGACCTGTGTAGTGTGTGAGTCTGAATTAATTATTTAGTCATAGAGTTTCTGTGAACGTGGATCTACGTCTGTGTGAATGAGTTACAGAGTGTGTGACAGAGACTGTTAAAAAATGTCAGTACATTAAATGATCTTAAATAAGACTAAAAATGTGTAGTGAAATCCTGTCTCCTTCCAGGAGGAGCTCTGCCCCCCAGTGGCTCAAACAGACAAAGCTAATCTGAGGAGTTCAGCCTACCAATGAAAACGCTTCTTTAAAAAGGGGGAGAAAATGAGTGTTGACATTTTCAGGAGCAAGTCTGTTCTGATATGGCAAAATTTTAAATATTCAAAAATAATAATAATTTCAGTGAAGGAATCTCAATAGCTGATGCGAAATAGAAGACGTCTTGTTTTGGTTACTAGAGAGACCCCAAAAAAAAAAAAACACCTTTATTCACCATGGCGGATAGGGAAGATATTTGCTAGAGACCGTTACAGACTTCCCTGACCGTTATCATCCCTACAGCAAATCAATAAATGCTTCTGTTTTCAGAGGTTTTTATAAATGTTACATACAATGTAGACACTCTGAAATCATGGATCATTTATTCATTTGTTGAACAACAGCAACAATGACACCAAACACTTAAAAAGCATCACTGCTTAAATGTTGGCATTTTTATTTTTGTCTTCAGCATTTATAAAAACCTCTCCTAAAAACAGCTCGAATTTATCAATTAAAATGCAAGAATGAACGAAAAGCAAAGTTGTGGCTTGTCGTGGCTTCTGGAAAGAGCAGCGCATAAATTGCAGCTGAAATAAAGGGGAAGGCTCCACTCTATGTCACTTTTACATAAGACCAAAATATAGGGGAACAATAGCAGCAATTCTCCTCTGAGCATATCGAGCCTGGATGCCGCTTCCCTTTCGTTTCAGTCACACAAGTAGGAAACAACTAAATTATATGGCACACGAGGACAGTAGCGCCCATAATTTCAGGATCGACAAACCCTGCAATAGAATTACCCAAATTACCAGCACATGAACAGTGTGAAGTGGCATAATCCTTTGATGTTACTGACACTGCTGACTGCACAAACGTCCAACTGCCCTGGATATTCTCTCTCTCTCTCTCTCTCTCTGAGTCCGTGCTGAACTGGTACCATCACTTTCATCTCTCATTTTACATCCTTCTGCATCCATATCTTAATAGCAGAGGCCGAATACCAAATGATGCAGCTAATTTATGATGACATTAAGAAGTCATTTATATTATTAGAAGTCGGTCAAGATGGGTTAGATTGAAGTTATATTAGACCTTGGGCAGATTACTTGCAAATTGTAGTCTGTGATTACAAATTGTGGTTAGTAACGTAATCTACATTCCTCATTTTAGGTAATTACTTTTAGATTACTTTTAGATTACTTTTGACCTAACTTGTTTATCACTTTGATTTGCGTGGGATTAGTGTGTACCATATTAATATATTTAAAAAACAAAAATGAAGAGAAAGTAAATATTTAGGCATTATATCAACAAACAATACACATTTAAAGTTTTCCAGGTTTGAAATATTGTTGTCCAGATTAATAATTCGTGAAGGTCACTGGGTATGAAGAAGACATGGTATTTCACACGAGCAGTGTTTAGAAACTTACATAATTATTCATGGTGTAATTGAAAGGTGCTTTTGTCCCCAAATTTAGAAGCATCACAGAATTATTTACGTGATATTTACATGGCCATTCCATATTGTGAATATAGTCAAAGCTAAACGGTATGGCACACAATATAATTAAGAGTAAAAAAAGAAGAATTAGAGAGAATCAATAAATTATGAAGCATGTGTGTAATAATTTGTAATAATCACGCATTCCAATTGCAAATACTAAATATTTTAAATCTGATTACGTAATGTAATCAGTTACTACCAATCTTTCTTCCTTTTTTTATTTATTTACAATTTTTGTTTGCATGCTTAATTCAAATAGATTTAAATTCAACTTAATTATCATAAAAATGTCAAACAGAAAGTGATTAAATAGATAAATGAATTTAAAAATATATATTTTCTTAAAAAAAATGTATCCTTTAATTTCTCTTTTAAATCAGAGATATTATGGTGATGTATATGTATATTCTAATAAAAGAAAGCTATATTTAGCATTATATAAATACAAAAACAGGTAACGGCAGCTGACAAGATCTTACAGTACATTAACATACATGAATACAGTTGTTATATCACAAATATATTACTCTTCTATCCCCTGCATTTCACCATTTTATATCCCTGTCATTGTCTCACATGGTGTTCAATCCAGATCTGGTCACTGGCTTTTAAGTGGTTTAAAGCAATTTTACATACATCCCATATTGAAGTCATTTCAGAGTGTATATGATTTAAATAAAGTAAGCATGACCAAGCAGAAAGTAGTAGACATGTGATACTAATACTTTTGGGATGTATAAATGCACTGATTAACCATAATGGACCTTATACATTTACTCCCTCAAATTACCTAGGCATACTTTTAAAAATCCATTTAGACCATTTTAAAATTGAGAGATGCTTACTAAATACATGCATTTTCATTACCGTACATTTTAATATGGAATTCACCCAAAATCTTGGCCTACACCTGCAAACTACCTCCGCACAAACAAATCAAGCTCAACAGACAACAATGATGAGAGCACAGCTCTTTTATGACACAGAGTATCTCCTAGAGCAGCGACGCCTGCTTTCTTTTGAGGAAACACCGCTGTGTAAACAATAACAGCTTGAAACCGCGAGGATTTCTGTTTAGCGCTCGCGGCTATACCGCAGATATGCTCTTGCATCCTCCTACGGCAAGAGGGAGGGAAGTTTTAAATGACAAACATAGACAATAGAGGAGCATGAGAAAACAAATTAACCTGTCAGCCCCTAAACAACACGTCAGCACGCCACACTTGACATGTGATACTAATCTTTTCAGTCCCTGTGGGTGAAACAAACAAAAACTGTTTTTTCATACGCATAAAAGAGAGGGTTGTGCGTTTCTGATGAGGATGATCAGTTCTGTGGATGCTTCATTTCATACATTCATTTCAAGGTAGAGAGTCATCTGATCAGCTTTACAAAACCTTAAATGTGTTGAAATATGCAGGTAAGATAATCACATAATTATTTTCTCATCATTTATAAACACTGTTTTTTTATGCTTCAGGTATAGAAAACAAACCACAGCAAATTGCTTCAACGACAAAATGCAAATCTCAGCCCAAATTGCCATAGACATGCTGTTATACCGCAGTGTTTTATTTAGGATGTTGGAACCTGAATTCCACTGCTCATGTTTTCAAAGGCTTAAGCGAATCTTCCCTTTACACTCCTCCGTCTCAAGACAAATGAAACATTTAAAGACATCCCTTAGAAAAGCAGACGCTGTGAGATTCTGATCAGAGGAAGCGAGAGCACATAACGATAACACTGCTATCTTGTAGTCTTTTCCTGTCACGTAGCCCTGCCCCCATCTCACAATAAATATAAAGGGTAGCTTCACGACAGCTGAAATTTAAGTAATTATCCACTTGTCAGATTATGGGTCAAACCTCTCTTCTTAATTTTGTCTCGTCTCAGAGCACTTTCATTCACTGGTCACTTTTTAGTCTGTTGAGCTGCATATGAAGCAGAAATTCATTTTAGTTTAGCTTTTTATAGAAGAGACCGGGGCTAGTTGTCACACGTGAAAGTTGTCAACAAGGGCTACAGTATATCTCAGTCACGGAAAGATTTTGCCTAAAAAGTCAGATTACTTATTCTCTAACAGTGGGTTTTATGTTCGAGCATTTAGTAAACCATCCTGGCAAAAATTCAGACAAGAGTCGGAATATTATAAAGGTAGATTTTAACTCTAACAGACAAGCATATTTATCATAAATATCATGTCCTGGAAAGGTTTGATTTTATTTATCATTTACAATTTTAGTCGGGCTTAACAATTTGCTCTTTACGGAGCCCCTAAAGGTACATGGCGATGGAAATAATATGAGACGCATGGGAAGAAAAATATATTTCTTTTCTTCTCGTTCCCCGAGAAATTTTGCGTTTCTTCACAAAGGTTTTATGTTCTTTGCAAGTGAACACAAAATATCTTGGAGAAATTAGAAACATTTCGCGAGAGAATGCAAAGTTTCTTGGGAAATGCGAAACATTTTGCAAGCGAACGCAAAGTTTGTCTGGGGAACGCAAAACGTTTTGTGAGTGAATACATAATTTCTCGGGGGAACTTGAAATTTTTTGCGAGCGAATGCAAAGTTTGTTGGGGGAACACGAAACATTTTTTGGAGCGAATGCAAAGATTGTGGAACGCAAAACATTTTTGCAAGCGAATGCAAAGTTTCTCGGGGGAAGGCAAAACACTTTGTGATCAAATGCAAATTTTGTCAGGATAACGCAAAACATTTTGCGAGCGAATGCAAAGTTTGTCGGGGGAACAAAACATTTTAAATCGAATGCTAAGTATCTCGGGGGAACGCAAAACATTTTGTGAGCGAATGCAAAGTTTCTTGGGAAATGCGAAACATTTTGCAAGCGAACGCAAAGATTGTCTGGGGAACGCAAAATGTTTTGTGAGTGAATACATAATTTCTCGGGGGAACTTGACATTTTTTGCGAGCGAATGCAAAATTTGTTGGGGGAACACGAAACATTTTTTGGAGCGAATGCAAAGTTTGTGGAACGCAAAACATTTTTTGGAGCGAATGCAAAGTTTCTCGGAGGAATGCGAAACATTTTTGCAAGAGAATGCAAAGTTTCTCGGGGAAGGCGAAACACTTTGTGAGCAAATGCAAATTTTGTCAGGATAACGCAAAACATTTTGCGAGCGAATGCAAAGTTTGTCGGGGGAACAAAACATTTTGTGAGCGAATGCAAAGTTTCTTGGGAAATGCGAAACATTTTGCAAGCGAACGCAAAGATTGTCTGGGGAACGCAAAATGTTTTGTGAGTGAATACATAATTTCTCGGGGGAACTTGACATTTTTTGCGAGCGAATGCAAAATTTGTTGGGGGAACACGAAACATTTTTTGGAGCGAATGCAAAGTTTGTGGAACGCAAAACATTTTTTGGAGCGAATGCAAAGTTTCTCGGAGGAATGCGAAACATTTTTGCAAGAGAATGCAAAGTTTCTCGGGGAAGGCGAAACACTTTGTGAGCAAATGCAAATTTTGTCAGGATAACGCAAAACATTTTGCGAGCGAATGCAAAGTTTGTCGGGGGAACAAAACATTTTAAATCGAATGCTAAGCATCTCGGGGGAACGCAAAACATTTTGTGAGCGAATGCAAAGTTTCTTGGGAAATGCGAAACATTTTGCAAGCGAACGCAAAGTTTTTCGGGGAATGCGAAACACTTTGTGAGCAAATGCAAATTTTGTCAGGATAACGCAAAACATTTTGCAAGCGAACGCAAAGTTTTTCTGGGGAACGCAAAACGTTTTGTGAGCGAAAACATAATTTCTCGGGGGAACTTGAAATTTTTTGCGAGCGAATGCAAAATTTGTTGGGGGAACACGAAATTTTTTTTGGAGCGAATGCAAAGTTTGTGGAATGCGAAACATTTTTGCAAGCGAATGCAAAGTTTCTCGGGGAAGGCGAAACACTTTGCGAGCGAATGCAAATTTTGTCAGGATAACGCGAAACATTTTGCGAGCGAATACAAAGTTTGTCGGGGAAACAAAACATTTGTGAGAGGACGCAAATTTGCGTTGACAAGTAATTTTTCCTCCCATCTCTATTTTTTCCTTCACCGTGTCCCCTTATATTTTGGCATTGTTGAATTGTTTTGTGTTTCATAATTGTTTTACTGTTTAAATTTTGCTGAAAAGTCACAACAGGCCGTTTAATGACAGGTTCTCTTACATGGGAGAAATTACACAGGGTATGTTGTCACAAACACAAGTGATCAATAAATCAATAGCTTTTGTAACCATGAATTCTGTTTTCTACATTTCCATTAGGGACTTTTACATTATTTTCTTTCCATCTTTGCACTCAAGAAGCATTTTTGCCACCTAATTAACCCAGATGCGCCACATTAATGAGTTCTCTCTGGTGGCATACCTTCTTTAAAAGGAGAAGCCTTGCCTACGATCTCCACAGGGCCAAACCATCAGGACATTGTCAGGGCAAACAATAGCCTTATCTGGCTCCTATTCAAGACACCTGATTAGCTGAGAAAAAGGGGAAGAGAAAGAAAAGGCCATGTCCTTGCCCAGTAGCTGTAAATGTCACCAAAAGGCCAGGGGACCCATCGCTTCTTTATATACGTTAGCATATTTTACAGACGGCCAGTGACAGGACGGCCACCTCACAGGAAGCCCTACCGCTACACGGATGACATGCGGATCTCCATTCAGCAGTGGTTCTCAGCTGGTTTCACTTTAAACCTAGATTTTAGTGGCAGACCTATCATGCAAAAGTAATTAAAGCTGTACTTAGAATCAAACATTAGAATAATTAATAATACAATGAACAGCAGAGGCCCACAAATATGCATTAGTGATGGGAAATCCAATTCATTTCAGTGAATCAAATCTTTCTAACATTCATTCATTTCAAATAACCGGTTCAAAAACATTTCAGTGCCTGGAACAGACACACATTGTATATTAATTTAATTGTTTATATAAATTTGAGCCCCAATTCAGTTTCTTGCATTTATAATTCAATTCAACTAAAAAATACCACTGTATTTACAGTGAACAATACTGACATTAATTTAATAAAATCTTATTTATTAAAACCAAATGTGTTGACCCGATTCAAACTGGTTTAACAGAACAATTGGTTCATGAATCAGACTTTGCTAATATGCACAATTATTAACATGACAAGCTGAAAAGGAAAATTTACCATTTTAGGTTTAAGGTGTCTGGAAAATGGAAATTTTTATGGTTTCATGCTATTGTCAGAGAATAATTACTTCACTTATGCTACTTCACTTAAAAAAAAAAGAAAAAAAAAGAAAACACTTCATTCAAATGGTCCACTTTAGACTCTCTATGAGTAACTTTGCAACTACATGTCAACTAACTCATTCGAGTATTAGTAGACTGTCTGCTTAATATCTGCTAACTCTTTATGTGATATCATTCTTCCGATTACAAGTAACTTTGCAACTTTGTCAACTTATTCTGCTAACCTGAACCCAACACCTAACCCTAACAATCTACTGATACTCTTATGAGAGTTAGTTGACAAAGTCAAAACAGTGCCATGAAGTGAAACGCACAGAAAACGCACGCTCAAAAATGGTATCGCGAAAACGTTACTTTATTCTTTTGCAGATCTATGTGGCATGGTTTTGACTCCATAGTTTTGCTCATAGCTTTAAATCATAAAACATTTCAAGAAGCCTGTCCATGCTGGCACCTGTCTATTTTAGCTAACTACTAACAAGTAGTTGAATTTGCATCAAAATACCTTCGATTTTAATTGGAATCCGAGCATTTGATATCAACTACAAAAAATATCTCCTTCCTTCGAAAATTTGATAGGTCTGTTTAATAATGCACAATTATATGGCTTTATATTATTTGCATTTAGCATCGTTTGCATTAGCAGACCTGTAACCCATTTTTAGGTGACACTCAATCAACCACTGCCACACTATTGCACAGTATAACACTTGCATACAGAAATCAGTGATCAAGAGGGAAGAACAAATTGAATGCAGAACAATTAGAACACATTACACTGAAAATGAATTTCAAATTAATGTGCATTGATACTCTAAGTGGTTTAACCAACTGAAAATGTATTCTAAAAGGTTTTATGTGATTTCCAACCATTAACAGGTTACGTAAAAGTGTACACTGGTAAGTACTTTATCAGAGAGAGTAGGTGTAGCAGCTGAAGACAATTGAAATGGTATACTTTATTAACAGAATTAACAGTAGGGAAGAAGAAAAAAAGAGTGAGGAGACCTGCATTAACCCATGACAGAGTGATCATCCGTTCCTATGATGGAACCTCAATTAACATAACAATTTAGGATAACAGGCCATTAGTAGGACACGAATTAGGGGATTATTAGCAGCTAATTTTCCACCAATTTAGCACATTAGAGTGTAATTAGAGGGCACTGGAGTTGTTCTAACTCGTCTGGAGAGAATTTCTGTACTGAGGTATGGGAGCAATAGGTCAGCACTCAAAGTCTCCAAGAGATGAAGTAGGGTCAGTACAGGTATGACCCTACAGAAGTGGACTTAACAGTCAGCAGCTTACCGTTCCTATACTTCCTCGGAACAAAAGATGCCGTAAATCCGTCGTTATAATCAAACCAGGCTAGCATCCTAGAATTTCACAGCTACACTTTACGTTTGGCAACAGCTGCGTTAACTCCGGGTTTCCACTGGCAAGCTCAAAGCTTCAATTCTCTGCACACTACACCATTCACTGCCTAGTTAGCAGCTCAATTACTAGCGCTAGACCAAATTCCCAGGCTAAAGATGGGGCCACCCACAAACCACCATCTAACAAAGACATCTCTGTCTGCCCCCGTCCTCTCGGCATGAACCCCCTCGAGTGGACAGTCAACATTGGACGCCCCGCAGAGATCATTCAAGCGCGGAGGATTCGCTACAAGCTATACCGCTAATTATTCCGCCAGATTTGCGAGACAATTATTATTGCACTTGTGGTAATTAGAAATTATTTGAAGCATTTGTAAATTAGTCCTTACAACCTCTGACGGATAGGAGAAACTCATTAAAAAGACTAGCGTAAAACAGGAGCCCAGGAGGAGAGCTACCGGTTAACCACTGCTGGGAGTAAATAGATATTCTGTAGAAAATGTAATAAAAATGTGACAAATGTTATTATAACGAATATATACAGTACCACCTGGGGAAGGTTTGGAAGTTTGCAAACAAGTTACATATAATTTAAAGAAGTAAACTTTCATAGAGCAGTAATTGCTATAGTGAGAAAATTTACACTCGATCTGGACAAACTGAGTATCATTAGAAAGATTAAAGACTCCTATTTTCGATATATGACCACTGTTTATGATAAAACTATAGGTTGCAGTGACATCAATTTCTTAATTTAAGTACGGAGTGCAAAATAATCAATCTGTAATGTTTGTTATTTTGCATAGATATCATCACTCACATGAAGTCAGTCACGCCGTCTCCGGTTTATTTGTGTTCACATACATGCACTAATCAGCGTCCGTTAGGGCTCTTAGTTAAAAAGTGCTTATATTTGGAGAAATATTGATTTATCATCACATTTGCAAAATATTTCGTCAAACAGAATAACATTTCTATTCATTTCCCACTGAATTATGCGATCTGAAGAGTTGAAAGAGCGTTCAGAGCGAGCTCTGTGTCTCCAGTTCCTGGTTTGCGTCAGTTATGATCTAAGCGCTCTCTCATTCACCGTACAGCTGTCAATCATCTTACGTGAGTCAACGTGACCATATTCCCTGCCCTTCAGCATGCATGACGCTGTCCTGTACACTTCCTGGTCCTGTGCTCCGTGAAAATCAAAGTACAGTGCGGTTGAACACTCGTTATTGCGGTGCATTATGGGATTGAAAGAGAGCACTCGATAACATACTGTGGTTTCGTACACCACTATAAATGTCTGTCCCCTCAAATAATGTCCTATTAAAGGGTGTAGGGGGAGATTTCGGACACAGCCCTAGATTTTCAAGTCATTCCGAACTCAACAAACTCACGACACGGAGAAACATGCGCCTCGTTGCTGGGAGACGCATGACAAATACAAAAAATCTAAATTCAACACAAAATATCATATTTGATACAGTATCCTCTGGCTGAACGGATTCATAGTCTGAAGCTAATCTGCGTCTGCGCTCAGCATACACCAAACGGTTTTCTGTGAAATCTATCAACTCCGACAGGCCAAAACCTGCAGACGGGCTCTCACCCAAATAATCTGGGCAAAATTTGTGAAGAGTATTCCAGCCTTTTTTCACACTTGGTTCAATTACTTAGTCTGAACCCAAGTTTGACTCCACCGCCTCCCCACTGTATAGAAAGAGATCTGAAGAATATGAGCTCATCTGCAATGGCAATTTATTTGGAGACAAGGAGCTCTGAGAAATGCATTATACTATAATGAGTGTATCAAAGACGCAACTTGTGCTTCAGCAATAGATTCACTTCTGCGATTGAATTGATTTAATATTAACTGCAAACTGTCCTGTAGTTTACACAAACAAACTTGAATGCACACCAGCAAACTTCACCTAGGTTTAGGCAACCGCTTCCAATCAAACCCAACGAATCAAAACAAAAATGGACGGCAGCAAAAGCTCGAGTGTGAAAGCAGCACAAGACACGGTCTTTGTTTTGCATGTTTTTGGCCCGGCCACTCTAGCTGTTCTCTGAATGAGGTAAGATTTCTTCTTTCAGAGCAGGATGTGAAGCAGGTGGCATGATCCCAAATGGTTTCTAACTTACGGAAGGACTCTTAAACCTTTTCCACTGTATTCAAAGCCCAGCTGCCAATCACGGGAGGAGATTTTGGGTGCACAGTGGCTGCTGAAGGGGCTTGAAGAAAAATGGGAGGGGGGAGGGGGGCATAGAGGAAAACCCTAGCAAGGCTGGAGATTTCTTTAGTAGCGTCCTTTATTACTACAAAAGGGCTATGATTAGCGTGGCTACAATAAGGGCGGTCAGGAGAAGCATACCAATTAGGTTACTGTGAGCACTTTGGGTCGCATTGCTATGGAAACCAGCCCCACTATCTCACAAACACACACGCACACACCGCCCAAACACATCTCACATACACTCTTTGTGTAATTATTCAAGAGGAGGGTAGAGTGGTAAAATCAGAAGCCTCAGTGTTGCCAAGCTCATAAACATAAGGGATATCAGATAGGATATATTCAGTCAGCTGCATTTGTATTAAAACACAACCATGGAAACATTTACAAGGTCAAAGGTCATCTTAGAAGGGTCAAAGGTGAGAAAAGACATCTGACCTTCAATTAACTAGGCCTACTACATCATTAACTTTAGAATCTACTGCTACCTGATTTTGGATAAAAGTCAACATGAATTAAAAAAATGGCCCCATTTTCTTTCTTAATGCCTGTATCTAGTCTTAATCCATGATTCATATTGGTTAATGTTAACCAATAGCCAAATGCCTATTTAGTCACTGTTTTATCAAACTCACATTCAATATGTCACCATGCTGTTATGTAACACCCACTTTCAATAATTTCTCACAGGATAAATTTAAAGGGATAGTTCACCCAAAAATGAAAAGTGTCATCAGTTACTGATCCTCAAGTTGTTCCAAACCAGCATGAGTTTCTTTTATCTGTTGAACACAAAATAAGTTATATTAAAAAAAAAAAGTAGGTAAACAGACCCCATTGACTTCCATGGTATTTTTTTTCCCTACTATGGAAGTCAATGGCTATCGTCAAATGTTTGATTGCCAATATTCTTCAAAATATCTTCTTTTGTGTTCAGCAGATTAAAGAAACTCAGGTACAGGTTTGGAACAACCTGAGGGTGAGTAAATTATGATACTATCCATGTAAGCTCCATCCAACATCTTTTCCAACTGAATACACTGTTTCACTCCAAATTTACATTGACCTCAAATGTCCCACATAAACTAATGAAAAGGTACAATACTGAACATAAAGGTTCAGCACAACCTCAGTTGAATGGTGTCAAGCCTTAGAATTATTGGTCAAGACTCCACTATTAGGAATATATATAAATCTCATTATTAGCGTACAGGCAGGGCTTGACTGATTGATGCCGAGAATGTCATTTTGTGTGCTATAAACAAACCCACTTCTCTCGCTCTCTTTCAATACTTCTTTTTTTCCTTTGCTCCGTCACCCCTTTGTGTTCTCAAAAAGGTGAAAAGCTGAGCCAACATTGGTACTCCGTCACTTCGCCATTAGTATCCCGTTTAATCACTTTAATTAATTTTCAGCCTCATAGTGGTAAACTAATCAAGCAGATGCCAAAAACAATGACACGCCTTTGAAGGATCACACTGAAGAAGCGGTATTCCATCATTCCACGCTGCAGACATCATGTGGAGGGCAGACAGGAAATATATGGAACACATCAAAGTGAATATTCTCAAGAAAAAAATATATTAAGAATATAAAAGTGACAAAAAGCTTTAAATTCAAATAAATTCTGTTATTAATTAAATGTAATTATTATTATTATTATTATCAGGTTTAATCATTAACACAGATGTGATTAATTGTTAGTTGTGCACACTCACAAAGGGTATTTTGCTTTATAGCTCGAGAAGTTGTTCAAACTGAGTATCTTGAATTTGTTTTGGACCCAATATGGACAGTTCTTTTGCTCGTCTCCAAGTCCATATGATTCTAAGCACAATTCAAAATATATAAAATCATTTATTTATTTCGATCGTCCACTTTAGACATTCTACTAACTATAAGTAACTTTGCAACTACATGTCAACTACCAGTCATTAGAGTATTAATGTAGACTGTAAGGTTAGAGTTAGGTGTTAGAGTTCAGCATGTAGTTGCAAAGTTACTTATGGTCAGTAGAATGTCTGTTGGGGAGCATCAAAATAAAGTGTTTGCAGATATTAAGCTGATGGTCTACTAATACTCCAATGACTGGTAGTTGGCATGTAGTTGCAAAGTTACTTATAGTTAGAATCAATGTCTACAGTGGACCATCAGAATAAAGTGATATCTAATATACAATATAACTACAGTAAGGTAGTTGAATTTGGCAAACCAAACCTCGGGTAAACTACTGAAGTCATACTACAACAGGTCTTTTGAAAAAATACGGGTCACACTTTATATGTGGGGCCAGATCTACTTCACTGTAAAAAGTGATCAGTTGACTGAACTTAAAAAAAGTGAGGAAACCCGTTGCCATAATTATTAGGTTTTAGGAACTGTAGGAATTATTAGGAATTGTCAAGTTCATATAACTTACATTTTTCACTTACGACCAAAGTTTATTTACTTCATAATTTTAAAGGGGTCATATAATGGTACATGCACTTTTACAAGTTAATTGTACTGAAATGTGTGTTGGCAGTGCCTGTACACAACCATCATAAAATGATAAAAATCCATCCAGTGTTTTTTTTTTAAATCTTCTTATATGTTTTCCCTTGTCTCAAATCAAGCCGTTCGATTTTGTGATGTCACAAAATCAACGCCCCTCCCACGATTGTTGATTGACAGCAGTGTTTCAACACAGACCCGCGCTCGCTCGTGAGCGAGCTGTCAATCATAGTCCGTGCAGTCATTGTTGATACGCTGGAGCACTGTCTATGAGCAGAATGGCGTCTAAGCGATTGTGGTGTTCTGTTCTTGGGTGTAATAAGGAACACAGCAGTCATTTTGATGTTCCTAAATCCGAACTGCTGAAGACGCAGTGGCGGAGTTTGTTTTCGAAGGGAATATTCCCCACGATCAACGTCAATGCTTTCATGTTTGCGCGTATCATTTCACACACCAGACTGCTTTACAAACGAGGGTCAGTATAAGAAGCTGCTCCTGAAAAAAGGATCGGTACCAACTATTCGTGTTCCTGCTGCACCTCCAGAATAACTGAAGTGAGTGTAACGTTTTATTAACCTTTATATTAATCTTTATATTAATCTTTGCAAATCGCTTGCTGCACGCTTCACGATGAATGCGGCTGTTTACACTCAGGGTACATTACGGCATGTTTTCAATGTACGACGTTCTCAATATAATTCATTATCCCACGTTTATAATGAACAACGCGTTATGGTTATTGTGTTATTGTGTTACAAACGGTGTACGCACAGAACAGAGGGGCGGGGTGAGCAAAGCTCATTAGCATTTAAAGACACATGCACTCAAACGGCATGCTGAAAACAGAGCTGTTTTTGACCAGGTAAAATTAGCGTTTTCTTACAATACTAATGAGAATTTTTAATTAAAGTATATTACAAACTTTTAATTTAGACCCTAAAGAATCATATTAGCTTGTACAAAAATGGCATTATATGACCCCTATAAGGCAACAGGTTTTCTCACTTTTTGAATTTGAACGCTAATTTGTGCTGCTCTTGGTAGATTGTGTTGGTCATTATAGAAATGATCCGGCTGCGTCTGTGTTCTTTAGTTTGCGTGTTGTCAGTGGATCACGAGCAGAACTTTCTACTCCCATCGGCACTGTTTTGGAAATGCGCTCGCACACTAATTTACTAGTTTAGTCAGTCTGGCCCTAGGTGTCTTAAACAACTATGTACTTACATAAGAATTAATTGTTAGGTACAATGAACAGTACTTATTGCGATCATATTGTATTGCAAAACACTTATGCTACAATTTGCCCTGGTAAAGTTATATTTTACTGTGATTAACAAAAGTTGTAACTGAAATATATTCTTTTGGAAAACAACCTTCTGATTAACTGCATTCTGGGTTAATGTAAAACACCTTTTTTCCTTAACAGTGAAAATACAAAATACAAACATCACCATCACTTCAAAACACTGAATCCTAACTCCAGGATGCAGCTGGATTAAGGATTTTCGTCCATAATCTCTGGGCACTCTGGCTGTTAAACGGATGCATGCTTGGCTTTGTGTGGCGAATAAATTTAGCTCTCTGAATTTCATTCACTGGTGCTCCAAAAGCATCGATTCCTCCCTCTTCACCACCCTCAGCCGGCTGCATTAGTGCCAGCACGAATAATACACAGTTTTAGAGCTCTGAGACCCTCCTCAGGGCAAAAGATTAAACCCTTCCACTCCTCAGAGGATCAGAGCCATACACACTTCAAAACACACACACACACATACCAAATAAAAGACAATCACACACATTGCATCAGCAACAAGCTAAATATTTACACTCAAACATACATTGCCAGATACACACATCACAAACAATTACACTGGATTCAGACACAATCAAATTCATAGGGAGAATTTTGTACAAACCTCACACTGAGTAAAGTACTCAAGATTATTATTAGAAACAGCAATTTACTCTAACTCACTCATCAGTTAATCAGTTGAATTTGCCAAGCAATGGCGAGTTTAAGCTTTGGAAAAGTTTGGATTTGGCCCGGATTTTTACTACCCCTTCATTGAGGTTGTCTTCACAGTAATGGGTTTACTTGAACTAGGCCATTGATGATCCTTGTTACAGACATTTTTTGAGTTTGATTATAGGTTGCATAAAATCACGTGTCAGTGGAGACTAGAAGAACAAAACTGTTGCCAACAAAACCAGAGATTACATTCTAAAACTGTTGAATTTTGCAATATAAGTCATCAAGAGTTTAACAACATTGGAGTATCTAGATTTTCTTCCTGCTTTCCCAACTGATGAATACTGAACAGCAGAATACAAAGCAGAATGTTCTATAATTAAGCACTTAGGCTAGTTTATTTGATTATACACAATGGCTTCATTTAGAAGACAATTGTAAAGTCTATTGACTGGTCAGCTGGCTTGCTCTGATGGAGAGGATTCCGCTTTGGAAATGGTACATATTTGCTTATAGTCAAATTCAAATTGTATTAATGGTTATGTGCAGAAACACAATATGATATCTCACCAAGATTACAACAACGCAGTTAAGCAATACATGCTGAACAAACCCATTCATCAAGCATACAACATTCCTTAAGGGAGATGAAGATGTATATATTTACATTACTTTACAGTCATTTTGGAGCAAGTTAATTTACCCATTTGACTTGATTTGTCTTTTGTGAAGCACAGTATAGAATATCAGAGTTGCTCTTTTGCATACAATAAAAATGATGGCCACAATTGTACAGCAATTTTGATTGAATAACTTAAATTTTAGTCTGTTCCTCACACAAAGTTTTTGATGGATTCAGAAACCTTGGAATGTAATGCACTACTTTAAGGTGATTTTACAGTGCTTTGTTGTTCATTTTGGAGCTTGACAGACGCTTGTCCCAATTCGTTTTCATTGTATGGAAAAGAGTAACGCTGGCATTCTGCTAAACCTCTCCTTTTGTGTATCATGGAAGAATTTAGACTTGAACCTATAAGAGGAAGAGAACTGTGAAAGTTGAGCGGGTGACAAAACTGTTCCCAGTGCCTCAGAATCACAATTTCTTCACTATCACTCACATTTCTGAGTGTAAAACTTATTTAATAGCATTATTCAATAGCTTTGTGAATTTGGCCCTAATTGTGCTGATGAGGCGGGGAGGAGAGACATCTCTCAGTTGATTGCTGAGGATCAAAACAATGCTAATTGGGTTTCTGTAGAGTCTTTGATCATAATTCAATTGAGTGGTCGTAATTAATTTAATGAGAATGTGTCTGACTGTGACTGGAATTGCAGCTGACAGTTTGATGAAGATGAGGATGAAGAAGGGGCGACAAAAAGAAAGAGTATGAAGACGAGGTGTGCTGCAAGAGTGTTTTTCTCTTGCCTTTTGTCTGTCAACTATTCCAGTGCTTGTTGCTTTACACACCCAGACCCATTTATACAGAGATATTTCTATAGATATACGTTATCTGTTCAGAAAGTGAAGTGCGCGAGTCGCCACTTGCCACAATCACAGAAATGATATTTAGTTTTATTAGAAGAAATAGTTTAACATAAGAAATAGTCACATTGTGAGAAACAAAGTTGCATAGTGAGATACAGTATAAAGTCAAAATGCTGAGAAATAAAGATGCAATTATAATCAATAAAGTCGTCAGAGATATTAAGTCACATTGTGAGATAAAGTTGCATCTATGAGATATAAAGTCACAATTATAAGGTAAAAAAATTGCAGTTATGAGAAATAATGTCATATTGTGAGATATAAAGTCACATAGTGAGATACAGTCAAAATTATAAGAAATAAATTTGCAGGTACACGCTAACGCTATAAAGTGAAATAAAATCCAGTCACATTGTAAGATACAAAGTTGCAACTGTGAGATAAAGACGCGATTGTGAGAAATAATACAAAGTCACATTGTAAGATAAAAAGTTGCAACTGTGAGTCGCAATTACAAAATATGCAAGTCTCAATTATGAGATAAAATTCATATTGTGAGATGTCACATTGTGAGATACAAAGTCGCAATTACAAAATATGCAAGTCTCATTTTATGAGAAATAATTTCACTTTGATTAAGTAGCATAGTGAGAAATAAAGTCAAAATTATGAGAAATAAAGTTGCAATTACAAGTAATAAAGTCACATTGTGAGATACAAAGTTGCAACTGAGTCGCAATTACGAAATTTGCAAGTCTCAATTATGAGAAATATTGTTACATTGTGAGATTTAAAGTCGCATAGTAAGAAAGTCAAAATTATGAGAAATAAAGTTGCAATTACAAGTAATAAAGTCATATCGTGAGATGTCACATTTTGAGATACAAATTTGCAACTGAGTTGCAATTAATAAATATGCAAGTCTCAATTATGAGAAATAATGTCACATTGTGAGATTTAAAGTCGCATAGTGAGATTTAGTCATGATTACGAAGTATAAAAGTCGCAACTGCAGAGTAAAGTGACAAATACAATTGTTTAACATGTCTTAAAAAAATTGTCTGTAGAAACAGGCAGCCGCACAGCACTACGTTTAATTAAATTATCTGACCTTCTTTTAATTGAATGTTTAAATCTAGAACCACAGTAAAGAACAAAACAACAAAAAAGTAAGTGGTCTTGCTGTACGGGAAATCTGCAAATGAAAGATCCCCAGGCAACGTTACATCGAAACAACCCTGAATCCAAGAGACAGTGATCCACACTGTGTTTACCTCCGATACTGTCTGTTTATCTCCCTCTCTTCCCTAATCTGGATATAAACAAGAGTCATGCAAAGTACTTAATAAAGGAGTTGGCTTGCTCCAATATGACAGGCCAAACTAATAGGATTTAATGACAGTCCATTTACATGTCAGTTTGTGATGTTGTGAAAGAATGAGAGGGATAGGTTTGGGGGGGAAGGGAGGAGCGAACGGGGATATTCTGGGCCGCTTTTGACGCTGACAAACGTAATTACATTAGACGGGTTGCGTCTTGGCGGAGTGTTGCAGCATGTATCTGTTTTTAAAAGGAAGGAGCCTCTTTACTCTGGATCTTGTCAAGTCTCATCTCTTGCATCTATCCTCTTAGGTAAAGAGAGCTCATCCGCTTTTGTGCCCGTCTCACTCGCCAGCCCGCCCGCTCGCGCACACACCGCTAAGGCCGAACGCCAATTGGCTTCCATTTCTCGATTAGCTTTGATGTCGAAGACGCAGCTCATCTCCAAATGCTTCCATTACTGGTATCACATTAAAGAGGGAGTTCAGCGACGGATCTGAGTGTGGTACACTTTCATGTGCATTCTCTTCATGTGGAATACTTCACCTCTCTCACCGCCACGTGTAATTTCACATCTCTTTGCGTACGCCGGCCCTGCTGCTCTGGAAACTCAGTTCAAATGGAGCAAGTATACGGTGCTTGAGAGGAGTGTGGAAGATTGTAAAAGATGAGCTTCAAAGTGTAGCTGGAGAGCAGAGGGCAAGAAAGAAATGTGATGGAAACAAATCCCCAGAGCTCCAAAAAAGTCTAGAATCATCCCAATGCCGTTGGAACAGGGTTTTCCAATGATTTAAAAATGCAGATTGCCAGAAAGCTGCTCGTTGTTTCAAGAAGTTTATTGTGTATTCCTCCCGTACCTCAACCTCACCATCTCTTCAGGTTGGAGAACTCTGATCTCGAGTTCAACAACAGGGGTGCAAACTCAGTTCCTGGAGGGCCAAAGCCCTGCAGAGTTTAGCTTCAACCGTAATAAAACGCAGGATTATTCCTTCAGGCTTATTTGAAGACTACAGCACAGTTGGAACCAAAATCTGCAGGGCTGTGGCCCTCCAGTAACTGAGTTTTGAAGCCCTGCTATACAGGGTCAAGGTTTAGCTGGTTAAATAATGCTTTGTTTGGCCCTGCTGGAAGATGTTGTAACTACAAGATCTGGTTCTAAGGCCCTGTTTACGCCTGGTATTAAGATGCGTTCCCGTTTACACCTGCTGTTTTAATCCGTCTCTTTCGTCCACTTTCAACCACCTCTGTTCTGATTTCTTTTGGTCAATGGGAGAGTAATGCATTTTTTTCAGATCTTTCGATCTAATGGACAAAATAAGCTCACACAATTTATATGTGAACGCGACTGGAAACAACGGTAAAACATACGGAGAGCATCAGCTTTCATTTCTGCTCAAACAGCCGCAAGACCAGCCGAATGGTGAGAGAACATTGTGCTTGGTACATTTTTTTGTCTTCAAACCAAACTTGGGTACTCAGCCGACAAAGTTTAAATCCCGTCTGGCTAGCGCGCTTCCCATAGTGTTTACGCATTAGGTCAGTAGGCGGAGAGAAGGTGGTATTTTGTGGCTGTTCGAAAGCATTTAAACACATGAGAGTCTACACTACGAAAACAATCCGGTCAAATGCGTTTTCGACTACCTCTGGAAGTGGTCAAAGTGGACAAGCTCCAGATGTTTAAGACCTCGTTTACACCTGTATTTAGCGTCGTCCACTTGTGATCCGATCGACAAAAACTCATCAGATGTAAACAGGGCTTAAAAGACTCTTTCTGAATAGACGATCATTCAAAATTAGCACGATATTCTGACCTCTGACCTGAATTAACTGGAGTGCTTTTATTTCCTGACTTAAACAAGATGTTTTACTTAAACTCTAAATTCATGAAAAACAACATATTCATGCTATAGATTTCCTTCAGATACCGTGAGTCAAATTCAAATGTGAGGTCAGTATCAGTTTTTTGAAGCAGTGCAGAATAATAATTTTGTTTCTCATTTCAAACCCATATGAATTTTTAAATCATACACTGGTTAAACAATAGGAATAATTTGATCTTTACTTTAATTAAATCTTCAGATTCTATTTAAAGAAAAAGGCAATAAATAATCATATTCATTCGGCAGGACACCGTTGCAGATTATCTTAATTAATCATAATTAACGTATTAAATACATTATTTCGGAATCCAATTTCCATAACAAATGCTGAAATGTGTTGCTCTCCGGCACTTTAATTGACTTTTTAAACCGCAGTTCAGATTGCAAAAGTGTCAAAAACATCTATAATCTATCAACAAAACTAGTGAGAACAAGTCATGGTCAAGACCATCAAAATACATCTGATAATCTGGTTTAAATACAACAAAGTTAAACTTGTAAGAAAAAGAAGTATAATAAAGACAGAGATGACTGATTCCGTCAGACAGGCAGATTTGGAACATAAAGCTTCATTCTCCAAACCTCATTAATGCTTCCAGACGTCAGGCATTGTTCAGAGAGGTTTTTAATACGGTTTGAGATACTGCCATTAAACACACAATTTTTGGGCTTCAAAATGTTTAGATCTGGGCATGAAAAATATACACTAGCATTCAGTATGTTTTTATTTTATTTTAAAAGAAATTCATACTTTTATTCAACATGGACGCATTGAAAAATAATCAAACATGTAAAGACTTCTACTTTATTACAAATCAAAATAAATGCTGTTCCTCTGAACTTTCTGTTTACCAAAGAATACAGCAAAAAAAATGTATCGCAAGAATATTAAGCAGAACGACTGTTTTCAACATTGATAATAATAAGAAATGTTTCTTGAGCACATAATCTGCATATTAGAATGATTTCTGAAGGATCATGTTATGTGTTAATATTAACAGTTATTTTAAATTGTAGTAATATTTCGTAATATTCCGTTTTTTACTGATCAAATAAATGAACTTCTTTCATAAACTTTTGAATGGTATATGCATATATGTTTATCTGTGTGCACCATCGCCTACGTCCCAGAAATATTCCCCTCTCAGCATTAACATAAAATTTGTTGTTTTCCCCTCTCTCCTTCCCCCTTTTTAATTCCCATCACATGTTCTATAATATAACTTTGATGAGTATACGTTAAAGGCCCTAAACTAATAGCGCTCCTAATACTGGGAAACGGAATTAGACTTGATCGCTCTAATATCATGACGAACATTCCCCCCTCCACCGTCTGTCAATTTTCCTCAGTCCGCTGTGATCGCTAAATTGTCGTTTAGAAGACAAGACGGGGCCCTAGGGACGGCACAAAAGGAGCGTGGAGCTGACCGGCGCTCAGGTGGAATTGAATTGGAAATCTTCCACAGGGTTGTTAGCATAACAATAGGCCTTGTTGCTTTAGACAAAAGCAGGCGGTTTAATGTAAAAAAAAAAATCAATCTCTCAGAGGAGGGAGGTATTGTGCAGGCAGACGTACAGGTGTTCCTCTACCGCTCCTTAATCAAAAGTGTCAAAACAAAGTTGGAAAGTTATCTTTTCTCATGCCAGCAGAAGTGGCACGCGTGTGCAATCGCAAAAGTGTCCGTCTATTGTTATAGATCGTAGAAAGAGAGTTGGGTATAGGTACCAATCTGAGCACCCAGGGGAATGTATGAATATACATTATGAATGTATGAATAGGAACAAAAAAAGCAGCTTCGGCAAAGGGCACAAACCTTATGGATTTTAACCTTCCATAAAAAAATTACACTATCAAATAGATTCTTAACACAGCTAAGTGCTTACAGCTGCAATAGAGTGGCAACTTTTTACGGTGGCCTTGGGATAGGAGTCATAGTTTTTCAATGCATTTCAATCAAAGAGTTGAATGAAGACCTTCAACAAAAACAAAGAGCTCTAAGATAAACCGCATTTCAACATTTGATTCAAAGCAAGAAGTATTTCAAAAAGGTACAAAAATAATGTTGAATGAATCCCGTAAAGCATTAAGCAATGAAAATGAATCAATAATTATAATTATTAATAACTATTAAAACATCATTTATATTATGATATTATATTCTAAGAGTTACATTGGATGATTATTGTATTTATTGATGCATTGTCTAATATACACTACTGTTAAAAGATTTGGGGTCAGTAAGATTTTTTTGAAAGAGATCAATAGTCTTATTCAGCAATGACACATTAAATCGATCAAAAGTGACAGTAAAGACATTTGTAATGTTATTTAAGATTTCCATTTTAAATAAATTCATCAAAGAATCCTAAACAAAAAGTATCATGGTTTCCACAAAAATATTAAGCAGAAAAACTCTTTTCAACATTGATAATAATAAGAAATGTTTCTTGAGCATCAAATCAGCATATTAGACTGATTTCTGAAGGATCATGTGACACTGAAGACTGGAGTAATGATGCTGAAAAAATTCAGGAATAAATTATATTTTAAAATATATTAAAATAAAAAACGTTATTGAAACAAGCTTGTTGAATAAAAAAAAAAAAAAAAAGAGGGGAATGTGAGCCTGCTAACAATACAAATTTTAGGAAATCTCAGATGGGAAGAAGTTATAGAAGAAGAAAAAAGCATGTCAAGTGGAAATTCCAGCGCGAGATCTGCACTTAAAGGTGTTTGTGAAGATAAGGTGAGTCTTCATTTATCAGCTCACCCCCAGCCACGTATTATCATAAAAATGATTTAAAGGCTCACTAATCCCCTCAAGTTAATGAACGTCTTCATTTTTCCAAGCCAGGGAAAGAGGAAGTCGCGGGTGTTAATGCGCGTGTCTATCCACCAGGTCTGGCAAGCCGTCCCGGCGGGATTGTGTTGTGTGTGTGTGATACCCAGAGAGTATGATGGGTAATTTTCCAAATACGCCCCTATCGTTCATCCCCATTCACGTTCCCACATTCAGCGCATCACCCTTTCCTTTTGTCCCCACAGCCACACATGGATAATTTACCAGTGTTTATGGGTATTAACCTGCACACAAAAAGCTGACTATTCACGCTTGCCACCATCCATACTGCTTAACTGCACCATAAATAGTTTTCTGGAAATCATTGTCATTCCCAACTTCTTGTAAAATGTCTGAATGCGTTAAATGCTAATGCCTTTGTGTTGAATCAAGCTAGAAGGTGAAGTAAACCACCCTAGGTTCCCTCCTCCCATTTTGGCCACCCAGTCAGCTGTGTAGGAACCGATGCCCCCTTATTCTCTGGGGAAGTGACCCGTGGGGACTCCATATGCAAACCAGTTGATTAAAAAACAGTTAGCGAGACACTCAGCCAGAACGGTATGCAGAAGGATGGAGAGGGGTTGACGTGGAAACGGGTGTCAAATGACTCAATGCCGCAAATGTTTCATATCTCCTTACAGCTTGAAAGAATTTCAACTGATTGATTAATGGGCCTGATGAAAATTTAATGATTTTGCATGATGACACTTTCTGAAGAAGTTGCAGGTTCACTCAAAAGCTCCATAAAGTTTAAGTAGGTCTAAATCTGAGTTAAAGGGATACTTCTGTCATTACTTACTCACTCTCATGTCATTTAAAACCTTTATGACTTTCTTCTTTTTCACAGAACTAATGTTTTTGTTCATAATGGAAGTCAATGAGGCACAAAACAACATTGGACCCCATTGATTTTCATTGTACACTATAATAAAAAAAAAGGAGCTGCCTTAAACATTCAAGTTGATTGTACTTAAAAATTTAAGTCATTTCAACTTAAATGACATTAAACTCTGACTTAAAATTAGTTGAATCTTGTATAACTTGCTTAACCTATTTTGAGGAGTTAAAGCAATGTAAAAAACATGTTGTCATAACTTATTGATCATATAATTTTGCATACAGTGTATGGAAAAAATAAAAAAAATTACAAGTAAAGTTATTTTCAAATGTAAAACTCTTAAACGCTAAATCTTAACTTGCACTTATGGATTTCTGTAGTGAATGATAAATCATAAACATTTATAATATTCAGCCATTGGCAAGCAGGTGTCCTTCAGTTTTCTTGCTTACTCTAACCAAATGACCCATCAAAATATTTGATTTATTTTCTTTGTTTTATCAAAATAGGTGCATAATACATATATCTGAAATATATAGCATAATAATCCCCCACTTGAAATTCCCGAGCCACAGTGTTTGGATGACCATAGTGGTGTAGGGATTTGTAATTGGGTTGACTGGAACATTCAGTGGATTTTCTGGGTTTTAGCTTGGAATGTTGAATGGCATTCCAGAATTCGTTGGCAAGGGCCCTTGTGCCGTGTAAAAATAAACTTGGCTTGGGTGATGCAGGCTGGATTAAGGATTAGGTTTAATTGTTCATTTATGCCATGTAAAGTTGGAGAACCTTGAGCTTCGTTCAAACAGACGATTCAGAGATGCTGATGTGAAAGATTCATATACAAACCGAGATTATCTTGTCACTTAAATTTGCTAAACCAAGTGAGGTTTCAAGATAGTCCAGCCAACACGGATTACGATTTGATTTAATTACAAGTACAGCGAAAACTGTGATTTAAACATTGAGAAAACGATTCAAAGTGTTCGCCGCCGAGAACAATGTCACCTTAGCGAAATTTGTCCTTCAAGTCCAGCAAAGTCTGCTCTGCGTGGTACGTTATCTTTTGCTAACGTGTAACTAGCGTCCTTATTCAGCTCAGACAAAGAGACAGACTGGCAGTGCAGCCCTCCTTTGACATGATTCTTATGGAATCCATACTTCAAGGCCCGTCCTTCATCATTGTAAACATACACAAAAGAATCGCATCATACACTGGAGCTGCAAAATATAGCAGGCTTTCAACCTCAATTACCTCCTCAGGGTTTTTGACAGGGCCAGAGAACGAGAATCAATCTCTAATAAATTAACCGTGTTGTCTCACAAAGACGGTCCATTTTTGACATGACAGAGGCCTCATTGGCCCGGCAACAGCTGTGGATGACAAGGGTGACTTTGCATTGGTCCCCTTGCCTATCACGAGCAGATGGCGAGCCACTTCTTAACTCGGTTTCATCTCAACTCTAATGCTGTGCATATAAATCAGGTTTATCCCTTTGTAATTTACTTGTAAACATTTGGTTGAACAGGTAAAGATCTTAAAGTCCCCCTGTGGTGAAAATCCAGCCTTTAATGTTGTTTTATATGTCTATGTGGTATTTTAAATATGCTTTAAGACAAACCATGTGCAAATGAATAAGTCAACACCATTGCTGAGTATTTTCTCCTTAAAACTGCAGTGAAAAAAGACAGTCTCAAAAATGCGGTTTAAAATCGCGGGTGTTTCTGATGTCACAAACGACGTATGATCGTCAACGAGTGGATCTCTGAGCTGGTGTGAGTGAGTGGAGGCGGGGCTCATTTGCATATTCAGAGAACCGCTTATTCTAAATGAGGCGAGGCTGTAGAGTTACATGCAAGCTATTTTAAGGCCTGTTTAAATATGTAAAGCCTGGTTCACACGGGACGATTTTAAAATTGTCGGCCGATTTTCCAAACCTGAGAGACCCCACACACGCCGATAAAAAAAATCACGGGTCTAACGGTTTTGGTCGTACAGTGTGTGGTGCGCAGCCACACGGCAAAATCAACACATCACACACGAACCGATTTGACTCCCGAGCATTCCCAGGTCAGACGGGAAATCTCGCAAAATCCCTCGAGATCAAACGTGACTTCAGAGTAAACAATCATGGCGGACGAAGAGGATGCAGTGGCGATAGTTTGTAGTTTGCTTTTAACCGAAAAAAAAAACGTTATCAAAAGAAAAGGCGATGATCTCCGACGTCCACTGGACTTTCTGGTGTGTCATGCCGCCGGCTATTTTGATTTTGTTTCCCAGTGCTTCCTCGCTGCCTCGTCACCTCGCTTTCTGATTGGCTACACGCCACAGTCCACAGGCTGCGTGCTCGTTTGTCTCCGGGGGACACCACACACGAGGAGAAATCGGGCCAAATAAATCCAACATGTTGGATATCCCCGATTTGAGATCGGAGCGGTCCCGACGTCCTTCCGAGCAGACGAGAGCAGTCTTAACACACCACACACGGCAGGAATATCTTTTCAGATTATTTTACGATAATCGGAGCATCCTTAAGATTGTCGGAAGGGGTGAATCGGGGCTAAAATCGGCCTAATTATCCTGCCGTGTGAACCAGGCTTAATTTTGGTGATCAAAGATGAGTTTAAAGGGACACATTTATTGACTACAGGGGGACTTTAAGCTCATGTCATTCCTAGTCCTATGACTTTTCAGTTGGTTCCTCACACAAATGACTTCAGAAGACTTAGTGTTCATAAGTCATATTGACCAGTTTTATAATATTTGTTTAGTTCTTTTGCGTCTTTTATGAAGCTTGAATGCCCCATTTATTGTAATTGCATGGAAGAAAGAAACTAATATGTGATAGAAAATACTTAAGCAAATAGATGTCAATTAAAATTTTTGGGTGACCTAATCCTCTACTGTAATCTCAATATCACCTGTTGAGAGAGGCCTCTTGTAATATCGCAGACAGATATGCAAACAGAGGACAAATCACTTAATACGCAATGTTTCCCAGAAGACTACGCATTAATTGAGGGTTAAGTCAATATTGACAATGGGAAGAGCGGTCACGCCATCTCTCTTCCCTCGTTCCTCTCGCTCTCTGCTTTCTGTTTCTCTCTGCATTGGATAATTGGATGCTGACTACACTCACATGTTCACTACCAGGTGTGTGTGTTAAAGACAAACAGTGGTCTCTCGAAATGAGGTTCCAGCATATACTGCACAAACAGATCTCAGCTCCCAGAGCGCAGCACGGACACAATCTGAGAACTCACTGTTCCTGGTCAAATACAAGAAGAGAATCAGGATGCAAAGCTCTTCTTCCAAAACGTACCCCGTATAAGATCGTTCAATTCATACAGATCTTTTCCAAATGTATCTTCTAATATGAGAGAAACTCATTGAAAAGTCAAGTTAAAGTTAACATTTCCATGCGGGTGGTTTGCAGACCAGCAAGACATTATTAAAACAAAATGAGGTGTACTCAAAAAAACTTGAAGGCAACCGTTTACATGGCTTATTTTTAGTAGGATTCATTCATTTATTTTTAGTGAATTTTATCTGCCATCATTATTAAATTTACATTTTTTTAATTTAACAAGCTCTAAACTCAATTTGCGGAATTTGAACAAAAATATTTTCAGTTTAGGTCTAATTGAAAAAAAAAAACATTAATCAAAATCCCCTAATACAATTGTAGGTTTACGTATAAAAAAAAAAAAAAATGAAATAAAATAATGCATTACTTGTGTTGCTGAAAGTTGTTTTAAATAAAAAAATACAATAATCAAGTAAATGACTGTTGTTTTTTCCCATGATCTAAGAATCTTCTATTACATGTGTGTTGAGTCTTTCTGGTTAAACCAGCTGACCAAGAAAGTCTTGATGGTTAAGTGAGTGGAAAAGCACCAACACATCAGCATCACAGCATGACGAAGAGGATCTAGTTTAGTTGTTCTTGCTGGAAAAGGTACAACTAAGGAAGATAACTTTTAAAAAGACATATCCCACACCTGAAGATAAAGTCATGCTGGAAAATGCGAGTGAAGGAGAAAGACAAGCAATAAGGCCAGCTGCCAAAAAGAGAGATGCAGAGAAAGATAGAGGACCTTCCTCTTCATCACCTTTGATCTGTTAGTCCTCAAAGATCAGAGGGTAAAAGGTGTCAGATCAATCCCTCCTGTTGTAATAGAGCGCAGCAGAAACATGTTATTTTAGAGAGCGCTGACCACAAACCCAGAAAAAAAAGAAAAAAAAAGTAATTTACTGTGGAGAAGAAAGATAAAAAAATGGGTGTGAACTGGTCCATGTCACAGAATAGGATTTTTTTGCACAAGTGTGTCTCGAAAACCAACATGAGTATGAAGAGTGTGCGGTGAGTAAAAATACAGAGAAAGCAAAAGCATGCAGAGGGTCTGTGATTAAACCACTCTGTAATAATAGGTTCCCCTCTGACTAAATGCCAATGGCGATTTGTGTCTGTCATCGCAGTATGTTTGTATGTGTGGTGTTGTTGATGCCTGGCATTTTCCAGTATTCTGTTTGTTATAATCAGTGCAATGGCATCAGCCAAAAAGAGCAAAAACACACACAGACAAACACAGATAGCCAAACAGAGAAATTGCATATCCGTCTGGAAAAGTTCAGCCAAAGCATGACTGCCAGAAAATATAGGGTATTAGTGAGAACATGCGCACGTACTATGGATGTGTGAGCAAACATAGACAAAGAATGGTGAATGAAACATGCTTTCACATTATATCTCTTTTTGAATAAATGGTTAATCTGTGGGTCAAGACAAAAAGCACTGTACAAATGCTCTGGAGAAAGACATTTATTTGTGATTAAGTGAAAATGTAAGTGTAAAACTTTTCAAATGCACTGCACTTTTTATAAATACACTACTGTCCAAAAGTTTGGGTTCATCAAATTGTTTAAAAGTGACAGTAAAAAATATTATTTAAAATAAATGCCGTTTTTTCATCAAAGACTCATGAATCAAAGACATCAGAAAAAAAGAAAATCACACTTTCTACACAAATATTAAGCAGCATAACTGTTTTCAACATTGATAATCATAAGAAATATTACTTGAGCACTATATCAGAATTTAAGAATGATTTCTGAAGGATCATGTGACACTGAAATTGTATTATTATTTTACAATATTACTGTTTTTCTGCATTTTTTAGCAAATAAATGCAGTCTTGATGAACATAAGAGACTTCTTTCAAAAACATTTAGAAATTCATACAAACCCCAAACCTTTGAACAGTTGTGTACATTAGTCTCTGTATATATACATATATAGCCTACATACATAGGCTACATATACATATTCATACACACACACACATACATACATATACATAATATATATATATATATATATATATATATATATATATATATATATATATATATATATATATATATATATATATATATATATATATATATATATATATATATATACACACATACACATATATATACACATACATACATACATACATATATTAATATTATACATATATAATATATCCATATATAATGCTTTACTTATGAAAGCTGATTGGTCAGTATAAATATAGCTTAAACCTGCCTAAACTGGTCAGCTTGTTTTAGAGGGGTTTTGGACATTTTTCAGCTGGTCAGACAAATGGGCCGAAATGTCACCTAATAACCACCTGAAGCTAAACCCCTGAAATCCAGCTAGGACAGTCTGGGAGATGAGATTAAACTAAGACCACCTTAAACCATCTTAGGCTGCATGGTTTAAATTGGGTATATTCACAATAAAGCAACGCCTTTTTACTTTTTGCAGTATTGCATTGATTTGTGAATTGCAATTCATGATGACAATGCTGTTTTCAAAAATGTTGCCCTTAGTGTGTGAAGATACATAGCGACTATTATGTAAAACACAAGATTAGCCTTTAGCTCTTAACTTCAGTTAAAGCATTGTGTTTTTGTTTTCATCTGCGCATGAACTGCTCTGCCTCCAGCGGTTCCTAAAAAGGTGCTTGTACATTAATTAGCCTAATAAAACACACTTCCAATTGGGTTCTGACACACAAAAACACCATTGACCCTTCTGAATGGTGCCTTAGGCCTCAACAGCCATCTTTCTGAGAGTCACGCACACACACAATACCGCACCTCCGCCCTGGCATCATGCCACCCATTTGCCCCAGGGGCTGCTGGGAGCTCAGCAGATACTAAACACAGACAGAGCAAACAAAACACTGGCACCAGGTGGTGAGACCCATGCTGATCCAGGATCAGCTTGCTTTACCAAAACATTCTCTATCTAGCCTTTAAACATAACAACACACACCGACTTCAGAACAGCACTTAGTCTTCTCTTTCTCACCCAGCTGCAACGGCTATTAAACTCCATATTGAGTCATCAGCGTATTGCCGCCATGCTCTGGAAAGACAGAGAGGGCTCTGGGGAGGCACTGAAGAGAGAGAGGCCTTCAAATGCTGATTATTTACCTCCTAATTGAAACGCTGATGGAGGGATGCCGATCTTCTCCTTCCCTGGAGCGGCTGCCCTAGTGATAGCTGGATAATTGATTTCAGCGAACGCAGGTTAAATGTGACACACGAGGGTTTTAATGAAAATCTGGAGACCGCGAGTCATTTATCATCTGCTTGTGAGGGGGAAAAAGAGTGGGGAAAAGGAGGTGGCGGCTGCTGACAGTTTGGAGAGGATGAATGAAACAGTTTTAGGTTCTAGGGAAGGAAAAGAGGAAAGTGAACTGCACACAATTTTAAGAGTATGTACTAATAATGTACTTTCTTTAAGTTATACACATATGTACTTTGGTCCATGAGGTTTTTCTATAAATAAATAAAAAATACATTGAGTATGATGAAAGTGTTTTTAATTTTGATACTTTGTGGGGCTTAACACTAACAATGTTAATTAACAATATATGTAAATCATTCTAAAAATATATTAAATATATAGGATTTTTTTTTTTTTTTTATGATACAATTTTATATATATATATATATATATATATATATATAAATTTCTTTGGAATAAGTACTTTGACATATAATGTTTAATTTTTATTTTATATTAAAGAAAAAAGAAAATGCAGTGAAGTGATTTATTAAAATAATATTACTATTTTGTCCGCCAAATCAAAGTTGGTATAACCAACATGCATGCAGCCATACTGTTGTTGAAAACCATAAGAAAAAAAATATATTACAGAATGGTTTAATACAAATATTCAAGGTCAAATTAAGTATCCCCCAAAAAAACATGATATTCTTTTTTTTATGTGTTATATTTAACAAAAACGCTTTTTACTTTGAAAAATAATGTATGTTTGAAAACTTTTTTATTACTTGATGGTTACACCACCTGACATTTTTACAAGCATTAAACCAAAATATAAAAATATATATATATGAAACTAGCAAGAATACAAAGATTACATTTCTAGGAACTTTAGTGTATTTGTAACTATGCAATCATCATTAACATGTCAACATCTTGTGTTTATTAGAGGTTTAGAGCCAGTCACAGAAACTGCTTCACTCCTTTTAAAAACATGCAATTACTATGCATACATTTACACTCCTTTAAACTACATTGACAGAGACAACAATGGTGATAACCAATAAATGCATCTTTATCCAGGCAATGTGTGATAGCATCACATTTACACCAAACATGCACTGGCTCAGCTATCATGCTTTGCATGTGAAAAGCACACAAATAAGTATTGCCTTTATGTAGGCCTATGCATTTTTCTGTTCATTGTATCTAATGGACACAGAAAAAAAAAAAGGTATTTAACAGTGTCCTTGTTACATGTATAGCGATTATGCATTATGCAAACTACAATTTATGCATAATAACATGCAACTAATCCTAAACCAAACCAAAAGTAGCTACCTGTTTATTACTCAGCACTTAAATGTATAATCACACTGTAACAAGGACACCTTAAAATAAAGTGCGACTAAAAATAGACTAATAAATGAAATCTTCCCTTCATTGTCCTATCCCCCTCTCTCTTTCCCAGTTTTATTTCGCAATATATAATGGTGTTTCAATTCAATCTTTGAGTCTGGTTATTAATGCGCCAACAACATCAAAAATTCAGATTTGACCAGAGGAATTAATGTCTTTCACATTAAATTGTTTTTCATTCTTCTCCCCTCAATGTCGTAGGAAGAGAAATGGCGGTCCTTAAAAATGCATTCACGGGCAGTGACATATTTTCTGATTTTCATCAGGAAAATATGTAACCAGTGCTTTTTATCTCAACTGCTATACACTGAATATCTAATGGATCTGCTTTTTGAAATGTAAATGAATAAAACTCTTAAGCAGTATGGATATGAATCCAAATATTTCTAAATTAGTCAATGAGTGCTTTTAATGCAATGCAACAGGGTCCATAAAGAGACTGAAATTCATGAACCATGCATTTTACAATCCTAGTGAAGAGATAAAGAGAGTGAGAGAGTGAGAGAGAGTCGAGTCCCACAGATGGACACTGGATTGCCTGTGAATCCATCAGGACACCTTAATTGGCGTGCAGCTTGCAGGGTTGCACTTGAAGTCTTTAAATTGTCCATTTTTTTCCTATTGGGGTCATGTTAAAGTGCACCCCCAGGCAAATGGGCAGGATGTCAATAGCACAAGCCTGATGTCTCGTTGCCTCTTGATAGACTTGCAATTACACACTGCATCGCTCACTGTCATTTTATGCCCTTTTACTCATTACTACTCCATCTTTCACCATATCATCATTAGTTAGTATGACTACTGAATGTATTTCACCTCACTTCATCAGTGACTGCTTCAGCAACCTGTGTGAGAGGCTGCTGTAACACTACTAAATCTTAAAGGTGGAATAAATGATATAAACACAACATTCTGTGTGTTCTAGTCATTACCTTGTGTATGCGTGTTCTGAACAATGACCCCCGGCCCAATGAATGACCACAGCATTACCCATGATTCAGTTGCCTGCTGCCCCTGTGAAATCTGCATAATGTCTGGTCGTATATGTCAAAGGAAGGGTTGACCCCTCTCCATGGTTCCCACCCCCTTTTGACCAATGAATTTCCATGGCTTTTCCAGTTGCTTATTCAGTAAGAATATAAAAAAATATATTTTTCTGACCAATTAAATAGATTAACAGAAATTTCTATGTGAATTCAGACTTTGTGACTTTTTCAGTTGTTTATTTAATAAGGATGTACAAAGTATATTTTAGAGCTGAACATAACTAAAAGAATGTGTGAATTCATCTATAAAAATTTCATTTAATTTCATTATTTTTAAGATTTCCATGATTTTTCTAATTACTTACTACTACATAAAGATTAAAGGTATAGTGGAGGATCTTTCCGAATTTTAGATAAGACCCGCCCCCTCCACTTTTTGAATAAGTTTGATTGATTCACCAGAATGATTGACAATTAGGAGGACCAATAGTATAGGTGATCCACCCGGAAGTAAAAAATCCTCCATTATACCTTTAAATATTATGGATTTCTAATTGAGGGGGGAAAAAATGAGCTGATACAAACTACAAAAAAATTGGGTGTACTATAGTTTTGTAAAGAAAATTAAAAAGCTATAGTATTGACATTACTTTTTTAGTCCTGAAAATCACAATTTAAAATAATAATAATAATATTAAATAAAAATTCACTGACATTTCCAGGCTTTCCACCTCTTGCTCTCTTAAGCTATATGGCATATGCCATTATTTAAATACGTATTATTTCACCAGCCTATTTCCCCGTTTCCTTCCTCTTTTTAAGCATTTTATCAAATGTTTTAACTTGATCAGCATTGATTAACAAGTCATTAGATTATTTATAATTCTAAATGTTTGACTTTATGTGTGTGGCAGACAGTGACCAGACCTGTCTTTATGCGAAATGAGTCGAAATTTTCTCCTATATCAAACATCAGCAGGAGACAAACGCCGCCTTGCCGTATCCCTCTCCGTGATGCTGTGCGCAACAGTAATAAACACGGAATATTTAGCCAGTCCTCAGTGTTTGTACAACTGCCCCAGGTTGCCAGATCCCCATTAGCATATTTGGGCTTTGGTCTTTGTTTTACTTTGACCTGTATAATAAATGTCACATCCACAACACAACAAATCAAACGTTTGTTAATTTCCCTGGCTTTCCTCTGCAGCTGCGGGCTCCCATTGTGCCACCAGTTTTTAATTAATGTGATAAGTAATACTTGCAAGGCAGCAATGTGCTTTTTTTCTCCTCTTTTGCTTTTTAATTGGGTGGGCTGAGAGGAAGGAGGGGACACAAGGAGGGCTGAGAAGGGGGGCTCCGAGCAGTTTTTAGAAAGTAAACGAGAGTAAATCTAAGCCATCGAATGTTGTCCTTTTACCTGAGGAGGTAGAGATACGCACACAATGAGGCTGACATGATTTCCTGTGGTATTGTGTAAACTGATACGCTCAGAATTATGTCTCATAATCTAGAGGCGTTTAAACAAGGGCTCAAAATGCTTACAAAGAGCACGGAAGCTCAGTCTCACACACACACACGCACACACATGCACTCGCAGTCTTGAAGAGACAGCTGACATTTTCCCTCCCCTAAGAGCTTCTCTCCACAACACTCGTCCTCATTTGATTTTACACACACACACGGTCAACCATATTTATTTATATATATCACTCTGCACTCAGCTTTATGAAAATTTAAAGGCTCTACAATGATTCTCATGGGCCGAAAATTCATGTGTATAACAATTCACCTACATTTGTCGGAGTAAAATAGAAATAATCTCAATAAAATCCATCAAAAAACGTTGATTGAATGTAATAAGTGGTTCTCAACCTATAAGACTCAAAGGCCCCCCAGTTTCTAATATATAACATAATATCTAATATATACATAAGGTAATGTATTTTTGACAGAACTATGACAAAGCTGCTTGTTTTCCAACTTTTTAACAGATTATTGAAACAATTCATCACAATTCAAGTGATTTTAGAAATTTCAAGAACTGCATGTTCAAAAAAAAAAAAAAACACTATTAGCCTTAGTTATTGAGGGAGAAAAAAATAAACATCTTGATTGCATGTTTAGAAATTTAAATAATTCTAAGTCATCCAGCGGCCCTCTTAAAAGTTTGCTGAGGCCCCCTAGTGGGCCCCAGGTCCTTGAGAAGAACCAATGGTTAAATAATGATGAAAATGGTGCCGCCCTCTGGATGCAAGTAAGAGAAGTTCCCTCAGAAAAACCTCATGTTCTCTCAGACTAATGAAACGCAAAATAATAAAAAGAAAAGAAAAATAAGCTGTGCCATGATAATACAGGAACTTAATAATAAATTATAGCCCACATATATTTGGTGGTTAGTTAAATAAACTGGTCTATTGGTTCAATCCTGTCGAGAGCTCCTCTGTAATAACAGAAAAATGCCTCACTAAGAGTCACTCTATGGTTGGAATCACCACTTCTGACTAACAACGGCAATTATCAAACTCTACACAAACTACCACCGATCTCTCTTCAGGTAGGGTTAGAAACAAGTGTAACCCACTTATCAGGAGGGCTGTTGATCACAACCACAAATCATTGAAGAGGAAGAGGAGGACTCACCCAAACAACAGACCAGTGCTGCAGAACTACTGATGCATTGGCAGGCCCTGACAATACTGAGGGGAAATCAGTGCAATGGATTTAAATGTGGTGTGCATGTGTTAAATTGAGCCTGCACTCATATTGGAAGATAAAAGCATAATCCAATTTGCCTAAATATTTAACAGATAAACATGCAACAACAACAAAAAAAGGACAGGGAATGTGTAGACTTTTTGAATGACGGGCCTTTCGATTTTGCACAAACCAAGTTCTGCAGACATTTTAACCAGCTAAAGGATACAGGCTACTATAGTAAAGATGAGACTATTTTGCCAAAATACTAGTTCATCTGATTCAGTGGCCCCTGATGAAGGTAACTGTTAGCAGTGAGTCATTAAAAAAAAAAAAAGTCCTGTAACCCTTATAATATTAATAAATAAATGATAATGATCATAATATGTGAACCCACTTTTCTAATATCGACGAGTGAATATCAGTAGCCTAACTGAAATAAATATCAAAGATGGCGACGATCATAAATTAAACAAAGTAACAGTTAGGCCTTATTAAGACGGGGACACACACGACTAGCTGAAACATTTTAAGTCTGAACTGAACACACTTAAGTTACAGACTGTTTCCAACGACTGCAGCAGATTTTAAACACCGACTTAATGCAACCGTCTCTGACTCATTGCGTTTGCCCATGATCAGCCGTAAGTATCAAATTACATTGGTAATCGACCTTACAGTCGTTAAAGTCCGTTTACGCAAATTCATCCGTTAAAACTTTAAAGGTGCTGTATGTAGGATCCAGCGGCCTCTAGCGGTGATGTTTCAGATTGCAACAACAGCGCTCGTGCTCGTGAAAAGCAATAAAGTTACAACTGTAGTCTTTCACATCAGATAACGTTAGCAAATGGTCGGCGTTAGCTGGCGAACTAATGATGTCTAACCATGGTGTCTAACTTGAGCCAACTAAAGCACAAAATCACAATATATTTTACATGCTTTGAAGTATTGTTAGCTTACCTGTCCAAAAGGATGAAAGCCAACTCAGGGTCTGTTTTTATACCTAAAACAAAGCGGAGGTCTCTCCATAATTCAAACGCTCTGCCAATGTTGATCCGTGTTTTCGTCCTGAGTCGATCCGATTGACGTTTGGCCTGACGAGCTTCTGCAGATACTTTTTTTTTTTTTTTTTTTTTTTTGGAGTTTGTGTTGGAGTCTGTGTTGTGCTGGAGGCAGGTCGTTTTTTGGTGTTATCAGACTCCGTGTCGTTAGCTGCAGTGCCGTCGCAATAGACTGTATATATAAAACAGAGAGGCTCGGGAGCGCGCATGCACGTCACATCCGGTGGATTTCGCAGAAAATCCGACCCGGAGACTTCACATAAAAATAGGAATACTGGCCTTCAGAGGTAATAGCAAAACGCGAAAAGTGGATCATTGTAACGGAGGGATCTTGAATCAGCCTTACATTATCCCGCTTATTACATGGCTACCTACAAAATAAATGAATAATTTGACACAAAATATTCATTTAAAAAGGAGTTTATTGATTTAAAAACGATTGTATTGCTTCCGCTAAAGAAAATAGTCCGTTCCGCGTCCATAGCAACGCTCTGTTTTTCATGGCAACGGTGTGTTAAGCCTGGAACACACCAAGCCGACGAACTAGCGCCGCTGATGAAAGCCGACTGTGTTGTCGCCTCGCGTCGGGGTTAAAAGCTGCACTTGAACACACCGAGAGAACTACAGCCGACTGTTTAGCTAGAAAGTGCGTTCTGCGCCTGCGTGTAAATGAGACAACTGTCTATTTCTGCAGATATATTCGTCTATATTCGTCATTCAAAAAGGGAAACCGACTGCCGGCTGCAGATACACAAACTGTAAACAAAGCATTGGGTGTATACCGTTTTGAATATCAATCCTGCTAAACACTTTCTTTATTCCACTCCTCTCGTGTTAATATTGAAATATGCGCCAGGGAACACTCAGGTAAGATGACATATCATTAGAACAGCCTTCTATCTGTAAGTTACCGTTTTGACTTTGCTCGCTGTTTTGCTATTATTCTCGTGCACTGCCTCGTTCACTAAGCTGAACAGCCAATCAGAGTTCCCTCTTTCACCGACGGCCCGACGCCGATTCAACATGTTGAATCGGCCGTTACAAAGCCGACGAGGACCAATTTAAGCCGACGGTGCGGAACACACTGAGAAGATTTAGTCGGCCGACGCATGGAAACTGCCCGGCTTGGTGTGTGTTCCAGGCTTTATACTTCGCAGCGGTCTGTTATCAAGAATTATAAAACAGTTAGTTCCAATCCTTGATTCTGATTGGTCAATAGCTGTGCTTTATTCACGATAAAACACGGCTATGACCGCTTCACCCAACGGTTCTATTATCACTGCGCCCTTAGCAACACCATTAGCAACCACACGTATCAACATAAACAGAAAACAAATGTAAGAATTAAAAAGGCTAAAATGTTTAAAGTAAATTTCGAGAATTTGTAAAGCAGCAGGCACCTCCAAGGTTACACAAATCACTGCCTTCGCAGCACCATGGTGCAGAGATTGTCCGATGCTGGTCTCGAATCGAGGGAAATTATGTCTGTGAGTGGACATAAGTGTGAAAGTTCACTACAGAGCTACTGGAGGCTAAACTTAAAACAAAGAAAGCACTGGAGCGACATTCTTGCTGCAACAGAAAACACTGCTGACAGTGCTGAGCCCCAACTAAAGAGAACCGCGTTAAATATCACCACAGTGGAGCCGATTGAAATGAGACAAATATTTAATGCGTGCACAATAAACGGAGATGTTCAAATAAATTTAAATAAACAACAATAAAAAAAAAGTATCTCTTGTTAGGCAGCATTTTAGCAACTAAATTAATAACATTAATAAAATAGATTAAAGACCTAACTGTTATCTATCAAAATATGTGCCCTTGTGTTTTTATTTAGGCTATGTAAATATTTTGTTTAGTGCAGAGAGAAAATAACGGAATAAACAAAAAAATAAACGTTTTCTCATGCTGAGAGATAAGCTATGCCTATTTGTGTGAGGAAATTTCACAAAATATTGTGTTGTAAAAAATAAAAAGAATGAGACAAAGTTTGAGAACGGTTTGTTGTTTTTATTTGAGCTTTCATGCATATTACACATTGGAACGTTGTTGTTCACGGTCAGGGACTATTTTTTTCTAGCGGAAGGAATGCTTTTATTGATTTAACTTCATGAAAGTTGCACTATAATAATTTTTTTACTTTAATATTGTGTGGTAACCGTTTTATAAAAGCAATAAGGTAGGCTACTCGAGACAAGTGCTGTATCGTGAATAAGTACGGCTGAATGGGGTTACTCCGCTTCGCGTCGTGCCTAAAACAACGCCCTTCAGCCGTTACTTATTCACGATACAGGCAGCACAGCCTCTCGTACCTAATTGCTTACATAACAGACCGCATTCTACACTGAAATTCAACCAAGCATTGTAATAAACATGCTTAATTTGCTGCAAAAAAGTTTTACTCAGTGTCTATCTATCTATCTATCTATCTATCTATCTATCTATCTATCTATCTATCTATCGTTCTATCGTTCTATCTATCTATAGTTCTATCTATCGTTCTGCCTAGCCCACAGTCATTGATCATTTTATTTTTTTATTGTTTTTATTATTACTTTCATTGTGTTGTTGTTGTTGTTGTTATTTTTATTATTATTATTATAAGGCCTATTCATTTTTTTACAGCTTCAATTTTGTGTATTAATGATTTGGTATCTGTCTATCTATCTATCTATCTATCTATCATTATATCGTTCTGCCTATCTGTAGCCTACACGGTCATTGATGCTTTATTTTGAGTCATTTTTTAATTGTTATTTATTGTTTTTATTATTATTATTATTATTAGGCCTATTTTTTTGTTCGTTTTTTTCACTGCTTCTGTTTTGTGTATTAATACTTTGGCATTAAGAACTTTGAGGCTGAAAATTGCATGACCTACACAACTGCAGTTGTTCAGGCAGTCAAGTCCTGAAAATGTAATGGTGTCAGTTCTGTTCTAAAAAGCGATTGTCACTCTCACTTGTAAGAGAACTGTGTGTGAACAACCCCGTTTTGCACTCTAACACATGGACTGACAACCAGTATTCTGCTGCTGTGTGAATGTGGCCTCAGAGCGATCTTATAGACGGCTCTCAAGCGAAAAATGCCTCATTCGTACAATTACACCGGGTCCCGAAACACTATCACACAGCATCTTTCAGCAGTCAGCAGATTGTCCCGTCGACCCACCAATAATCAGCTCAGTCTATTCCATCTCTCCTCTTCAGACCCCATTGCCCAGGTTGGGCCACATCAATGGCAGGATCAGACTGCCGCGCTAATCACCACTGTCAGGATGAAAGAGGCAGGGTTAATGTCCTCTGACAGAGGCATGTACACCAGCCATCTTGATAAGAAAGAGGCCAGTATTATTGCCCCAAGGCTGCCCATTTCCTAGTCACGGACGGGGTATTGTGGAAGGCAATCGATGTCACAGAGCCCTGGTCATGTGTCTTGTCCGTAACATGTATATCTCGCCCTTCAGATCAGCCATTGAGGATACAGCGAGATATATGTGTAGGGTTTGGGTCAAAGAAAGACAGAAATAAAAGCGCTTTGTATCGCTGCCAAGGCCTCTTCAGATTTATGATGCCCAATTACAAAGGAGTGTGCGACCACCTTTTTTCCATTAGCCTATCAAAATCTTTAGTGCTTGTTTGTGAATAGGTTATCAAGCCTTTCAGAGGAGACAATGAATTTATAACCCCCTCACATTCCTCAAAGAGGGGCGTTTAAAACTGGGTCTTTGAACTACACATCTCTCTCTCTCTCTTTCTCTTTCTCTCTGCTATGTTGCACACAAATACACACTCACAGGTAATGTGCATTAGATGCCAAGCTTAAACCAGCAATGCAACCTTTAACTTTAGCATTTGAGTCATATTCTGCGACGAGCAAGGGAATCATTTTTGTTTTGTTTTTTGATCTTTGCTTTTCAATTCTCACCACAGATTGGCTTCAGAGCCACATTCAACAGTTATTGTGTATTAAATCTAACCCTTTTAAACAAAGACTATCGGCCACTTAATCTGGTTTTCATTTCCTCTACGCCGTCTCAAGAGTAAGAATTGTTCTTGGTGATTTCAGTAGCAGATCTAGTCCGTCCTGTTAAAAGAAGTCGAGCTGATCTTATTCTGTCATGTTTGCTGGCAAGTTGCCCTCGGTCAATGACAGCTAAATAACACGGCAGAGGAAAATAACCCAGAGAAGCGGCACCTGCTCCAGAGGGAGGAACGCTTTACCAGACAGACATGAAGAGCTGCATGAACACTCTTTTTCAGGTTTCTTTGCATCATATGCCTTACTTTGAGATGCGCATTTTGCTTTGATGCAAAGTTAGCTTTCAAACGAGAAGTGTTTGCAAGAAATTAGATGCATTCACTTTAAAAGGCGAATTTTGTAGTATGTTTTTTCATACCACTGCTTCAAATAGATATACACATGCAATACAATACGGTTTCCACAAAAATATGAATCTGTTTTCAACCTTGACAATAATGAGAAATGTTTCTTGAGCAGCAAATCAGCATATTAGAATGATTTCTGAAGGATCGTGTGACACCGAGGACTGCTGAAAATTCAGTTTTGCCATCATAAGTATTACATTGTACAATATATATTTAAATACAAAACAGCTATTTTAATTTTGTAATCATATTTCACAGTATTACTATTTTTACTTCACACTGTATAAATGTATATATGATCAACAAGTTATGACAACATGTTTTTACATTTCAGTTTTACATTTCAGTTGTTAATGTAATTTGTTGAAATGACTTAATCATCCAAGCTGATTGTACTTAATTTAAGGCAGCAACTTTTAAATTTTGTAACAAATAAATGCAGCCTTGCTGAGCAGAAGAGACTTCTTTCAAAAACATTAAAAAAACGTAATTATTCCAAACTTTTGACCGGTAGTGTAGACCTAAACTAAACTAAATAGAATATATTTAAAAAATAATAATATATTATACTATATTCAGTGATGTGATGAAATATTGGAGACCTTAGAGAAAACAAAAGGACATGTTGTGTTTGAATAACAGTGACTAGGCATTTGGCATACCTGTTTCTCTCGCATTCACAAAAATTTGGAGTGTGTTTTTTTTTTTTATGGTGGGGGGGGGGGTGGGGGTGAAAAGGCAGAGCGGGTGCCTGCGGCTGTCATGGCAACCGATGGTAGAGTTTTGGGCATGCTTTGTCACGGCCATTTCTCCGACATGGTTTAAGAGGCTCAGTGGTTGGTCAAATCTCAGTTTTAGGAGTTTCTTTCATTCTCCTCCCCATTGTCCCTTTCTAACTGCCACGTGTTGTCAGGCAATCAAAACCCGAACAGGGAAAAGTGCCGAGACGGTGCAGGAATTCACAGGCAGCTCAGAGACGGCACTTAAACTTCAGTAGGCCTGTCCATTCCTGCCCGTTTTTTAACCCTTCCGGTGGAAACCCCACACGGATCAGCTAATTGTGCTAGATCTATAGATCAGGCAGGCGGCTGTCCGCGGGGATAATTGAGCTAAAAGTACTGTGCTGTTTGCTCCCGCTGCGGTCCACTATGAAAGCACCTTTTTTGCACATGCAATTCAAGCCAGAGAGTCTGTCGAAAACAAATGCGCTAGGGTCACATTGTGTCAGGCATGGTGTTTCACCCGCAGTAATAAAAACGTCTGATTCTGCTAGACGGCAGAGGTGGTATCAGACCAGTTGGAGACTTGTTTACAGTAATCTGTTTACAGCTCTTGCATTTGCACACAATGTATAAAATAGTAGGTCGTCTGATGGCGGCCAATTCTATGGCATTCAACGGAACGCTGCACGCGCTTCCCGAGCCTACTTTTCCTGTTTTAAGTCACAATAGACGTCATGTAGCGCGTGCAGCAGTAAGACGTGGTATTATTAGCATTGCATTTGAAATCTGCGCAGTGAGGTTATATTTTATTTATTTCAGTTTACTGTCTGCATGGGCCCATAGAGGTGTGCTGCCCAATAGATAACTGTATTATTGATGGTGTAGGCCTACATGTTCTCCTTCAAACAGACAATGTCACCAAAAATAGGCTACAAGTGACAATGAGGAGACCATGATCTCTGTTTAAAGCTGCAAAATTAATGCAAACCCACAACAGATGTCATCAGAAAGCCCTGCGAAGAACAATTTACTTGGTAATTGACACTATAATAAAGCTAATTTCTTAGAGCTGTACAGTAGCTATGTCAGATTGTAGGCCAACCCGGAATTCTAATCTAGGCTATATGAGTTCCCTCTGTGAGCTATATGAGTTCCCTCTGTGATTTTTAAAATAGCATTTTTTTATTTTTATTTAAGTCTTAAGTTATTAATTTGAAGACCCTTCCACGTTTTGTTATAAAACAATTAGTCAAGCATTTAGACTGACATCCATGTGATAGTTTAATCCTTATTTAAACCTATCATCTTGTTAGTGATTAAAAACGTTCAAAAAAAAACTTTCAAACCGTTCAAAATTCATGTTTGATGTTGATTATGTTGAACAGCAGTGTTCGACATAAAGACGTTGTTTTACTCAGAATAAACCGCCATTTTAAAAGTCCACAGGAAATTTGTGAGGTAACGCATGCCTGAAAATGTTAATCCTCGACAGGTATGGGAGTAAGTGCAATAACCTAGCCCAAATGTGACTGCACAATTATCTTGCTTGGTACCTAAATTTACAATTTAATGAAAAGGTTCTGCGCTAACATCACCAAAGTAATGTATTATCTGTTTTAAAGGGATTGTTTGTTTCAAATATTAGGCTAGACATTGATTAGCGTTCAGAGACAGTTCTGCTGTCAGCTTTCAGTTGTAATATCTGACACAGAGCTATGGCGCCCTCTTCTGGTTCGGTGACATTATTGATTCACAAAAGGGCAAACATTTAGCCCTGGCTTGTGCTAGTGGTTAGTGAAGTCAGCCATTGAACTTTTGAAACATTTTGGCAACATACCGAAACCTTAATATGGCCGTTCGTCTTAATATGACATGCAGTTCTGATATTTTAAGGTCATTCTTATTAGATTTGATCTGTTGATCTTCATTTTTGCTTGCTCATGAATGTGAAATTCCTTCCCTCAGTTAGCGTTTTGTTTTCTTTTGCTCTCTGAAAACAGCATCACAACACAGTATTTCAGAAACTGGTGATCTGATGGGATTTTCACGCAAAGGCACAACCATCTCTAGGGAGAATAGTCAGAAAAAGAGAAATTATCCCAATCTGTGGGCAACAATGCCTTGTTGACGCCAGAGGTCAGATGAGAATGGCCAGACTGATTCAGGCTGATAGAAAGGCAACAGAAACCACCTGTTACAACCAAGGTCTGCAGAAGAGCTTCTCTGAATGCACAACACATCGAAACCTTGAAGCAGACAGACTACAGCAGCAGAAGGACACACCTGTGACACTCCTGTCAGATAAGAACAGAAAACTGAGGCTACACACTGGCTCACTAAAATTGTACAATAGAAGATTCGAAAAAATGTTGCCTGGTCTGATGAGTCTCAATATCTGCTGCGACATACAGATGGTTGGGTCAGAATTTGGCATAAACAACATGAAATCATGGATCCATCCTGCCTTGTATCAATGGTTCAGGCTGCTGGTGGTGTAATGGTGTGGCAGATATTTTCTTGGCACACTTTGGGATTCTTAGTACCAAATGAGCATTGACACACCTTACTTGAGTATTGTTGCTGACCATGTCCATCCCTTTATGACCAAAGTGTTCCCATCTTCTGATGGCTACTTCCAGCAGGATAATGCACCATGTCACAAAGTTCAGATCATCTCAAACATGACAACGAGTTCACTAAACTCAAATGGCCACCACAGTCACCAGATCTCAATCCAATAGAGAAACTTAGGGATGTGATGGAATGGGAGATTCACATCATGGATGTGCAGCTGACAAATTTGCAGCAACTGCATGATGGAATCATGCCAATATGGACCAAAATCAACCTTGTTGAATCTATGCCACTAACAATTAAGGCAGTTCTGCAGACAAAAGGGGGTCCAACCCAGTACTTGCAAGGTGTACCTAATATAGTGGCCTGTGAGTGTATATATATACATTTTTGTTTGTTTGTTTGATTTGATTAACTAAATTATTACATATTTATAATATAACAAGAAGGCCTCAAGTGGATCCAGTCTCTTATACATTTTCTCCTAATTCCATCCTGACACTGGAGCAAGGCATGGAGGATACTGCCATCTTCTGGTCTTTCACTTGAGTTAAATGCTTACAGTCCAAGAGGGTTTGAAACATTTCAACCTTATCTTTACATTTAATACATTAACAACAAATACTTTTTTTTTTTTTTTTTTTACTTGGCAAGCTCAATTTAGAAGCTAAATGAATTACTTTAAATTATATAATTCTGGTGTGGTTGCATCATTTGATGCATCAAATCCACCTGACTATCTTCAAATAACAAATATTTTAAATATTATCAGTATCTCAAATAAAAATTGATTTATTTTTAAGTAAGCATCGGTCAAATGTTTTAATGCCTCTTTCAGAGTACACTTTTGAAAACTTGGCAAGTTCCATTTAGAAGTTAATGACATGATTCTTCTCTATTAGTTCCGTCTTGATGTTTTGACATGACTAGAATCTACATTTCCTTGCGTACGTAACATACTGTACAGAACTCTTAAAATAGTGGCATATTCCATTTTTTCCCCACGAAGAGCAAGTGTCTGCTTGATGAGCATGAATGCTCTACGTTAAAGAGCACAACAGTGGATCAATTGATTGATTATATAAACAACTCAACAACCATCTGATCACTTCCCTGGAATGCAGTAGGTGACATCAGATGAATGATGCAGTATCTTTGGTGTAGAAAATTCACTGAAGAATGTGATGCTCTGTTTATTGCTAACAATACTCTAAAATACATATACAAACACTTCTTACAGCCTGCACCCTCTCTCTCACAGTTTCACAAATGCATTTTCTCAGTTCTTTCTGGGACAAGTGAAAAGATTATTTCTCAAATCACAGTCTAATTTCCCCCTTTCTACTCTTTCATTCCCCACTCTCACTGTTTCTCTTTCTCTCTCTCTAATTCTGTTTTCCTCAGGCAGTCATCCCTTCAACTTCCTGAGTCCTGACACTGATCCTATAATAAAAAGAAAACATATGATCAGACAGACCAGTCTAGAAACCAACACTTTTTTTCTCCTGAAAGGCTTAGAGAGTCTATTACCAAAGCTATGATGGAAACTCAGCTGCATATATTTCCATTGACAGAAGAAGCAATATTCATCATAAAGCAGATTGATGCATTCCCATTGGAGGGAGGAGAATGTCACACTTGTTTATAGGGGTGGTTTTCTCTCAATCTGACTCCCAAAACATGTGCCTTTGAGTCATTTACCTCTATATACAAACATGTGCCTTTGCTCATTGAGGACTGTTATATGATGCAGAGGACTCTAGACAAGAAAGCTTATTTTAGAGAGATCAAGTGCAGGATTCTGTCCAACATTCATGTGCGATGTTTTACTGATGGAGACAACATTACACACATGATTTTTTTGTCAGTGATGTGCAAAAAGAATCATTGTACAGCATTTGTATTTTTTTTATAATAAAATATTTAGATCTTTAGATCTAAAATCTGGGAACATTTTTATAAGAAAACCAGAAATAGAAAAAGGGAATGCTACTTCTAACAGTCATTAATACAGCAATGACATCCAATAAGCGTCCAATCTGACAATATTAAGCCATCAATATCACCAGAGCATGTAATTAGAATCAGGCATATAATTTCATACAAATAAAATATGCATGCAAAACTGATACTGCTAGGTGTCATACCTAAAATGCAAATAGAATATGAATGTGTAAGGACTAAAATGTAAATCACAGAGCTGTACATGCAAGTATGTCAATGAGCCATCAGGAGGAACAGTGCAGGGAAGTGAATCAGACAGATTGAACAGCTAAACTAGCCACTGAACTTCCTCAGCATGACTTTTCCAAGCACCCAACAGGGTTAAGGCAAGAACCAGCCAGAACATTATATCACAGCAGCATAAAGAAAGATCAAGTTAATTGCTTCCACCGTGAAATTTTGATTGTGTTGTCAGACCGAATTTCTCATAAAGTTCATAGACACGTGAACAGCTGTCAAAATCAGTTCCTACTCACCATTGGTCTCAACAGAGATAAAAAAGTCGAAACTTTCACATGTTTTCACATCTGAGAAGTAAAGTGTCCAGATTGGAAACATTATCCCACAAAAATTCCCCTTCATTCCAGCGAAAACATCCGATGTTCACTCAAAAGTCATCCTGTTTGTTTGAATGAAAACCACTTTCATTTCAAGCTTCTGCGGCTCCACGCTGAGAGTTGTGTGTCCAGTCCATCACTGAGCTCCTCTGCAGGTAATTCATCCGAAGCACATGCTGCCTGTTCAACTCACTACTTCTGAAGACCCACTACTCTGGCATTCCTGTCAAACACCACAAGCCAGTGACGAGGGAGTTATGGAGAGAGAGATTGTGACAGTGAGAGGCAGAACGAGAGAGAGAGAGAGGAAACGAGAGGTGACACAGAGTAACATCAGTTATTGCTCTGGCAGTTGAGACGCACAAGCCAAACCCCTGTAGCCCTTTATTCACTGCCACACTGCCTCTCGTTCTCTCTCTCTCTCTCTCCTGTTCCTTTCCTTTCTCTGAGAGCATGAATATGTTATTATGCTCACAAAAGCCTTATGTATTGTTTATGAATTACCAGCTTTCCAGTCAACAAAGGTTATTTTCATAAGAAACCTCCATTTCATTTCAGCTTCAATTTGATTACCAGCTAAAGAATAGAAGCCCTTCGGCCAAACCCCCAGCGGCTCCCCTCTGTTCTCCCTGGTTTTATTCATGCCCATTGAAAGACCTTTATTGCTTTCCTTTCATACTGACAGAGGGAAAAGCTTTTAGAGTAAACCATTGACAAAAAAATATTGCACAGCTATTTTGCACAATAACCATATGAAAGAGAGCAGCTGATGTATGCGGTGTGCCCTAGCTGCTCTTCTTTCTTTCTCTGTTTTATTTATATATTTCAATATTGTAAAGCACAAGTACAGAGAATGAATGGCAGTTTGTTCAGAGTGACGAGATAAGGTGTCTTGCAGTCCCACAGAACATGTAATTTTGAAACGATTGCTATCCAGGTCCAGGGCAGAGAGCAAGAGTTTGGCGTAGGGCAGTAGGTCTATAATGGAGCTGGTGGGTTAAACTGTCTGGCTTTGGAGAGTGTAGAAGGTCCACTGACAAATAAACCTTGGTGATTTTGGAAAGACTGAACCAATGGCGTAGAAGAATCATGCGGGGTTCCCCAAATAACCATTTAGTGAACAGTTTTTTCAGTAAATAACATTTTGTGCAATGGAAAGGTTTCATGTTAAAGGTTCGATAACACTTTATAATAAGATCCTATTACTTACAATTAGTTAATGCGTTTAAAGGTAGGGTAGGTAATTTCAGAGAGGCTAGTAATAGCTAGTTAGCTTCAAAAGCATAAGATCCCACCTTCCCTTCAGAGTGTTTCCAAAGCCATGCCTCCTTCAAAACACATGAACGCAGGTAACGCACAGCCTGAGCAGAGTCTGCAAAGCTTCCTTATAGATGGCGTTAAACTACCGGTGTCTAAAAGCACATAGCATTACAATAATAATGAACATAAACAACTTACAGAGCTCTGACTTGTACCACCTGACTGCATAAATCCAAGTCTGAGAACGTGACGTCACGGGTTGCCATCTCGTAATTACTGTTAAGACATGGAGCGAATGCAGAATCAGCTTACTCTGCATCCGAAATCGCGTACTGTCTGAGTAGGTTCTACATTTGAATTTGATTTTACTTCGCGACCGTTAAAAAAAGTTCTCTCTATATAGTATGAACATGTACCCTGGAAATCCAGAGTTCTCGCGAGAGCACAATTTGAATTTGCTCAGCGAGTTACTCTGGCATTGAGTAATGATGCTCATTAACTATGCCCTTGTAGCCGAGCTGCACCAATCACATCGGTGTATCTGATATAGGCGGGCCAGAGGCGAGCTAAACAGATGACGACAGCGCTAGTGACAGCGCAATCACGACAGTGATTGGTCGTAGTGTTATCCAATTGCGTGCAGTGAGATTTTCAAATGCATGCTTGGTGCTGCTAGCCTAGAAATCTAGACGCACCCTAGTGGCAGCAAAATTTATTTTGCAGCCAGTGTGTAGTCTAGCAACTCTCCGTTGACTTTCGAGCTGGAAAAACCAAACTCTAGTCAGGCCAATCACATCGTGTATAGAGTAGGCGGGGCAGGCTTAACAAAATGACGACAGAGTTGCGATGGTTCCCTGCTACTTGAAAACAAAGAATGGCTGCTGCTGCTGGCGAACAGCGGTCTTTTGAATCGGCTTTGGCCGCGACTCTGGAGGACTTGGAGTTAAGCTTTTCTTTGAGAAAAGAGCAAAGAACGGCACTTAAGTCATTTTAAAAAAAGGAAGATGTGCTCGGAGTTTTGCCGACTGGATACGACAAAAGTTTAATATACCAACTAGCTCCGCTGGTGGGGAAACGCATGGGACTGATTGGTTGCTCTGATTGGTTGTAGCGCTATCCTATTGCGTACAGAGGGATTTTGACAGACAACCGTTTATCCCGCCCCTCGGATTGAGCCGTGCCAATGGTGAGTTGCCAGACCTAACATCTTGATGTAGGTCTGGCTGGCCAGGCTATGGTGCTGCCCCTCGAGTTGGGCGATTTTCATTACTCGATGCCAGACCCTTAATCTTTCAGATTTGGGTCTGGATTTCCAGGCTAATGAACATGGGTTGTATCAATGAAATTCGGACGTACTACTTCCGCCATGTTGTTACTGTCACCTGACCTACCAGTTGCGTCGCTTCACTGCCATTCATAAATCCTCTCCTGTGGCCTCATGGGAGAGTAAAGTGTCCATCGAATGCACACTTAAGAATCTCGGCGGAGGTCATCCGGGGACTTTTCGCCCACTGTTTTTCTAATACTATGTATTCGGACATAATACTCTTTTGATGTAGGGTAACATGGGGTAAGATTCCCCCCTTAAGATCAATTTGCATTTACCTCTAAATTGTAACACATTTAGATATAACTTTGGCGTGTGCAGGATGATGATCCATCAGCCAATGTGTTATTATAGGAAATAAATAGAAACATTTGCTAATTTATTTGTTATAGGACAAAATATAAAATTATTCAAAGAGGCCATCTTACCCCAGTACTGCCCAAAACCCCATGTGTGAGCATGGACCGGACTCTCTTTAGCCTTTCACTTCTGTGGAAGGGTTAACAAAAACCAGGCGAAACACGAAAGACAGCAGTCAGGGGTAAATCAGACGTTTGTTCCAGACACAAGAGATAGGAGCGAGCACAAAGGTGTTCTTCATTCACCTGTCTGTCGTTAAGAAAAGCGGACTCTATGCTGAGTTATCACAGCGTTTGATCTGTGCGTTAAAAGATGAATTAGATGCTCTTTTATGCGTTTTATGAGTCTTTGTATTTATGTAAGAATATTCAGCAGTAGACAAAGGTGACTGATCCATTATTCATCCCTGGGCTAAGGCAGGTCTGGCAGTTTGAAAAGAGGCTGACATTTGAGCTTTTTCACCAACATCTGCAAAATTATATCCTTTCCATTGTGAGTCAATGAGGGGCAGTCAGCATCCATAAAATAATGAAATGTGGCCTGTCACTTTCATAAGGCTGAAAGTACAACCTTAACCCTTTTGTGGGATAAATGGAAAGAAGACAGAGCTTTTGTCTTTCATCTAGCGTTGTTCAGTCTAATAGGGTTTAAGATTTTATCTTAAGAATTGCTTAAACGCAGCGTTCTTAGTCAAGCAGAAATACAAAGTAGGCCACCATGGGATATAATCAACTTTTTAACCAGTGCGTGATGTATTTAAACATGACTGAGATCAAATTATGGACTTAAATTGTTTTAATATAAGAACTAAACTACTTTAACTCACGGTGAACGAGCTTCTTGGATCAACATCTTTGTTGATCCTGGAGCAACATTCCATTCAATTCCATTCAATCCAGTCGGATTTGAGGGACAAGTTTACAGTTTATGTCAAGTTTCAGCTTACAACCAGGGTTAGGTGCTTCTACATCAGTGTTATTCCCCTCTGTATTAGGGAGACGTTTTGTGAAGGGTTAGGGGTAGGGATAGGACTAAATTTTTTAGTCAGGAATGTTGTTCCAGAATCAACAAATTATGTTGGCAAAATCATGGCCTATAACTCACAATGCCAGGAGTGAGTGGGTGGTTACCAAGGCATTGCTATGCAGTTGCTAAGGTGTTCTGAGTGGCTTATGGGGTGTTGCTAAGTGGTTGCTATGGTGCTCTGGGTGCTCTGCTTACTATCCTAAGTCTATACTGCTATGGCTTAGAGCTGGACGATTAATCGCTAAAAGATCGCAAAATTCGCAATCTCGATTCATACAATCACGCGATCTCACTCCTAAATGACCACGATTTTTTCAAATAATTAATTCAAATTAATTAAACATTTTAAATAGACTGCAGCAGTTAACATTTTGTCAGAACCTCTAGTAAATTATTATTTTGTTTAGTTGTCTGTCTCTTGAGTATCGTGATCTTTATTTGAAACAAGAAAATCGTACTCTACTATGGCTTGGGTCTTTCCATCAGTGTAAGTCTATTAAATTATTATTTTTTTAACTCATTTTATAATCTACCAGGTGAAAAATGTCAGTTTAAAGTATAAGCATTGGATCTTAGTCAAGTTAGATGTCAAATTACCCCAGACAGCAACATAGTGCCGGCCCAGATCCGGCCCACATTTGGTACGCATGGAATCCACATGTACCAGATGTGGCCCGGATCTGGGCCGACACTATTTTGCTGTCTGGGACAGTCTTAACATCTTAGGTCAGGCCTAAGTTTTACAGACAAAGGGCCAGATTTACTAAACAATGGAAATTAGCATGAGAGCTAAATTCCAAAACAGCACTGATGGGAGTGGAAAGTTCTGCACGTGATCCACTGATGACGCATGAATAAAAAAAACACAGACGCAGCCGGATCATTTCTATAATGACCAACACAATCTACCAAGAGCAGCACAAATTAGCGTCTGGTTTAAGACATGCTTTTTTTGGGGCGGTAAATAATGGTGCAAATACCAGTAAATTGACTAGGACAAAGCTTAGTAAATCACCTTCCGTGATTATTTTAAATACTCTCCTCCCATAAATTTTGCGTCTGGAAAGGGAAACTCCTACAAATACATATGCAATAAGGTCAGCCGCACAAATAACTGTTCAAGCCTTTTCAGCGCAAATTTTTCACTGCGTGTCTTTAGTAAATCCTGACAGTAGTTTTTTAACGGCAAAAGAGGGTTTGCGCTAGCCTGGCTGCGCCCTCCTACGCACTTCCGCTCAATTTCATTTTCCTTCAGTACTACGTCTGGGACTGCTGTATATTCTTAGGTTTCCAGAAATAAATTTTTTGTAGGACCAATCAGCGAACAGAGGGAGTGGCTGAGAACGATGACGTTGATGTGATCACACACATGACTAGCGTCGGCCAATAGTGAGCCTACGTGTGACGTACAACACCGACGCGCTGCTCTATCAAACCAGAGCCCGTCTACGGAGAGCCTTGGCACTTCCTATTAGCCCCATTGTATCGATCTTGGTTGCAGTTCCATTAGAATTCCACTGGGGGTGATCGCGGGCGAGTGCAGACTGAATGGGAGTCTATGGGGCTAGACGGCTAAATGTGTCTCTTTCACCCGATTCCCGTTGAGAAATCTCAGATTTTATTGTAAGTTTTGCAAGTTCAACATGGGTTATAGGTCGAAAGTTGAATGAACGAGTACTTATTTATTTTCGATTTCTTACAGGTTGAGTTGTTGTTGCCCATAACACGCTAGCATTCTGCTAATGACGTCAGCATTCTGACGTCATTGACATTTTAAAAGACTTTTTAAACCAAATAAGTGACTCTAAAAAATCTAACACCCAGCAATGTGTAATTTCTTTGCATCTCCTTTCGAATACAACATTCAAATTACTAGACAAAAAATTATATCCTGAGAAAAGTGGATTTTGAGGGTTTTTCGCCATAGACCTCCATTCATTCTGCACTCGCCTGCGAGCGCCCCCGCATGGACAGAGACGTGTAACTGCAGCCAGTCCAGAAACCGGAAGTAAGCAGAGAGTGCCAATTCTCTTCCTATTAGACATTCTCTGATCAAACTACGTGAAAAGACTCGAGGCACAGAGAGAAGGAAATGAATAGTGGAATAAAGTCGTTATTTTTGTTTGTTCTTGCGCACAAAAAGTATTCTCGTCGCTTTATAAACTTTATAAAAGACAGACATCTTATTCTAAACATAATCCTCTGATCATTCGGACTTGTTTCCGGCCGGTTTCGGCGCATGACATACGTTACGACCACACGTTAGCGATTGGCTATGGCAGATCCTGAGTGACTCTGGGCAGATCCAATAGTTTTGAACTTTAACAGAGAACCCGCCTACAAGGAAGTAAACGTTTCTCAATGGAGAGAGGCCAGACTCTCTGTACAAATGAAATGTACAAGAGTCTGGTAGAACCAGGCTAGGTTTGCGCTGGCGCAAGCTAGTAGCCTAAATCTGGCAATATTAACCAACTGCAGAACCATACATCATAGCAGTGTGAGGATGACAGCGCCAGCCTAACAGTCTGATGCCGGAAGTGGGCGGGGTAAAAGCATCTAAGGGGTGGAGATGGGTAGGTTTAGGGGTGGGTTTAGGGATCAGGGGGTGGAGATGGGTAGGTTTAGGTATGGTATATGTAAGGTGGATATGTATGGTATGCAGTTCCGGCATCAGACTGTTAGGCTGGCGCTGTTGTCTTCACACTGCTATGACATATGGTTCTGCGGTTCTGCAGTCAGACCTATCTCAAATCTGGCCCAAAATCATTTAGACAGACACATTTTCAATGTTCTGAAACACTGCAATCAAATCTTTTTTGTAATGTCCATTTATAATATTTTATTAACCAGGCAGTATACTAAACATACTTTGAAGTTTAACAAGTAAAAATACCACAGTGAGACAAAATACACTTGTTTTAAAGGAGCCGTATGTAAGATTGTGGCCAAAACTGGTACTGCAATCACTTTCAAATTACTGTAGAGCGGTGTATCCCCTCCCCCTCCCCCCTGACTCGAGGTTGCCAGATAGGCTGCAGGATCCAGCACGAACGTTTGTAGCTGCAGCTGTGGTAACTAGAGCAGAGCTGGCAACCCGGATGCCGAAACACTACTGACTTTGTGATTGGTAGATAGGTGGAGGGTGGCGCTTCAGGCCAAAACACAACATGACAACATCAACATCAGTTGAGGGCTGCAACTTCACTTTTTAAATGACAATATCCTGGCCGGACTACTGTTGTCAGTGATATAAGTATTTGAAATTAACATGATTTCTTAATGTCTAGTGACATATCAGGGCCATTTTATGATTAATTGAAATACATTTCTTACATACAGCTCCTTTAAAGATACATTTAAAACAAGTCTTAATATCTTATGCAGTGTTTTAAAGATTATTTGTATTTTTAGATAATTATTAAGCAGCACAACTGTTTTCAAATTTGATAATAATAATAATAAAAGTGTTTTGAGCAGGAAATCTGCATATTACAATGTTTTCTGAAGGATCATGTGACACTGAAGACTGCAGTAGCTAATGATGCTGAACGTCGGCTTTGCCGTCACAGGAAAAAATGACATTTTAAAGTGTATTAAAACAGTTTAATATTTAATTTAAAATATTTCTGTTAAATACAGCCCCAATAACCTAGTACGAAAATAATAAAAAACATTGTGTAGGCCTACATCCCACAAAGCTTTGTTTTCATTCACACAAAATTAAATGTTGTCTATCCTGACTAAGGCCGTGACAAGCATAATTTTGAATAGCATAATGTGAATAGAAATGGAAGTGACACTTGCCCTTGTGTAAAGACATTATATATGTGGAATATCTTTCTGCTATTCATCACAGTCTGACAGTCCATGTACAGTTGGGAATTTGATTTGGTTAACACAATTAAAACTTTTGAGACACACAGAGCGGCTCAATTAAGTGACATTTAACATTTTCTGTCTATCTCTGTACCATTCTCTTCAGTTCTCTGGGCTTTGTCCTTATGTAAATGTGTCCTAAACGTCAGTCTTTCTCAAAATGTCAAAGTTGCCTCAGTTCTGACACAAAAGAACAACCTGCCTCCTTCTGCATGAGCCTCAGCCAGTGATTAAATCTCCCACAATGCCTTGCTGTCCCTGAGGATTGTGAGTCTTTGGAAGCGTTTGGTGCGAGTCATTGTTTGCCATAATAGGGTGGAGGTGGAGGTAGCGATGTTGGAAAAACAGAAATGAGACACACACACACAAAAGGTTTTTACACACCTGCACCGCAGCCCTGTGGGTTGAAATATTGATGTGCCAACATCACAAACAATGCTAAAGGTATGAACAAACCAGTGACATTTTCATCATAATCCAGATATTCTTTCTTACAATACACAGAAATAAAAGAAACAGCAGAGGAGACGTCAAGCCAGGAATTTAGATTGCAAATGAATATTGAGTTTGGTCGGAGAGACGGCACAGAAATAACTTGATGTGGAGAGAAAGAAAGAGAAACATTTGAACACCCATCACATTACCGGTGTACACAAAAACAGAATCCAAAATCCACTCACTTCTCTTGAGTTTCAGCCTTTTCTGTTCGGCAGCTTCCATGTGCATCTGTTGCCATCTCAGCCCTGGATTATCACAGACAATGGGAATGAAACAATAGAGGAAATAACAGAAAGAAGGTTTGTGCCATGTCTGTACTGTGGGCAGTGCATAGAGTGCTGGGGCTATATTCAATAAATGAACAACTGAAGTTTGTCATGCCGTTTTGTCATGGCAATTGACTGGCTAGCCAACAGGGAACGTTCTCAGAACTTTGGCTGACATTCTAAAAAGTTATGAACAAACATTTGTTCAACATTTTGTTAACATGTTCAAATGCAGATTAAAATCCTCATTGTAAAATAACAGTGTCTGATAATATACACTACTGTAGGTAAGATAAGATTCAATAAGATAAGATTCATCCAATTAAAGGCGTCATGACATGGATTTTTTTTACTATTATTTGAATGTTCCTTGAGGTTCACTTATATTAATAAAGTTTTTTTGTTTTCACACACACACACACACACACACACACACACACACACACACACAAAACGATTATATCCAACTTTCATAGGAAACAACAGCCACTTGCTCTATGCACGATCGCTTCCGCGTTTTGTCTCAGCCTTTTAAAGTGACGACTGCAGACCTTTGTATGCGATGTGATGTTAAATCTCTCACGTCGAATGTTGTGAATCCACTCTCAGCGTGTTTCTTCGTCCACAGGAAAAAAGTGTGGTAACTCAGTATAGAGTTAAACTTTGAGGAGGCCTCACATAAAGGTACACAACAATGTTCAGTTGAACTAGGCTACTGTCTTTCCGCCGTTGATATTTAAACTTTCTGGAAGCCATCACTACAGTGTTTAACTATATAATACTTCAATTATAAATCACTGTCAAATTAAATGTATTAAAGTTTTGCAGCTAGTACACTTCGCTATCTAGAACGCGCAATGCGGAAGTAAAGACGCTGGCTGAGATTCTACCGGTTATACGTCAGCAGCGTTCGTGCATGCGAGAATGCATTTTGAAAACATTTTCTAAAATGGTCACCTCCATACAAAGCATTAAATAATTTACTTGCGGTTTGTGATGCAGCTGTTGTCAGATCCAATAACTGGCTGCTTCATCTTCCAACAAAATTTTCTTTGCGAACTCTCCATTACACTGTGCCTCGTTTACAAAAAAAGAAAAATGTTCTGAACAAACATTTTATCCTCCTACGCAATCCGGGATGCCATTAAAATAAACCATTCACTTGTTTCCAAGCTGGGATCCTACTGTAGTCTGTACAGAGACGCAAATGAGCTGTTTAAACTGGACTCGTCAAAGAAGCGAATGTTCTTTCACTCTTCCTTTGTCCTGTAGACAGACTTGAGTTGACACAACGTTCACATCCAGGCTGCGTACGAATTCTTATACTCTCTTGAGTATGTACTTATTTTAAACAATTACTTCACAACCGCTAAAAAAGTACGTTCCATATAGTAAATGTAATCTGGATGTATTACATTTGCCATGTTGTCATTATCATGTGACTTACCAGTGTCATTTACATTGTTTCACTGCGATTCATAAATCCTCTCTCCCGTGGCCTCATGGGACAGTAAAGTGTCCATCGTATGCACACTTCAGAATCTCAGCGGAAGTAGTAGGGCATCCGGGTACTTTTTTGTCTACTCTTTTGAGTACTGTGAATTCAGACATACTTCTTTTATCACATGCTGTTTTTCGTCAACTATATAGTAGGGAAGTATGCGATTTCGGATGCAGCCCCAGTGTAGGCAAATGTCAGCTGTTAAGCAACTGAATGCTAGTGGGCGGGGCCTATGGTGCGATGATGTGTAACTATTTGTCAATTACTTGCTCTGGAGGCAGTCATATGCAAATGTTTTGCCCATGTGACATCACTGGTCACCCAATATCAAAGCGAGCTGTTTTTGGAGCTTGATTAAATAAATGCTTTGTTTATAATGAGGACATTTTAAACTATGAAACTTCCAGGATTTTTTTTTTAATGGTACAAAGACCTCTTAGTACATGTCAAAAGATCAAGGCATGTCTGATTTCTCATGTCATGACTAATAGCGCAAAAAAGGAATGAGACAAGCACAAATACCTTTTAAAGAGTCACAGTAAGAATTTGTATTTATTTAATTAAATCAGCAAGAAATATAGAGTAAGACAGCGAGAGTGCTTTGGGAAGAGAAAGTAGTCGAGGTTATCTGGAAATTTCACAATACACAGTCATTTTGCAGTAGACAATATTTCATTTAAATACATAAATTAGACAGACAACATAGAAGACTCTTAATCTGTCAGTTCCTAACCACAGATTCAGTGTTCATTTAAAATAAATCTTGCATACGGTTTTCTTACAAAGGTTCTTTGAAATGCTGACAGAGCTAGAAATGCTGACAAAATTCTGGAAATCTCTTTTTCCAAAAAAGGCACATTTCTGAGCATTAAATACAATAAAGGATTATTTCTGTACAAAACAAAAATCTGTGAATGCACAATTAGGGTTAAAGGACCATAATAAAAGTAAAAAAAAAAAAAAAAAAGATACAAGCTGCAAGGTGCAAAAGATCAACCGGACGAAATTAAAACTGAGGTTATTGTAAAAGCAACTTTGAAATGTAACCATTTAAGACTAGTTCCCTCAGATTTGTCTCCAGTATTGCATTGCAAGGTTTTCCATTGGAAAAATTCTACTGAATGTCATCACTTATTGAACATATTGGCTAATGATTCTTGAAGTCAGAGGACGCAGGCAGTGATGCAGGCCTGGCAACATTTGTAGGTACAGTGTGTCTATCATCCCTGAGACTCCCAGTTTTAGACTAGGAACCAATGACATCTGTGACGGTGAACTAAGTGATCGAACTGCAAGAAGTTTTTTTGGCAGCTTTGCCAGACCACACCTGATCCGGTAGAGACGAGAAGTATGTTTCTGCTAGATGATGTCTAGCCTCAATACATTTCCTTATATCATTAGCATATCTGAAAATGGGTTCAACTAGATACTTGGCACTGGCAAACAAACAAAAAAGGCAGGTTCAAAAAAGGCATACTACTGTGACTGAGGGGGATCAAGTCCAATTTTGTCACAATTTTTACAAGCATTTTTGGTCAGGACTTAGGAATACACAGAACACACAATTATCAGATGTGGTTTTCATTTCTAAATGCACAGATGGGATCACAAATTAGTCTCGTCCCAGGACGGGTCGTTCATACTCTTTAACACTTTCCTGACGATCTTCTCCAGCTCTTTCCGTGCCTTTTGTTCTTCTTCAAGAGTTCGCTTCATTCTCTTGTTATCCTGGTGATGTAAAATCAGAGCATCCGGGTCACGGCACCAGATTTTGACTTTCAACGAAATGGCATCACATTCAGCATAAAGGAACGTTTGCGTGTGTCATGTGGACTGACCTGCTTAAGTTCTTGAACCTCATCCCTTAAGGCATACACTGTATCCACCAGACTCCTGCAATGAATATCCAGACGAAAAAATCATGAACAACTACAAGACAATTAACTTTTTTATGTGCAACATTATTGGAAGATTAATCATGATAAATGACTGCATTAAACTGAGAGCCCTAATGACAATTCAGCAATATTTTAATGCAAATTAACTGCATAAAGCTGTGATCGAACCTTTCTTCGAGCACGGTTTGACCATTGCTCTTTGTCTCTTCCACAATGATTTTCTCCTCCTCTGGAAAAAGCATATGTGGCCCTGGCTCTTTCCTTGATCCTGAAAGAAGTTTAACAATGTAAGGTTAACAACTGAACTGTAACTGGTTAACAGACTCATTGACAAACTGTGTCAACTGTACATATATCTTTATAGATTTTATTCTCTCTTTTTTTCAGTTTTAGTTAATTATAGTAACTGAATCGTACAGAATTTTAGGATGGGGCACTATTAAATGTGAATGCTTCTGTCCTATGAAAGCCATGGAGCAAAAGCAGTGAAAACATCTTTCTTGCGCTTTCATGTCAACCATCTCTTCAATATGTTCCCAACTACAACTAACTTCTATTAAAGCCCTCAAAAACAGCTCGTCACTTTCAATGCAAACAAAATAAAAGAAAAAAGTGTTTTAATTTTGATGTGTATATACGAGCAGCAGCTCTTACGGGACATAGAACCAATTCTGTTAGTGTGAGTTATCCATATAGTGTCATAGTCCGAGTCTTCGGATTGGTCAGAGGGAAATCCGCTGCTACGACAACCCACAGCATCCACATACGATTGGCCAACATCAGCCAGCACATGATTATGCATCAAATCAGTGCCCTGCCATGCTAATCAGGGATGGGGAAATCAAACCAATCATATTGGAGAGGACGGGTGGGTTGAGAGGATGGACCAAACCAAGATGAGTAAAGTGAGGGACGCCCAATAAATTATATATAAGTGACAAAAGGAAATAAAAAAAATATAACAAAAAGCAATAATAATGGTAGGACAACATAAGAGAGAAATGGGTGAAAAAGAAAGGAATGAAGGAAGGGAGAGGAAAAGAGACAAAGATGCATGTTAAAAGAGCAGAAAATATTAGATTGAGCAACATGGTAAAGAGTCAACACACATTTAAATAGAGAATGCCACAAGAATTAAAAAAAATAATCAAAAGATGTTGCAGTATTTTGCAGACATATCGAAGAATGTTTATCAGAGACTTCAGTAGGACTTAAAATATGGGCCTTCTAGCCCAAATACACTACCGTTCAAAAGTTTGGGATTGGTACGATTTCTTTTGAATGTTTTTGAAAGAAGTCTCTTATGCTCACCAATGCTCTATTTGATCAAAAATACAGTAAAACAGTACTGTTGTGAAATATTATTACACATTATTTAAAACAACTGTTTTCTGTTTTATATAATTTAAAATGTAATTTATTCCGGTGATGGCAAAATGTTATTTTTGACAAATGATGACACATTATTTTTCAGCATCATTACTCCAGTCTTCAGTGTCACATGATCCTTCAGAAATCAATTTGATATGCTGATTTGTTGCTCAATCAATGTTGAGAACAGTTGTGTTGCTTAATATTTTTGTCAAAACTGAATTTTCTCTACTGAAAATTTCTTTACTGTCATTTTTGATCAATTTAATGCATTCATACTGAATAAGGAATTCATTTCTTAAAAAAAGAAAAATAATACTGACCCCAAACTTTTGAACGGTAATGTATATTTGAACCTTTAAATTGGCACAATTTTTTTTTGACGGTATTATGTGGGATGTTATAGTTCCTTCACTCATTACACTCGTGTCACACAGTCTGGGAATATGATTTCACACAGATTTCAAAGAATATGAAAATCACAAGAGAATACATGACACACGTAAAGAGTACATACTTGAGTTGAGTGTTTGCCGTGTTTTAGCGCTTGTGCAGTATGCTTCGATCACTTTCAGGATCTGAGCATCCTCCTCCAGAGCTGCAGTGCCTTATGGGAAACAAGAAGTGCACAAAAGATTTAATTGATCAGGTAACACTGTGAGATGATTGTAAAGGGACTGTTTTCTTGCAAACAGTAAACACAGAAAGCAATGCATGTGACATGTTAATATAATAAATACATCACATGTATTTTTTTACATGTTTACATCTGGTCATTTCATGCGTTATCTTTATCCGATTAAGAAAAGACTAGGTGCAAAAGCCCTCCGAAACGCTTTCGAGACCGATTTACATTTGATCACTCAAACCACTTCAGATGGTGGTCTGAGACGCTTTCCGAACGAAACTGGACAAGTGTAAATGCATCTAGTTGTTAAAACCACATGTACATTTTACATCTCCCTAAATTTTAAAAAAATGAACGTGTGAGAGCATGTTATAGGCTATATGACATGTTACAGCCAGATAACACATCGCCACAGATGAGCAGCTGCGTATCTCTTCAGCAAGCCGACGTGTGAACCGCTTCAAATGAAATCTCGGACACTAAACACAAAATCATCTTCATTAAAAGTAGTGATACTAAATGATCTTACCAGTGCTGATGCCGCTCTCTCTCTACTATTGCGGTCTGTAATCTTGAAATTAGCTGATGATAAATAAAATGCAGTTGCTTTCGTTGACCTGACCTCCATTAAAATTGCATATAGCGCGGGGTCAGATTTACATCCGTTATGCAGAGACACATTTATGTGGCCAAGTGTAAATGGAACCGTTTTAACAAATGAGATCGCTATCCGATCAGTAAGAACACTAAGTGACCAGTTGTAAACAGGCCCTAAAAGAACTTAATTTTTTTTATAGAGTCACGAGTGTCATACTTTTTCTCACAGCAAATTCCTCATCAGATGGCTTCCTCTCAGACTTTCTTTTGGGCAGAAGCTTCTTCATGCTTTTGGGACTTTTACTGAGATCCTGAAGACATACGGAAATTAGATGCAAATATGCAAATTAAAAAAATACCTCCATACAAAATAATGCTTTGCTAGTAAATACTTTGTTTCATTCACAAATCCAGAGTGTATCATATGTAAATCACTGTACACACATTGGTTTATAGCTAGTCTTCTGTTAGAGATGCTGTTAGTGTGTTAACATACAAATAACATCTACCTCTTTGTAACACAACGCGGCTGAGGGTTTTAGGGGCGGTGCAGGTCGGAGGCAGCTGAGACTCCAGGGCTTCTGGGTTTTGGGGGGTTCAAGGGGCCCCCACATCATCCCACTGTGAGGAGTTCCAAGTGAAGAGAGATGAGGAAGAGTGTGGTAGACTGGAGATCCGCTTGTACTGCGATTCTCTGAGTGTCTGGACGGGGTGAGAGGGTGTGACGGCAGCTGAAAGGGAAAGAATAGATCAGATGAGTGACTGAATAGCACTGAATTTCTGTCCTTTTCAATATAGGTAAGACTTAAAAAAAATTTGACAGAAATTAATACTTTTATTCTACAAGGACGCATTAAATTGATCAAAAGTGACAGGAAAGTTGCAATGTTGCTTTTTTTTTACTCATCATCAAAGAAATGTATCACGGTTTCCACAAAAGTATTAAGCAGCACAACTGTTTTTAACACTAATAATAAGAAATGTATCTTGAGCAGCAAATCAGCATATTATAATGATTTCTGAAGGATCACGTGACACTGAAGACTGGAGTAATGATGCTGAAAATTCAGCTTTGTCATCACAGGAATAAATTACATTACTATATATTAAAATAGAAAACAGTTATTCTACATTGTAATAATACTGTCCTGTATTTTTTATCAAATAAATGCAGTCTTGGTGAGCATAAATATTTTCTTTCAAAAACTTTAAAAGATTTTACTCACCCCAAACTTTTGAACGGTAGTGTGTATGCGTTTGTGGAAAGTGCACGTTTCTCACCGTATGGCAGGGAACATTCTGTGGTTTCAAGTTGCTGGTTGAAGTGCGTTTGGTCTGCCGGTGTAGATGATCCACCCAGTCCTGAAGATCTAGCTGGTTATTACAGATTACCTGGATCCGCTCGATCATACTTCCTGCATGCAAAAACATCATCAAATAGCAATATTAACATGTAAAAACCATGAGGACAACTGTCTGGGAAACTTACCAGATATTTCAAAAGCATTTTTTGTGGTGTCACTGTCCTCTATTTTATTAACAGCCATTCCAGTCAGAGGAAGCTTCCCCTGCGCAAGTCAATCAACCAATAAACTGTCAACATTTTAGAGCATACATGACCAACTAAACAGCCGATATTCATTCTGATGGAGTAATATGAGACAACAGCGTAATAATGGAATAATATGGAGTCTGAGATCCGGTCCCTCCAGGATTTTGCAATCTTGTGATGAAATGTGAATTTATTAAATTCATAACATTATTTAACTGGATACGCAAGTTTTACATTTTTATGAACGCAATCATGTAAGCTGTGAAAATTGCAAAAACAATATTACAGCAATAGACAATATTATAACTATTATATTGTCAAAATATGAAATATACAGTGTGTACAATTTTTGTACTCTGAAAAGCAGTATCAGGAATATTTCTAGTGTCACCATTTGACTTATGCATGGGAGTGCCAGGACCACAAGTGATTTCAGTAATTATGCAAAAAAATATATATAATTATTATTATTTATATAACAGCAAAATCATTTACCTGGTAAATGAAACCACTCATTCGAGGACTGGCAGACAACATGAGAAGAATGTGAGGAAACAGCAGGAGGTATCGCTCGTTTTTCTCCTGAGGAAGCAGAATATTACAATGAAGATTTCATTTTACTGAATTCAAAATCAGTAAATTAAAACCTTTTATAATACTCTTATTAATATGGATGATATCTGGATCCTCTTAAACCAAGTTTTTAATTCAGGGGTCCATAAAGAAGATATAAAACATTTGGAATGCGTTATTAACTATTAACTAACCAATGATTTGTTAATTACTTTAAAAGGCACACTATGCAGTTTCCCTTTTTCTCAAACAGCGACCCCTAGAGTCACTGTGGAGTACTTGTATTTAACGTTACTGTCGTAAATACCACTCACGCAGAGCCGTCTCTGCACTCTTCCGACCGTGCTTTCTTCGTCGACTCTGCCATGATTCAAGTCTGAAATGCGTGCTAGTGTCTTCCATCGAGTTTGATTCATATGTTGTTGATGTATGTGACATCGTGCCGTAAAGCAAGTTGTGATTCTCGCGAGATTTGGCGGGGCGCCACCTCTCAAACTTGCACTGCTGGTTTTTCCACCCCTGCTTTGCTATCGGCATGATTCGCCCTACTACGAGTTTGTTTACCATCGAAATAGTTTCGAAGCTGTTATATTAAGGTACAAATCTTGCATAGTGTGCCTTTAAATGTAAATATAGCTTGTTACACTGGGTGTCCCTGATGGTTGTTTGAATGCTTAAAGATAAGATTATTCGATGACATTCACCTCAGCGCCGTGGTTCTGGATGAGGACTTGAGACATGTAGAGAACCGAGCCCAGGGTCTTAATGCCCTCCCCTTCCCAGCCCCGAATAGACTCCATCAGAATCTGCAGCTCAAGCTCCTTCCTCTTCCTCACTTCCTGACACTGGGCCTGAAGACACAACAATAAACACACAAATAAGCACAGCATCCCATCCTGAAAGATAACATCACTCAGACAAACAGCTCATCATCATTCTCACACATCTTTCATGCTTTAATACTGGTGAAAATCAAAGAAAATCCACGATGTTGACCTTATAATACTCACCGAAAGATTTTTAAACACTGTCATGCTCTTCTGAATGTCTGGATAATCTGGATGAAGCGCCTGGGCAGAACAAAGAAAGAATATGAGCGAGTTAAACTGGTTTACTCTACGTTTATTCACACTACCAATTAAATTGATCAAAAGTGACAGTAAAGGCGTATATAACATCTGTATCTTTATATTGCTGTTCTTTTTAATTGTCAATTCATCAAAGAATCCTCTAAAATTTTAATTATAGGTATGTCAGAGTTTGAGTTTTTTTAATACAAGTAATAATTTTATTCAGCAAGGACACAATAAATTGATCAAAAGTGACATTTATAGGCCTGGTTCCACAGACAGGGCTTAGATTAAGCCAGGATTAGGCCTCTTGAGACAAAACAATGGCAGTAATATATTTTAAGATACGTCAGTGCAAGTTGCTTTCAGTTAAAACGGTTAAAACATACATTTTAGTCTGGGACTAGGCTTAAGCCTTGTCTGTGAAACCGGGGGATAATGTTATGAAAGATGCTGTAAATGCTGTTCTTTTGAACTTTCTATTCATCAAAGAATCCTGAAGAAATGTATGGAAATGCAGCTGTCATCACAGGAATGAACTACATCTTAAAAGATATTAAAATAGAAATCTGTTACCTTAATGGTAATAATATTTCACAATATTACTGTTTTTACTGTATTTTTGATCAAATAAATGCAGCCTCTGTGAGCATAAGAGACTTCTTTCAAAAACTTCTTTGAAAAAAATCTGACCAACCCCAAACTTTTGATCGGTCGTGTACATACAGACAGTGAGAGCGGTCCAGTACCTCCATGTGCCGCTCCATCTCTTTCAGTAGTGTGGGGTATTTCTCCAGTCTCAGGAAGGGTTTGCTCAGGCCTGTGGTGAGTGTGAGGATTCCAGGGGTGTTCGCACCTTTACTTTCCATAAACTCTCCTAGTTCCTCACTGAAACATACAAGAAGCCACTGAAGTCATTAGAAATGTTGCATAGACTGTATTTTTGACACACACACAAAAAAACGTTGCCATATGTCAATCATTAATGCACCGGGTTCCTGTGAGTGCATACATGTGGCTGTGTTGTTTGTGGACATTTCTAGTATCATGTTCATTGTGTTGTGTTACGCACCTGTGTTGTGTGAGAACGTTAACCGCAGATGGATGGTTGGAGCAGTAGGTCACGTACAGACTCCTCATCTGAGGAATGAGGGACAGGAAGAAGCCTCCTATTCTCTGCTGACTATCTGGAACTCTGCACACAACACACATTTAGAAACAACTAATGATAAAGCTGAACAGAGCTGAATTCATAACTACCACTAGATGTCGCTGTTGCCTGATTGAATGAAGGAGAACTCTTACTTGACGCTTTCCTCCAGTGAATGCACCAGTGTCTGCTGGAAAGAGCTGATCTCCTCTAGATTTCCCATGATGTGACTGATATCTGACACGCTGAGCCTAGAAAGAGAGAGAGAGAGATTCAGTATTCACCTACTGTCATCTCTGTTTATGTTGGACTCTTGGTTTGTGTTCTTACCTGTCGGTGGGCTGCAATGCTCTCAGATATGTGGAGAGGAGAGTCTGCAGCTCTTTACAGTATTCGGTCTCAGTTTGTACAATATTCTGAACCACCTGTGCATTTGACAAAAACCAACAACAGTTACGCATGTGCGACTATTTTAGTAGAGATAGATAGATATTAACAGTTGTGCAAACAATGTAGGACATAATATTAAATGCCTAAAGTAACTAATGGAAGCTAATGACAGTGAAGTATACATACATGCATTGTATAAATCTGTAAAAAATAATCTATAATAAATATTTACATGTAAATTGACATGGATGCTGCTGATCCTGAGGGTTAAAAGCATCAGCCTCCAGGGAAAAAAAGGGCTAAGTATGTATGATTTGTCTCTTATTCTCATCCTAATGCTCAACATTCAGACAACGATATGTGGGAGAATTAATATTATGCTGGTAAACCCTTAAAAAGGAGAAGCACATCACACTGCACTTGTAGAACTGACCGGTCAAAAGCAAAGAGACTTGAGTCCATTTCAACTTGCTCATTATCCTCGCAGACAAAATACTACAGGCACACAGAGAACAAGATGACAGAACTGGGCCAGTCCTTGCATGTCATGATAAAGTCTGATTTCAGTCTAACTTAAGATTTAAAGACATCTCTGGTTGTGCTGAGCTATTTGACCTCACAATGTCACAATAGAGCTTAATTCTGTCCTCAAACAGACGGAGGATGAACCTTGAAATGCAGCCAATAACTGGCACAGCGAAAAAGCTGAAACAAATCAAACATTGAAACTTTTTTTAACTGTTAAAGTTTTGGGTGATATATTCTGCAGGTTATCTAAGAATGGTAAGGAGTTGAGAGGCTCAAAGTGTGTGTGTGTGTGTGTGTGTGTATGTGTGTGTATGTGTGTGTATATATGTGTGTGTGTATATGTGTGTGTGTATATATATATATATATATATACACACACACACACACACACACACACACATATATATATATACACACACACACACACACACACACACACACACACATACACATACATATATATATACACATACACACACACACATATATTTTTTGTTGTTGTTGTTGACAAATACATATATTTTTAATTATATTCAAATTACACAATTAATCCATACTGATATTTGTCCATCAACATATTTTAGAAAATATATCCATGTTGATTTTTTTCATCCATTTAATATTACCCACTTGATCAAATTAATCATATATTTCCAATAAGCAGAATTTGTTTAAAATATGTTTAAGACAGAAAAACATTCACAAGATCAACATTTGTAAGATTTAGTTACAATGCAGCCATAAACTAGCTAAAATATTTAATAAATAAAGATGTAAGGGATGAGAAAGGCGTAGAACTTTTAACATCTAAAAATCTTTCATAGGAGATCTGCTTCCACATAGTGTATGTGGGCTTGATCAGTAACTAAAGATACAAGAAATAAGCTTTTTATGTTGCAGGATTGGATACATTTCAACAGCCTCATCTTGAAAAATTCCCTTTTTACCATCTGTCCCTCAAGAATTGACCAAGACCAAGTCAAAGTTTGTGTGTAAACACACACACGGGACAACCACTGGCATAAACACCGGACACCTGGAGATGACAGCCTGACAGTTACAACCATTACAAACTGTGTCTTTAACATGAATCTCCTCCCCTAACGCTGCTGTAAAACACTGAACTCCGCCTGACCTCAATCTCTCGTCCAGCCTACACTCTTCATTTTCAGCCAGTCTGCCTTACGCAGTCTTTAGAAGAGTAGGGTCCGTTAAACATGACACGCAACCAACACAGACACACAGACACAGACAGCGCAGGGCCTCAGGCACAGCTGTTCCCCTGGTCAATGAGATGGAAAAGATGACCTATATTGCAGCACGACAGAGAGACAAACACACACACACACACACACCAGTGAGAACTGATAACCAAATACAGACATTCATAACAACACATTTACATATGAATATGCAAACACAGGCCCAAACACACAGGTTTCCTATATCAACACCTCCAAAACACACTCAGCACTAATGTGTTCACATATTTGTTTTTCTATCATAGTGGAGGCTTTCCATTGTTTTAATACTGAGCTAATGATATGATTTCTATCTCCCAGTACCACCCTAAAGCTATCCCTCATACAAACCTTTCAATCATATTGTTTGTTTACTAAAGGCTGGAATACACTTCACAACTTTTAAAAATCAGAACAGATCTTGCCGATTTTGTAAATGGTTTAAGTGAAAAACTGGTCATCTTAGACTAAACGACTGAGGATCACACACTTCCAGACTTTCAAGTAGTCCCAAACACAGCAGACTCACACAGAAACACATGCCCATTGCTATGAAAAGCATGACAGATGAGGAAAAAAACAAGCCAAGCGCATTTTGGATGGGTAGACTCGTTCAGTATGGACCCCAGCTGCCCAAGATCTGCCAACTATTGTCGACTCATCTAGACTGCAAAAATTAGAGCAAAAGTCGTGTAGAGTTTTCCAGCCTTAAAGGGATACTCCACTTTTTTCGGAAATATGCTCATTTTACAACTCCCCCAGAGTTAAACAGTTGAGTTTTACCGTTTTAGAATCCATTCAGCCGAACTCCGGGTCTGACGGTACCACTTTTAGCATAGCTTAGCATAGATCATTGATTCAGACGAGTCCAGTAGCATTTCTTTCAAAATGACCAAAGAGTTTCAATATTTTTCCTATTTAAAACTTGACTCTTCTGTAGTTAAACCGTGTACTAAGATCGACGGAAAATGAAAAGTTGCGATTTTCTAAGCCTATATGGCTAGGAACTACTCTCATTCCGGCGTAATAATCAAGGAACTGTGCGGCTGTACCATGGGTGCAGCAGGCGTAGTGATATGAAGCAGCGCCTGAAAATAGGTCTAATAGGTTAGACAAACTTCCCGGTCACGTTGGAAGAAGTTACCGAGCTGGGGACTATTTTCAGGCGCTGCGTCATATCATTACGCCTGCTGCACCCATGGTACAGCCACACAGTTCCTTGATTATTACGCCGGAATGAGAGTAGTTCCTAGCCATATAGGCTTAGAAAATCGCAACTTTTCATTTTCCGTCGATCTTAGTACACGATGTAACTACAGAAGAGTCAAGTTTTAAATAGGAAAAATATTGAAACTCTTTGGTCATTTTGAAAGAAATGCTACTGGACTCGTCTGAATCAATGATCTATGCTAAGCTATGCTAAAAGTGGGACCGTCAGACCCGGAGTTCGGCTGAATGGATTCTAAAACGGTAAAACTCAACTGTTTAACTCTGGGGGAGATGTAAAATGAGCATATTTCCGAAAAAAGTGGAGTATCCCTTTAAGTCATTTTCTTCATGCAGATTGTGGACTGATCTTCACAATTAAATGTTGGATGTATAGTTTTTCCTACTTTATCTGCATAGAATACCCTCACATAATAGACAGGGTCAATTTTCACAAAATCAGAACCCTGAAGGCATTTTGTGATTATTTATATTGTACAACATTTCTAGGGGTATTAAGGGGTGCTGAATCCAAATCTGCTGTATATGAAGCTCAAAAATGTCCCAAAATGCCTCAAAATTGAGAAATTCAAAATGGCCGACACCGCCAGGTTGAAATCTATTTTTCAGTATATCTTTTTGACTAAACAAGGTACAAACATGAAATAAATGTGCTTTTGTAAGTTTTCCTACATGGGCAATTCAATGCCATATTCAGATTTTAGATGTCATGTGAAGAAACTGCTTAGATATTGCAAAAATAGTTGTTTTTAACTATGAACTATTATTAACTAATTAATAATTAAGTTATTATTATTAATATTATTGTTGATATTATCAGGCTACATTTACTTTGAATTTTGTTTTGAGGTCAAATGTACAAACAAATACAAAAAGTTACAAACTTTAATTAAATGTTCACAGGTTTTCACACATGGGGAATTTAACATCCTGTCCTGATTTAGATCAAGTGTCAATAATCAGCTTGAAAATCACACAAGTATAGAGAAAAAGGTGGTCATTAGTGATAAAGAAGTTGTCAATCAAATAAGATCCAAAAGCAGGAAGATCCATGGATTTTTGTCACCAATTGACTAATTCAGACCTACAAGAAAGGGTTGGTTCCCAACCTGTGGGCCGCCGAGGTATTGCAGGTGGGCCGTGGGAGGCCTTTCAATAAAAAAATAAATAAAAAAAAATTCATGAAGGATTACTAAAAGGGATTGAATGGTTCAAGTAGAACAATACCCAAAGAGATTAACATCTATCTATAAATTACAGACACGTCTGTCTGTCTGTCTGTCTGTCTGTGTGTCTGTGTGTCTGTCTGTGTGTGTGTCTGTTAACCACATCTCGAACCGTTAGTCCGATGGATTTCAAACTTGACAGGTGTCTCGCTACGGGCACGAGTAAGTGCAGTGCCAAGTTTGACGTTGTTATGATGCTAAAGTGCTAAAGATATCGTTAAATATATCATTTTTAAAAGGTTGTGGTTTAAAAATAAACATTCTGACATTAGAGGGTTAGCTACACTGTTTACTTCTGAATATTACAGTTTGGTTCCTTCTGAATATTATAGTTTGGTTCCAGAACGTGATAAATCCATTTTGATTAATTTGAGTAAAAATGTGTTTTCTTTACCAAGAAAGTGGCAAGATGAAAACCACTATTTTCTGTTTAAAACTTTCCCATAGCATCTTTAGGTTATAATATCATAAGATCTATTATAAAAACGGATTATTTTTCCCCAAAAATGCAGTAAATTCATGACACTTGTTTTTTTCAAAATGCTATCATATTGAAACTGTTGAAATCAGCCATCACTAAGAAATATCTCCTGAACTTTTTTGACGGCGATCAGCTCACAAAAACTAATTTTGCACGGGCACTTTGTGTAACGGTCACCAGCTGGAGTGCCCTTGAGAGCCACCAGAGGGCACTCCACACCGGACTTATTATATTCACTCACAGACTACATTTCCCATCCTGCATCTACCTGGACTGATTACTTCATACACCTGCACTGCATTATACACCTGCACTGTTTCTGATTACAGTCACACCTGATCCTCATTCTATGGACTATTTATGTCACACACATTCTCACCCCCAGTGCGAAGTCTTGTTTTACTGTTGTGAACTTTTCTGAGCGTTTATGCCTGTGACTGCCTGTTTGTATTTTTGACCTTGCCCGTTTCTGGATTTCTCCCTGTCTGCTGCCTGCCTACGTTACCTCTGCTTTGTTCTCTGACTCTGATTGTTTGCTGCCTGCCCTGATCTTCTGCCTGGTATTATACTACGATTTAGTCCTGTCTTCACTGCTGTATCTGCCGGTTCTGACCATTGCCTGTTTGACCACTCTTATTAATAAATCAAGCTGCAAATGGATCCCTCTGAGTCTAGTGAATCATAACAGAAGACTTCGCCACACCCAGATCCAGCAGCTATGAGCTCCAGAAATCCAGCAGTACGGATCTCGCCTGATCTCCCCAGCATGAGCCGGGAGTTCGCTGGACAGATCGCGGCCTTGGCCCTGGATAGCCTCGATCTGTTCCAGTACACCTGGGGGTTTGTTCCTCTCGCTGCCTCTTGCTCTCTGGGTGATGAAGCAATTAAGTTGTGTTACCGGCTGGGGGCTAAGGAGGTTGACCCGAGGGAGCTCCCCGATCTCTCCGGTCTGGATTGGAGAGAGGCACTCTCCAGATGTCTGGAGAGCTTCCTTCCGTGGCACGCCATGTCACCGTCTGCACTTCACGCCAGTCCAGCCGAGCCTGCACTTCACGCCAGTCCAGCCGAGCCCGCAACTCACGCCAAATCTGCCGAAGCCAAGGCAGTATGCGTCATGCCCGCCGCCCCTGAGACTGAGAGCGTCATGTCCGCCGCGCCTGAGACAGCAAGCGACATGCCCGCCAAGCTAGAGCCTTCACCGCTGGTCCCGTCCAGCACAGAGCTCTCTTCACCGCTGGTCCCGTCCAGCACAGAGCCCTCTTCACCGCTGGTCCCGTCCAGCACAGAGCCTTCTTCGCCGCTGGTCTTGCCCAGCTTAGAGCCTTCTTCGCCGCTGGTCCTACCCAGCTCAAAGCCCTCGCTGACGCTGGTCGCGTCAAGCTCAGAGCGCGCTGATCCTGATCCAGAGACTGAGCTTCACGTCGCTTCTGCCGATCCAGAGACTGAGCTTCACGTCGCTTCTGCCGATCCAGAGACTGAGCTTCACGTCGCTTCTGCCGATCCAGAGACTGAGCTTCACGTCGCTTCTGCCGATCCAGAGACTGAGCTTCACGTCACGTCCGCCCGTCAAGAGTCTCGTCCCGCCGAGACTGAATCTGTTCCTGAGCCTGAATCTGTTCCTTTTTCTACACCTGTGTCTTCGGATAAGATGGCCGAATCCACGCCTGTGTCTTCGGACAAGATGGCCGACTCCACGCCTGTGTCTTCGGACAAGATGGCCGACTCCACGCCTGTGTCTTCGGACAAGATGGCCGGCTCCACGCCTGTGTCTTCGGACAAGATGGCCTACTCCACGCCGGTGTCTTCGGACAAGATGGTCTCCGCCGAGCCAGTGTCCTCAGCAGAGTTACCCTCAGCAGAGATGGCTGCCGACATGCCTTTCCCTGAGCCGGTGTCTGTTCCAGATCCAGAGCCGGAGCCAGTGTCTGTGTCTGTGTCTGTTCCAGTTCCTGAGCCGGAGCCAGTGTCTGTGTCTGTGTCTGTTCCTGAGCCAGAGCCAGTGGTGCCAGTTCCAGTGCCAGTTCCGGTGGTACCAGTTCCAGTGCCAGTTCCGGTGGTGCCAGTTCCAGTTCCCGAGCCGTTGGTGTCTGTTCCAGTTCCTCCGCCGTGGCCGCCCGAGGGGTCTTCACCGCCGTGGCCGCCCGAGGGAAAGTCTCCGCCCTGGCCGCCTGAAGGTTCGTCTCCTCACTGGCCGCCTGAAGGGTTGTCTCCCCCCTGGCCGCCTGCACAGCCTGCTCCGCCCTGGCCGCCTGCTCCGCCCTGGCCGCCTGCTTCGCCTTGGCCGCCTGCACAGCCTGCTCAACCCTGGCCTTCTCTATTACCGCAGTCTCAAGGTCCTCTTCCGCTCCACGGACCTGGCCCTCCATCCCGCCCCCGGATCCGCCTCCGGGCCACCTCCCACCTGGACAGTTTGAGCGTCTGGAAGCCGCTCTTTGGGGAGGGGCTATGTAACGGTCACCAGCTGGAGTGCCCTTGAGAGCCACCAGAGGGCACTCCACACCGGACTTATTATATTCACTCACAGACTACATTTCCCATCCTGCATCTACCTGGACTGATTACTTCATACACCTGCACTGCATTATACACCTGCACTGTTTCTGATTACAGTCACACCTGATCCTCATTCTATGGACTATTTATGTCACACACATTCTCACCCCCAGTGCGAAGTCTTGTTTTACTGTTGTGAACTTTTCTGAGCGTTTATGCCTGTGACTGCCTGTTTGTATTTTTGACCTTGCCCGTTTCTGGATTTCTCCCTGTCTGCTGCCTGCCTACGTTACCTCTGCTTTGTTCTCTGACTCTGATTGTTTGCTGCCTGCCCTGATCTTCTGCCTGGTATTATACTACGATTTAGTCCTGTCTTCACTGCTGTATCTGCCGGTTCTGACCATTGCCTGTTTGACCACTCTTATTAATAAATCAAGCTGCAAATGGATCCCTCTGAGTCTAGTGAATCATAACACTTTGCACTGCTCCCTGAAATCGACGTGCTTATTCATTTGTGGATGTTAACTGAATCTGTAATTCAGCTATGCTGTTTACTTCTGAATATTATATTTCATTCTGGTGCGCTTAAAGTTATCGCTACTGTGTAATAGTAGCCTATGCTATTCACCAACTAAACATATCCTATTCAATACGTTCACAGTCTCTTTCACGGGCATCATTTGTAGTTGCCTATTCACAAACTGTTTGCTCAAGCATAGCGTTTTCTCGGAGTTCACTGTGTGCTTTCTACCATGCACAAATAAAAATGTCACTGAACTTTTGCTGTGTAATTGTAACAATGATCACTCAAACACACCAAACCAACAAACAATTACTAAAAACACACTCAAAAACTGATTTTGCACAGGCATTTTGCACTAGCACTTAGAAGGTTGTGGTATTCATAAACACTCAGTCAGCTACACTGTTTACTTCTGAATATTATAGTTTATTCACAGCCATCATTTGTAGTAACCTAGCCTGCTCCCTGAATTCAATGCGTTCACAGTCTCTTTCACGGGCACCAAACCAACAATTACTAAAAACACACACAAAAACTGATTTTGCACAGGCATTTTGCACTAGTTTAAATAAATTAAAGGTGCTCTAAGCGATGTCACACGTTTTTTAGGCCAAAACATTTTTTGTCACATACAGCAAACATCTCCTCACTATCCGCTAGCTACCTGTCCCCTGAACACACTGTAAAAAAACATGGTCTCTGCAGACACCACAGGCTTCACAAACGGCAACAAAAACAAACTTGGCTAACCCGCACCACGAAACATAAACTGTTCCAGCCAATAACCGACAAGAAGGATTTGGGGTGGGGTTTGGGGAGTTAGTGTGCGGATGAGGAGGAGGGAGGGAGGGTCTAGCTAGCCTCTGTTTTGTTTGACAATACTTTAAACGTCAACAAGAAGTGACATCACCCAACATCACTTAGAGCATCTTTAACCCTTTCACACGTAAGTTTAAAATATTCTGGCTCACCCCCCAGCGTGAGTTTTTCAAGGCGACCATTATTTAGAATATGTCACTTTATGGTTTCCATGGTGACGCGTCATTGCTTGTCACGTGACACACCTCAGCATGAATTATGATCTGCTTTTATGTCATTTTTCCTTTTTTATTCAAAATATTCACAAATTTGTTAGCTATGGCATGAAATGAGATTGTTAGTCTCTGGCTCAGTGCCAGCCAACGTGCGAAAGCACATTTGAATTTAGCACTTGATCACGTGATGCACTAACCGTTCTAATCACACCGGTGTGATCGTATGCTCCAGGGACCAGCCTAGACTGATCACACCGGTGTGATCGTACGTGCGAAAGGGTTAAATGAAATAAAAAGTATTTCCTCCAATCAGTCAGTGTAAAAGCAAGTGTTAAGTTAAGTTTACTGACTTTGATGTCATCTAGCTAATCGCGCTAATAGGCTTCTTTTAGTGATCAAAAATGCTAAAATATATACTGCAATTATTTAAACTACATAGATAGATAGAAACGTTATTGATCCCCTTGGGATGTTTATGAAAACATGTCACATTATGAAAATATACACTGGACATGACTTACCTGTTAGCTGTCTTATGTTTCCGATCAGCCGTTCTGAGAAGTGTGAGAAAGGCTAAGCTCGGGGGAGGGGTGGTATGATATTGGGGAGGGCAAAGGTTTGGGAGTGCATTGCAACACATTTGACACATTTTACCTCATAACAAAATACAAACTAAGTAAAAGTAGCCTGATAATTTTAATAATAATAACTTAATTATTAATTAGTTAATAATAGTTCATAGTTAAAAACAACTATTTTTGCAATATCTATGCAGTTTCTTCACATGACATCTAAAATCTGAATATGGCATTGAATTGCCCATGTAGGAAAACTTACAAAAGCACATTTATTTCATGTTTGTACCTTGTTTAGTCAAAAAGATATACTGAAAAATAGATTTCAGCCTGGCGGTGGCGGCCATCTTGAATTTCTCAATTTTGAGGCATTTTGGGACATTTTTGAGCTTCATATACAGCAGATTTGGATTCAGCACCCCTTAATACCCCTAGAAATGTTGTATAATATAAATAATCACAAAATGCCTCCAGCACTTTAAATAAGCACATTTTCAGAAATTCTGCCTAGTCTATAAAGCAATATTCAATACCTTCAAACCTCGACTGTCGGTTTTTGTTTTGTTGCAAAATATAACTATTTTATTGCCCAGCTCTTTATATAAAGTTTACATAAATTATATAATTTCTTTATATAAAATATACAGCAGTGACCAAAAGTGATTTTTGTTTTTTAAATGGCTTTTTTGGCAAGTTTGATTAAACCATCAAAATATGAGAAATATTTGTAAATATTACGGAAAAACAAAACATTAAACCAAGTTACGAAAGAATTATTTGGTAAAAAAAACAAAAACAAAACGTAATCTACAGCTACAGGTTTTATTTACTATGCAAAAAATGGTAACACTTTACAATAAGGTTTTATTTGTTAACAATTAATATTAGTTAACTACATCAGAACTAACATTTCTGAAGCATTTATTAATCTTAGACTAGTTAATGTTCTCAACATTTACTAATACATTATTAAAATGAAAAGTATCTGTTAACATTAGTTAATGAACATGAATTAACAAAGAACAGTTTTATTTTTAACAACTAATGTGAACAAAGATGAATAAGTAACTAATATCTTGCTCATTGTTAGGTCATATTAGTTAGTGAATTAACTAACCTTAACTAATTGTAAAGCGTTACCAAAAAATGCATATAAAAGCAAAAAGCGAACAGAAATTTTTTTTTTGGACTACAACATAATTAGATATTAATATTTTGTTGGTTCTCTCTCTCTTTTTTTGCACGTGCTCATCATTTATTTTTGTATGGCAGCCCGGCCAAAAATTATGTCTGCACAATTTGGCATGCATCACTTTTGGCCATTACTGTAAGTATGTATAACTTTATCCGCATACATACAGTATCCTTGAGTAGCGTGATATATACTACTGTATATAACATTTCTCAACTCCTTGGTTGCTTGTATCTTCGCAAAATGTAAACTATATGATCGCCCACATCTGCTAAATGCGACTATTAAGACATGAAGATAATAAACATTATTAACATTAACATCATGATTTTCTGTAAAGCTATACAATCCTTGTGGTAACATTTGGTTCGCACAATTTAGGCAAAGTCTGACCAACGCACACACACACATTAATAACGGCTCACTGGGTTTGCAGAGGCTCAGAGGGAGGCTGCTGGGACACGTCGCAGGAGGAAATGGAGCACAAGAAAGGAAACTACGCACACACGCAGAGAGACATATAAATGACCTGAAATTACATTCATTAGCAGAATTGTCATTGTCAGGATATTGAACTTGTGTCTCTCTTAGTTAATGACATAAATCAAGACCAAACCCGGAGTAGCATCTGCTGGTGGGTGTTTAAACTTGGATTATTAACTCTTAAGTAACTCTGGTTTGGCAAGGCTTTTAAACCCAGATTAAAGCCTTATGACTATAAATTCAAGGATTATTAGTCTAAAGCCAAGTTCGGGAAAACCAAAAACGCTGCTTCAAAATAACCCTTAAATCGAATATCCTCGCAACGCACTGTTTTTCACCCAAAAATTCACCATTCAAAAGTTTGCGGTCAGTAAGATTTTTTTAAAAATATTGTGAAATATTATTACACTTTAAAAGAACTGTTTTCTATATTAATATATATATTACAATATCATTTATCCCTGTGATGATGAGGCTGTATTTTCAGCATCATTACTTTTTAGTGTCACATGATCCTTCAGAAATCAGACTAAATTTCTGATTTCTGGCTCAAGAAACATTTCTTCTTATTATCAATGTTGGAAACAGTTATGCTGCATAATATTTTCTGGAAACAGTGATAGAAAGAATAGAATTTATTTGAAATAGAAATCTTTTGTAACATTATAAATGTCTAATGCCACTTTTGATCAATTTACTGCATCCTTGCTGAATAGAATAATTAATCTATTTTTATATATATATATATATATATATATATATATCTTACTGACCCCAAATGTTTGAATGGTAGTATATATTGACTTTATTATAGGCATATTGATGTTAATGTCTATAAGGATTAGCCAATAGTATTTACTTAAGTCGATTGCGCTCCAGTTTAAGTCTAAAATAATTCATATCATATTACCCTGTTCTAACATTTTGGGTGTGCAGTGCAATGTCCAAACAGCTCTGGGGAAGTCCAGTAAAAAATGACTCATAATGCAGCTATAACAAATCACATTGTGATAGCCTCCATAATTCATAATATCTTTAAACCTTAGTCGTATCTGTCAGGTATAGCCAGGGTTGGTGGTGTACTTGCCTATTTGGTTAGGGAAATACCGGTGCAATACAATATTCTGCACACAAACAATCAACTGGTTCCACATGGGAGGCGTTACATGCAACACTACAGCACATCTCTCTTACCACATTATAGTAAGTCTTGCAAAAGTTAGTGGTCTCAAGGCCCTTGGGCGGACTCTTCAGTGTTCCAGACTTGGGAGACACAGGTTTGTCTGTTTAAGAGAGCAAAAACAGAACAAAAGGTAAGAAGGTCACCTTAGACCAACATCTGGAAGCATTTTGTTTCTGTTATTGAATATTAAAGTACATCTCTCCTGCAGTGAGCAGTCAGAGCAGCAATATTAGATTTAGATATCTAGAGGGGGAGATGTGGGTTTACAGGAAAACATTATACCTCTCACGTCAGTCTGAACATTTCAATCCATATGGTTCATGTACACTGATATCAGTAACATAATGTGTGAACTTCCAGGAATCATCAGTATCAGCTTGAACATTCCTCATCATGCTTTTGCTCATGCGACCAATCAGATCATTAGCTACGTTTTCATCCAAACTTGTGCGCAAAACTGGAATATCGCGTAAAACATTTGCGAATAAAGCAGCGTTTCCATTCCATGTGTTCAAGAGAATAAAATCGAGAATAAAATTGAAGCAAAATATCTGTAATAAAAATGGCAGTTGCTGCAATCAGGTAAGCATCACATTTTCTGGATTTAGAGATTTGAGCAAATCTAGTTTTAAAGGACTAATTCACCCAAAATTCCAATTTCGTCAGCATCCATTCATTTACTCTTATGTCGTTCCTAGCCTGCAGCCATTTATGAGATTACATATGAAATCAATACACTATTAATGTCTACTACAAGTGATGTATTTACCAAAAGTAAATCATATAAAAGAGTCTGGATCACTAAGTGCTCAGAGAGTGGAGTAAGCTGGAGTGTGAAGCCATATTCAGAGGAAAAGGGAAATGGTGTCTTCTGGCTGCTGCACTTCCTGTCTTTGTTGTTAGATTGTGTTTCCTTCCTGTTCAGCTCTGGATGTTCAAACTCTGATGTCATCCTAAACTATTTCCATTCAAACTGGGTTGAATACACATTAAGGCCATTTCCCCATACATGCGAGGGAAGCATCTGTTTGGCATCATGATGTGTATATGCTATTTATGTTTGGACTGGAGAGCGAGGGTCAGAGGTTCTGTTTATACTACAACATGCATACACTGAGATAACTAAGGCTTCGTAAGAGCTGGTTATTTCAAATATACAGTGCCTACAGACATTAATACTTTTATTCAGCATTAAATTGATCAGTGAAGAATTTATTTCATTTTTAAAGATTTCTATTTCAAATAAATGTTGTTCTTTTTTATCTTTCTATTCAGCAATGAATCCTGAAAGAAAAAGTATTAGTTTCCACAAAAATGTTAAAGTCCCCACGAAATCAAAATTGAAGTTTTTTTGGCTTTTAGTAAGAACATGTTAGGCTTACTGTTATCTATCAGCTAGTGTGCTCTAAAACACTGACAGAATTTGCATTTAGAAGATGTAAGCATTCAAAACTTAGTCTCTCACTTCGGCCAGCATGGATCAAAGATTTTGATGACATCACTCTGCACTTCAGCTTCTCATCAGATATTCTGTCCAATCAAATGCTCTCTAGAATCTAAAGCCCCCTAACATTATAAATAGACGCTGAAGCTGCAGTTAAAATCGGTCGCTTGTTCACACATGTAATATTTTCTACTTGGTGAATGGCACATAGTGCACTATATAGGGGATAGGGAAGGATTCAGACAGTTAAATATGCTTTCCATTGGGGCGAATGAAGTCTGGTTTCGCGTTAGTGTCACACAAACCGCCGGAGCGCGCACACACAGTCAGCTCCGGTCCAGAGACACGATAGCACAGCGGATCATATGCGCGAGTCTCGTAGACCAGAAAAAGTATATTCGGACCGATTTAAATTCTGTACAGAATTATGTATTTTAAAGTGATATGGAGGAGATTAGGAGGAAACTGCGGATTTACCGAGCTCAACAGCCCTGGTGGCCGAGCTGTGATATAAACTAAACGCTATTGGCTATTTTAAAAAAAGGGGAGGAGCTGTTCAGTAATGTCCTGCCCTGTCTTCCTGTTTCAGTGGAAATTATGTCAACACACTGAATAAGGCACTTCAGTGGGCCTTTAAAGGACAAGTTTCTGATGAAATAGAACGGTTAAGATTAAAATTTGGACACATGCTGCTGGCCCGAGAATTTTCGGTTTTCTTTCTTTCTTTCTTTTGTTTGTATTCTTTCTGTAGTCTTATGCAGTCGCGGTATCGTAGGCTACGCTATCCAAACATTTTTAAGACAGCGATCTTCTGCTTCTTCTGTGTATTCAATGAAATGCCAGTGGTTTGCTTGCAATTGGCAAAGGTGCATTATCGCCACCAACTGGGCTGGAGTGTCTATTATTCAAGCTCTCAACGGAAGAATCTACGGGTGTGAGGCGTTTGGAAAAATAGGTCCACAGTTTTACAACGAATGGTAAAACACCTGTTGGAAAGTATCTTTTGCAGCGATTTTTGTGTGAGCATATCAGTGAACACCCCTGACCACTCGGTGAGTTTCACGTCTTTGTAAACGAAAGTTTAATGCGTTTTAGGAAGGATTGTTCCAGTGCACCTATGCAGCCATTGTGGAGGTGGGGGGGAAAGCGAAAGAAACCGAAAATTCTCGGGCCAGCAGCATGTGTCCAGATTTTAATCTTAACCGTTCTATTTCATTAGAAACGATCTGTAAACAGGGCTTTAAGTGTAAAATACCGAACTTGTCCTTTAAAGGGGTTTCGGATTTTGTCACAGTATTACATCATAGTGCGACGAAAGAACTCTCCATCATTGCCCCTTTAGCCCCGCCCAACTATATTCGACTATATTGGATCCGACAGTAATGTTGCAACACAATGTTTTCATCATGGGTCACTATTGCTTTGTCTGATATAGACCGTTTGATATGTACTAAATATTTATACTGTAGCGCCACAGTCAAACTGAATAGTTGTGATTTGTGAGTTGTCAACTATAACTGTGGTAACTAACTACTTAAACAGGACATAAAATAGCTTATTACTTCTAAATTAGGATTTTTTTAATGTAAAAATCTTGATAACATTATAAGTGGACCTCAGAGAACATTATTAAAAAAAATCAGTTCATGGCCCCTTTAAGTAGCACAACTGTTCAACATTGACAATAATAGTAAATGTGTCTTGATCAGCAAATCATCATATTAGAATGATTTCTGAAGGTTCATGTGACACTGAAGACTGGAGTAATGGCTGATGAAAATATAGCTTTGATCACAGGAATAAATTAAATGCTAAAATATATTCAAATAGAAAACAGTTATTTTAAATTTGTAAAAAAAATGTCACAATATTACTTTTACTGTAGTGTAATATTACTAATATGCCTTGGTGCGCATAAGAGATGTCTTTCAAATCTTCTTTAAATCTTTTTTTTGGGGGGGATGGAAATATTTGCAGGGAAAGGTCAAATCTTGAGTACTGGCACAACTACATCAGCAGAATTTTGTAGAATTTGAGTGATTTTGGAACAATCGGGTCTTCAGATGAAGCGTCCTACCAATTACTCTTTTAATTCTCAGGTTGCTGCATTGTATCCAGCACCTGAACATGGAATGGATGAGCACACATATTTCCCAAGTAAGCCTGTAATGGTCCCATAATCTCAGTTTTGGCTTTTGCAGAGAGCAGCCATTCAGTTCTCTTTTGGCACATTTTCATTAAGCCCGTAAGTCCTCCTTTAATCGCCCTTTTAATGGCATGGACCTGGACAGATTTTACATTCTCAACTCGTAGTGCCTCGTAGAGTCTCCAAAAAAGAAAAAGAAAAAAAAAAGAGACTTTAAAAAATATATATATATATCACTCAAATATTTTAAGCTGGCTAAAATGTTGACAGCCTAACAAGCAGCTGCCCATTGCAATTTTCTGATCCATACGCATACTCAGCAGGTCTTTTATGAAAATATAATGCTAACACTAGGACACAGAAGAAAGAGAAATGGGGTCTACAAAATTCTCTGAAAGTTCCCTTATCTCTTCTGCTTTTCTTGGCAGTCTGTGAGAGGAGTATGAGTAAGACAAATCCCTCTAGTTCACTCTGCTTGTCTGATCTTGCAATAGCCTACATGTGTTGTCTTCCCCTACAAGAATTTGTCATGGTTAAACTTTTAAGTAAAACTTTTAAAGGTTTAAAAGTGGCAAATACTAACCAGAGCCTTTGATCTCTTTGACATAGTTGCTAGGAAACCAGCCGCTCTTGCCATTGAAAGACCCCTCCCACCAGCCGCCATCTTCCTGCCGCATCACCTGGATGATGTCACCCTTACTGAAGGACAACTCATCCTCATTGGTCTGCTGGAAGGTAAACTTAGCTTTCACCAGCACCTGAGGGACACTGTTTTCAGACATGTCCTAAAGAGAAAGAGAGGAGAAAATACAGAGAGCCATTTCAAACAGTTTCTCATTCAGCGTATGTGTGTGAGGTTTCAATTTGCTGGCGTACAATGTAGTTTTTCCACTCAAAAACATGTCGCGCGCAGATAATTGAACAGTACCTTTGGCAATCAATCTTAAAATAACTTCAGTCTGTTTTCCAGGAGCTTAGAAAAGGCATTTTATTCTTCATAAGGGTGTGGGGGAGTGGTTGCGATTCTCACCAGACTGCGGTACTGGTTGTTCTTGTGTCTGGATGATCTCCTGTTATTGGACGAACAGTTGAACGAGTCAAAGGACTTGATCCGCAAAGAGGACGAGTGACGAGAACACACAGAATTACTCCCACCACCAGACTCTACAACCAGAGAATAATGATCAACAAAACACACACAGATATTTAAATAGGGATATTCCAAAGAAATGTATTGTTTTTATATACAGCTAGTTAAAGAATTATCGGATATCAGTATCGGCCAAAATGTTCATATCGGTGCATCCCTCGTAGGTTTTGAGATGTTTTGTCAGATTTAGCTCACTTCTGAGTACAAATTTGTCCCCAAAATATGGTTAAGTAGGCACACACACATACACACACTTAAAAATGACTGTTCTCACACACAAACACAGCTAGGCAATGCTGTTAATAAATTAGTTGACTCATTTTGTAAACTTCCTGTCACACAGCTCTGATAATTTTCAGCGTTTCAGACATATCTCACCTGAAGTTGCTTTGTTGAGTGCAACCAAACAATTCAAGACCTTGGAGAAGTTCTGGCCCTGAAACAAGTCATTGGCCTCAAACACCTGCAGAGAGAAAAATGCCACGATTTACATATGCTAAAAACAAAAACGTGAATGAAAGTACAGAATCTGCTACTCTTAGGTCATGCTGATAATCTTATCCTAAAGGAAATGAAATTATTTAAGCAGATGATGGATTGTAATGCATGTCATGTAATGCTACATATGGAAATCAGGAGGCCATATGCAAAACAGCAGAACAGTAACAATCATTCATATGTGCATATTCTGCAGAATTTAATTTCCTTTCCCAAATAAAGCACAAGTCAGCACACTGCAGAAACTTACAAACATTTACGATGAACAAAGATCCTCTATCAAATGTGTCTGCTTCACTGAGGGAATATGGGAAGGGAAGGTGATTTTGCTAAGCTCAATGTTTGTGTGTGGGTTTCTGGCTCTCAGACTACCTGCTGCTCTCGGGGCCATCTGGACACATAAGCTCATCCCGAGCAAAATGAACTGCCCCAAAACTGGCCTGATCCGACACCAGCTTGACTTTAACTCTTCAAAAGATACAAGGTAATAAGATGGAGATGGAATGGGGTCCTTGATCTATGTCCACACACAAAGTGTTTCCTGTTTGATCAGCTTGTTTGCATTTCACTATGATTATTAAAATTTAGGAAACCATACATTTAGGTAAAATCAACCTATGAATGTTTACTTCACTGGCCAGCAAGCATATTTTGATATTAAAATGTTTTTTGGGTTTTTTTTTATGCTGTTTGCAAACCATTTTACTTCCATATTTCCATGTAAAACAACAATGAAACACTTGATTGATCATTTTTTTAGCATGTATTAAGAATGTAATTTGGGTTAATTTGTCTTAAAAGTAACCTGTAACAATTTTTCTATGTTGACTGGAGAGATTTTGATTAATTTCATAAAATGAACAGCCTACCCTTAAAAAGTTCAAAAGTTTGGGGCCAGTAAGGTTGTTTAAAAATAATAATAATAATAATAATAATAATAATTGTATTCTGCAAGGACACATTAAATGACCAAAAGTGACAAAGACAATACTTTTTTCTTTTTTTTTTACATTTTAAATGATTTCTATTTCAAATAAATAATGTTCTTTTGAACTTTTGAAGTTTCTCGAGGATTATTGATGCTGAAAATTCAGCTTTGCAACACAGGAGGTCTGAATTACATTTTAAAATATATTCAAATAGAAAACAGTTATTTATATATGAATTGTAATAATATTTCACATTATTATCTTAAAAAAAAATAAATAATCTCACCAACCTCAAACTTTTGAATGGTAGTGTACATTAATTAACTAAACTTGACACTTTTGCTCCATGGGAATGTAGCAATCTAAAAACAGTTTACCGTTATTTAACACAAGGATGAATTTATCAGGATAAAGCTTCTTTCATCAGTTTGTATCACTGAATTAAGAAATGTGTTTATTTGCTCAAATGAATTGGGTGAACCAAATGAACACAAAGACATTTCATTAATATTCAGTGCTTGATACAAGCCCAAAGTCCAATCCCCAACACTCAGGCTCCATCAACAATCACACACATCTGAGTCTACATTACATCATCTGCCATCACTGTAGTGGAATTAAATTCCCTCCTGCTCTTTCTCTTTAAACTAGCCACACCATTTGAAAAAGTAGATTTAGTGGAGTGCCTGCCTCTCTTCATTCCGGCCTGTGCCAAACCCCACAACACGATTAATGAGCTGGCAGCTCTGCCCATTCAAACACACAACTCCATTCGCCACAATAGAGGGCTTGTCTTGAACCTCTCACAGCTGGCTAGAAGAACCGAAGACACTGGCACTCATGAAACACACAGTTACACACACACAGAGCCATATCCGTCCCACACAACAACACTCGTATAGAGAAACAAATGGCGCACATAGCAACATACGCACACAGCACCTCTGTTTGCTGAAAGATCTCAGTTACACGATCACGCTGCAAAACATGAAAGGCCGATAATAACTATAAAGATATTGCACGGCATTAGGGGGCAATTGCGCAATATAAACTCAAAATTGAAAGTCATAAAGTCAGAGTTGCGTCATATACAGTCGCATTTGCGTGTTATAAAGTCAGAATTGTGAGATAAACTCACAATTATCTTAAAAAAATTTTTTTATTAGGCCTACATGGCGAAAACAAGCTTCCATTAGCTTCTGATTGCTTTTAGAGGGAAAAGCTGTCCATAAATGCTGGTCTAGGATCAGTTTTCTCCGTAATAAAAGAATATTGGCGAAACTCCGGTGTTTTGAGCGGTGAGTGGATTAGTCCTATAAGAGCATATGTAAATAAGACATTATTGTGCATCATCTTTACTGATAGCCTAGTAAATATTTTTAAAGGGGAAGCGCATATCTTCATGGTGTTGGTCCGCCTATGATCAGAAACGTTACGTAATATTTTATGTTTTAGTGTTGTTTTAATATAGAATTTGGTCTATTTTAGTTAAATACGGGATGTTATTGTTTTGGTGACTGTCTGTTTTGTAGATCATAAAAAAGTGCCCCCCCATTCTATATGTTCTGGTGACGGTCCACAACTATAGCGATAAAGGTACAGAGAAACGATATCACTTTCAGAACAAATTTTTCCAGCTAATGAATGATAAAAACAACGACAGCATATCAGAATCCAACAGACTTTAAGATGCATTTTGATCGATCGGATCACAAGTGGATGACGCTAAATACAGGTGTAAAGGGGGTCTAAAACGTTTTGAGCTTGTCCACTTTCGACCACTTTCAGAGGTAGTCGAAAAAACGCATTCGACCGGATTACTTTCTTAGTGTAAACGCTCATGTGGTCGAATGCGTTCGAACAGCCACAAAATACCGCCTTCTCTCCGCCTACTGAGTCTGACCTAACGTGTAAACCAGGGTTTCTCAAACTTGGTCCTGGAGGGCCACTGTCCTGCACAGTTTAGCTCCAACCCTGATCAAACACACCTAGCTGTGAGTTTCTAGTGATCCTGAAGACATTGATTAGCTTGCTCAGGTGTGTTTGATCAGGGTTGGAGCTAAACTGTGCAGGACAGTGGCCCTCCAGGACTGAGTTTGAGAAACCCTGGTGTAAACAAAAGGTGTGTTTGACTTGAAGCGACGCTGCGCAGACCGATCAGTGTATGACATCATATGCGATGAGAGAGCAGACGGATCCGTATGCTTTTGCATCGCTCTCGCGGTACTTTGCCGCCATACATCGATCGGTCTGCGCAGCACTGCATCAAGCCAAACACACCTATTATCAAGTGGTACTCACTGCAGAGCTAAATGCTTAACCTAGTCCAGCTTCACCTCTGTGGATCTAATGCAGGGTTTCTCAAACTCGGTCCTGGAGGGCCACTGTCCTGCACAGTTTAGCTCCAACCCTGATCAAACACACCTGAGCAAGCTAATCAATGTCTTCAGGATCACTAGAAACTCACAGCTAGGTGTGTTTGATCAAGGTTGGAGCTAAACTGTGCAGGACAGTGGCCCTCCAGGACCGAGTTTGAGAAACCCTGATCTAATGGGTGGAGGGATTTGGGTTATTGTTAGGGTGTGGTTGGACCTTCTAGCTCCGCCCATTACGCTCAAATTACATCCAGAGAGGGGAGCTGGACTTCACACTCCACCCATGGCTCTGCAGTGAGCAGCCTCTCAACATTATGGAAAGCGTATTAGTATGACAGGATTTAAACTTTGTCGGCTGAAGACAAGTTTGGTTTGAAGACGAAAAACATTAAACATACCAAGCACAATGTTTTATTACATTTATTACTTATTTCTTGTGTTGAGGTGAAGGATCGTGCAGCACAAAGGCAAGACGGAAGACCAAAAATAAATCTGTGCACCAGCAGAAACATCACAATACCTCTGTGACAGACACCTGCGCTTAATTGCCCAGAAACAAAAACACAAACAACAAGGAAACATTGGGCATAAAGAAGATTCTACACAATTGCAAGATGGCGGCAGGTGTGCCGGGTGTGTTTGGAGCTCTGATAGCAGTATCAGTCTATACTGTGTTTTTAAGCAGTTTTGGTTACCGTTTTAAAAATTCTAAACAGGGCTTCGAATATGATGCCTTTGTGCATCTGAAAATCGAGCGTTTAGACAAAGATTGTCATCTGTCAGTAAATGCTGACAAACTTTGTGGATGCGACAGTGTTGCCTTGATCACCTGGCAGTCTAAAGCCACTTTTAAAGCAAGTTCTAGAGGAACCCAGCGACCCGATGCTTTCGGCAAAATATTATCAATCTGCCTACTGCTTTCGGGAGATATCCATCAGTGTCCGGGCCCTACTAACTCTGAAACAGTGGAATACCGGCAAAAGAAGTTTACCATCAACTGCTGCCCTAACTGCGGAAAGGTGGTAAGAGCAAACGCCAAAGCAGTTGCCTGTGACTTGTGTGACGTTTTTGTTCATATAAAATGCGGGAATATTGCTCCACAATTGTATGACCGGGCAGTAAGAACTGAGTCGGATATCCCGCTGGTTTGTAACCGGTGTTGTGTGCGGGAAATGTGCGGCGTAAATGTCTTTGATGACACAAAGGAATTGCGAACTTATGATGACGACAGTATGGATGAGAGACACTCTGAGTCACTTGGTCTTTTAAATCAGAAAGGGATGCATTTTATTCACGTTAATGCAAGGAGTCTGTTACCCAAACTGGATGAAATTGGCCACCTCGCGTTTACATCTAAGGCTGCTGTGATCGCTGTATCGGAGACCTGGCTAGACTGTTCTATTCAAGAGTGTGAAGTTGGGCTTACAGGTTATTCCATCTACCGACGCGATCGCAACAGACATGGAGGAGGAGTGTGCCTTTTTATAAGGTCTGATATAACTTTCAATCCGCGCCACGATCTGCAGGTTGATGGCTTGGAGGCAGCTTGGGTGGAGTTAATTCTTCCTAAAACCAAGCCCATCATTGTTGGTGTATGTTATCGTCCTCCTAAGCAAACTGACTTTTATGAACTCCTTGAATCTGTCTGTTGTAAAAGCAATGTATGCCTAGAGAAAGAATGCATCATTATGGGTGATTTTAATACAAATCTATTATTGCCACGAAGTAGCTTGAAAGAATGTCTCTTATGTCTATGTAGGGTGTCTGGTTTACAGCAATTAATTACAGAGCCTACTAGGTTGTCTATAAACAGTCAGTCCCTTCTTGATTTAATTTTGGTATCTGACCATGAAATGATAAGTCAATCGGGTGTGTTGGATGTGGCTTTTAGTGATCATAATGCAGTCTTTTGCACACGCAAAAAAATGAAATCTCAACCAATAAATGAGCACTGTTCTATCAAATACAGATGTACCAAACAGTACTCTGCTGAGGTGTTCAATCAAAGGCTGTCTGAGAGAGACTGGACTGATGTGTTTGAATGTAATGATGTTGATAAGGCTTGGGATTTGTTTAAGCAGCGTTTTATAGCAGCTCTTGATGAAGTCGCTCCTATGAGGGAAACAAGAATTAAGCATAGAAGTGCATGTTGGATGACATCTGAAATTGTTGACATGATCAGACAACGTAATAGATGTTTCAGAAAGTTTAAAAAGTCTAAACTTCCAGCGGACTATAACTCTTATGCTTATCTTAGAAATCAAGTTAATTGCAAGATACAGCAAGCTAAGTCTACATTTTATACTGATTCCATTGCTGCAAATGTAAAACAGCCTAAAAAACTGTGGAAAATTCTCAATGATATGGGATCAACAGCAAAGGCAAAATCTAAGTCTGGAAAAGCGGGGCTTATTATTCAGAATGAGATGTGTTTTGATAAGCGGCTGATTGCCTGTCATTTTAACCATTATTTTACAACCATTGCTGCCAGTTTGGTCAGTAAATTGCCTGGTGTTTCTGACAAATTTGGCATAAATTTTGTTAACTCTTTTTATAAAAGTAAAAATGTCTCTGCAGGTGCATTTGTAATTAGCCCGGTCACAGAGGATAAAGTAAAAGCGATCCTTTCCACCCTGTCAGTGAATAAGGCCTCTGGCTTGGATCTTATCCCCTCCAGGTTTCTTAGGGATAGTGCAGGGGTTATATATAGTATTCTTACCCATATTATAAATTTGTCCTTAAGTCAGGGTGTTTTTCCAAGCGATATGAAAAATGCCAGAGTGGTTCCTCTTTTTAAGAAAAGTAGCAGAGCTGATGTTGGAAATTATAGGCCAGTATCAATCCTGTCAGCTGTATCAAAGATTTTTGAGCGCCTTGTGTATGAACAGGTGGAGGAGTATTTCATCAGGCATGATTTATTATATGAGCTCCAGTCTGGCTTTAGAGCTGCATATTCTACCGACACCTGTCTCATTCACCTTTTTGATTATGTGCGTCAGAATTTTGATCGAGGGAATTATGTTGGTATGCTATTACTTGACCTGCAAAAAGCATTCGACACTGTGAACCATAAGATTTTGATTTCTAAATTACAGTGTATGGGTTTTAGTAACTCAGCACTCATATGGTTCACTTCTTTCTTAACAGACAGGACCCAGGTCTGTGATGTTGAGGGGACCCTTTCTGATCCACAGAGTATAACATGCGGGGTGCCCCAAGGTTCGATCCTGGGGCCCCTGTTATTTTTAGTATATATAAATGATATATCAGCTGCGGTACGGTGCAAGTTGCTATTATATGCTGATGATTCTGTTTTACTTGTCCCAGGGTGTAATGTTAAAGACATTGAAAATACTCTTGGCATAGAGCTCGAGTCTGTCAGCCAGTGGCTAGTAGACAATAAGCTCTCTATGCATCTGGGCAAGACTGAATCAATTTTGTTTGGTACAAAAAGGAAACTGGCAAAATCAAATACTTTAAAGGTGATGTGTAATGGGTTTGAAATTGTATCCAAATCAAGTGTTACATATTTGGGTCTAACATTGGATCAATCACTTAAAGGTGAAGCCATTGCAGCCAAGGTTTTAGCCAAATGTGCCTGTAAGTTAAAGTTTTTATATCGCAAGACAAAGCTTTTTGATTCCTCTGTAAAGAAATTATTGGTATTAACTCTGATTCAATGTCATGTAGATTTTGCTTGCTCTGCATGGTTTTCTGAGTTGACTGCGAAATTTAAAAATAAATTCCAAGTGCTGCAAAACAATGTTATTCGGTACCTATTAAAAGTACCCTCCCGTACTCATATAGGTAGGGAGGAGTTTACAAGAGCTGGTCTACTACCTGTACATCTAAGAGTAGAACAACTTAAGTTAAATCATATGTTTAACATTGTTAATGGTCATGCCCCCAAATATTTATGCTCTAACGTAAACATGGTCCATACGCAGCATGGCTATAATACTAGGGCCAGCATCCGCTCTTGCATAGTTCCTAGAGCTACAAATGCAATTAAAAATTCTTTCTTTTATACTGGTATCATGGCATGGAATATTTTGCCTACTGCTACAAAACTCCTATCATCAAGAGGGATTTTTAAAACACAGGTCAAAAAACATTTATGGGATAGGGTAAATTAGTTATTAATAGTTTGGAGAGTCTTTATAGTGTTTTTATTTTGTTTTAGTTTGTTTTACGTGAAGGTTTTTTTTTTTTTTTTTTTTTTTTTTTTTTTTTTTTACCCTTCTCTTCATATTGTATGGGTTTGTTTTTGTTTTTCTTTATTCTTGTCCATTATGTTTCTGTTTATTGTTTTACAGTGTGTAACACCAAGGACCATGCTGGAAATAAGTATTTTTACTTTAGCATGTTATCCTTTTGGATTACTGTTTCTTTCTTTTTGTACCGGTTTGATCCAGAAATAAAATCAATCAATCAATCAATCAATCAATCAATGTTCTCTCACCATTCCTGATTTCTAACACACACTCACAGCGTTCGGCGCGGTCTTGCGGATATCAGAGCAGAAACTAAAGCTGATGCTCTTCGTATATTTGTCCGCCTCCAGTCGTGTTCGTAGCCAATGTAAAGCTTTTTCAGATCTTTCGATCTAATGGACGAAATAATTACATTATTTAATTATCTCCGCTGGTGTGTGGACGCTAATATAGGTTTCGTTCTTGGTGTGAACGGGACTTAAACACAGAAAAAGTACTGTCGGCTTTCCTAAAAACACTCAAGAGTGACAAAAAAATATATAACATTCAAAGATACTCGTTGAGAAAAGCGTCATGAAACTAACATGTTACCATATTATATCTGAAAGAAATGCATTACATAGCCAGTGCAAGACTTCGGGCATTGCATTTGCAGTAAATCAAAGGTCATGTGATTGCTCTGTAATGTGAATAATTTATGGCTGCATACTGTGCTCAGTATGGCACGCTTTTTCAAGAAAAGACGTGCAGTCGCCTGTACAGACACAGAGAGCTGCAGGAAAAAATGGGCAGAGCTGGATATGAATCCAACATTCAGGCATAAAAATAGGTTCAACAACAGCACTGCTTCAAAATCCAATAAAATAACAGCGTGTGGGTGAGGGATCTGATCCAATCTCACACCAACACCTAGTGGATTAGCGTGAAGAATGAGCTGCCAGAACGCCATGTTTACAAACATATTACTGTTATAGTATATCAACACTGATATTTTTGTTACAATACACTGCAATTTTCAGCAAAGCCCTTATCTTGATAAACAAGTCTGGACGACTCTGGTTAAATTTGACCTGGAATTAAGAATTGCCAGAAGCAACACCCATTAACAATTGGCTACACCCTGTAAATTACTGAAGGGAAAGTGTTCGTTATGAAATTTTTAACTCAGATAAAAATTTGACTATTTACGAATGTAATTCAGCAGTCCCTGTTTACAACAGATTCACTAAGATCACGTTTCCATAGCAAAATGTAAAGTATATTATTGCACAGCTCTACAAATAAATTGGATATATCCAACTAGAGTACAGTACAATCAAGTACAGCTACTATACAGCAAATAAAGCAACAGCTTTATTGTTTATTTAGTCGCAACATTTAAACTATATTATCGGACAGCAATATATTTTAAGTTGGACATATAGTACATCCAACTCTATCCTCAAACATACAGCATACTAACGTAAAGCCATATATTTACTCTACAGAAAATCTTTGAAAAAATGTAAACTATATTATCACCCAGCTCTTATCTGTTAAATCTGACTATAATAAGGTATGAAGATATTATAAATATTAACATCATGATATTCTGTAAAGCTGCTCTGAAACAATGTGTATGGAGAAAAGCGCTATTCAAATCAAAGTGACTTGATTGACAAGCACATCATTTTCAGATTAAGGTCCACATTCTGTTTTATTCTGAAAAAATATTTCATATGTACAGGTAAATCAGCATATTGTGAATGAACTAAGGCATTTACATTATTTTCTTGAAATACTTGCCGTTGGGATTTATTGTCACATTTGTGTGTAATTTTAACTCAATTAATTCTCATTCACGTCCTTAACAATAAAACATGAGTACTTGCAAACTGCCGGTCACTCTGCGCTTTTAAATAATTTATTGCTGATGATTTTTATTTTAATGTTTATTTATTTATTTTGAATTAAATCTGACTGCTCACAGCTGTCAGTAAACACAAAAGTACAGCAAGCTTCCTGGACATCTACAAATGAGACATTGTTCTGCAGAAAGAACATTAATGCAACGTTGCATAAATCATTTAAAAGGAATTGTCATGGTTAAAAATAAATAAATACCACAATAACACAAAATACCACTGTAACCGATGTAGTAATAACTCTAAAACCAAAACACAAAGGATTAGTCTGTTCTCAACTAACGTTACAGCTCAGACTCAGTCTGGCGACCTGATTTACTTCAAACCACACAAAGTCACTGAATCAATAACAGAAATATACATGAGAGCATGCAAATGAAATGACCAAAACAGAAGCACAAACATCATGCAAACACTCACCTCTACTTGATATACTGCACAGCCTTTCACAAACTCTCTGATATTACTCAAACACTCGTCCTTCCTCGGGTCCTGATAGATCTGAAAATGAAGCGAACAGATCAATCCTCTCACGAGCCCTACTTTTAAAAAGGTTTGTCAAGAAGTAAACAAAAACGTATGCGATTACGCCATTTGTTTATATCACAGATCATCGCCCCGCTCCTGCAAAAAGCCACTTATTCTCCACAGGGAAGTTGGCGGAGGAATAGCGGAAATGACGTGCTCTAATAGCTTGCGGTTGGGTTCAGTGAGAGGGGCATGTTGGCACAGGCAAACATTACCTGACCTGTCAGAGCAAAGTCTAACATCTTCTTCATGATGGGCTGCCTGTAACTATGCGACTTATTGTTTATACAACAGAACGTTTTCAACAATAGCACTGAACATCTTAGTGCAACATTACATATTCCCAGAGTTTATCACAGTCTTAAGTCATACGATTACTGCAATGTCAGCATCGAAGATTGTATTGCTTGTAAATTAGAATACATTTACCACACTGTCTGTCAAGACTGTGGTTGATATATAATTCACAAAACGTTTTTGAATTATTAATTTAAATACTTAATCATTTATATCATATGTGAAAAAAACTAACCTGCAAAAATAAGGGTGCTCAACGAGAATGTATTATTGTTGAAATGTGCTCAAATGAAATCCAATTATCTGCTTCCTTGGCAGATTTCTGTTTATAATTACAAATCTCTAATTATAAATCGTGTTCCACCACCGACACGTGTTAATATAAATATTTGGGAAAAAAATATATGAATAATTAGAAATGTTTGCGTATTATTTGTTCACTCATCAGTTCTTGGACATGTCCGAATTATACGGTTCGATTCAAAGAATCAGATTCGTGAACGATTCGCTGAAAAGATCCAACCCAAAATAATTCTTTCACAAACCGGACATCGTCGTTTCCTTTTTCTCTCTCTCTCTCTCTCTCTCTCTCTCTCAATTCAATTCAGCTTTACTGACATGACAAAAAATTAATTTTGTATTGCCAAAGCATTAAAACAACATATATATGGTTTAGAAAATCTGAACATTTAGTAAGTATATATAGAAAATAATAATAAGATAATAATCTTTCTCTCTCCGACAGAGTCAATGGCGGACGACTCGTATGGACGAATCCCAAGGTTAATTTCCGTTGATATATTTTCTGCCACACATCACGTGCGCTCATTATTCCTGTAATCTCTTGTCATCGCAGATAACACGAGGACTTCTTTACATATTTTCTATTGATCCCCTTTCTCTCATAGCTGATATAAATAATAATAAAAACAGTAGTATTTTATTGTACAAACGTACACTGGTTCATCATAGCGCGTGCAGTGAACACAAAACGCGCGCGCGAAGACAAATACAAAGGTCTGTGTGTCACATCTGTGTTTTTGTGTAACTGTAATATTTACTCGAATATGAAACTGCATGGACTTCGTGAGCACATTAACAGCTTACCGTATAAACTGTACCGGGTCGCAGTCGCTCCAGTAGTTTACACAAAACCACTCCATCTCTGAGAGATGCCTGTAAAAAGCCTTCAGGATCCGATAGTGTCTTTTTGGGTGATTCCAGGACACCCAGCGTTATTAACCATGTGATGGTCTGTTCCGCCGAATTCATGACCTCATGCGTCCAAAGCTCAAACGCGATAATCCTCAAGCAATCGAATATGAAATCTGTATGGAATGACAGCAGAAATCCTGTGTAGTCCACAGCAACAGCAGCAGGACATTAGGAGCCAGGGCTCTGGTCCCTCCTTTTTCCCTGGATGTTAGGGATGACGATTTGTTTAGGGTTATCTGGCAGGTCCGGTTTCCCTCGCCTCTTCTTTTCATCTGGCAGGATGTCAGCTAGTGTTAAACCAAAATCAACAACCCACAATTGTTTTCCGCCACATGACACCCAGTTCAAGCAGCTTGGGTCGCTGAATACATGAAAGACTTCAGAAACAAACACACTGACATACTAGGCTTTCAGGAGCATTATACTGAATATATGAAAGACAAATATTTTTTCCATCACACGCCCACAGGTGGAGAAAAAACACAAACTATTAACACAATCTTGAGCAAAAGCCATCTTTGTATTGTCTACAGACCACCTGCTTCCATAAAATTCAGCGCTTTGTTATAAAAGACAGATCAATGCGTCTAAATGTATTCAAAAAAGGTGCTGATGCCAAGAAATATTCCATTAAAATCCAAATGTACCTCTAGCGCCCCCTGCCGGATTCCCAAACCTTTTTATTTATTTATTTACTTTATCGGAATGGTACGAAACTTGGTAAAGGTTGTGGCACTTGTTGTGTGAACACACTCATGGACATGACTCGAAAAGGTTTAATGGTCCTGAAAAAAAATAGTCACAGACAATTGTTCATGGTCAAAAATGACCGCATCGGAAATTAATGGGAGACGAATTTCATCTATTGGAGACGTTTGGTATTGCGCACAAACAAATTCTTACTGAGAGCTATTTTTTATTTATTTATTCATTTAAGCCTTCGTCTTTAAAAAGAGACCAAACTGGATTCAAGACTTATGACAGTTTAGGAAATTTCATTTTTAGGGTCCATGCTCAAAAAGTGAATAAATTGATTATAACTACTGCATAAATATAATTTAGTACGATTAAATAAAAACCATTATCAAACTAAAATATAGTACAAACATTTAATTGTACCAGAACAGTACCAGAGGGTTCATACACATGTAATAATACAAAACATTCTATGTGCTGTAATGAAGTGACTGAAAATAATATTTTATAGATAAAAGAAAATAATGCAAGTATAAATTAAAAAACCTACAACATGATGTATACTTAAATTTTTATTTCACCTTTTCCACATTACAGCTGGTTATATACATTTTGGGCAAAAAATTATGTCACAAATCTTTGTTGTCCTCAGAAAAGGGGCTCTTTTTCCTTTAAGCAAAATATAATCTAATATCCATTTAATTTTGACATTTTGTAAGCTTCACCTGTGCATTCATTATCACCAAAAGCAAAACAAAAGGACAACAATGTCTATAAATAGGCCATCTCTTTATTGTTGTTGATTTATTTTCACATATCAATCTCTGAAATGACATATTCAAATTGATTAAGGGAAGAGCCTTTCATCCAAGTTCACACACCCAAGAGAGAGAGGGGAAAAAGGTTTAAAAAGGTCAGTTTAAGAACTGTACTCCAAAAAGGAATGGAAAAAGCAGGGCAAAATGAAAATACTGATAAGGTGACTGTTTTTATATATATATCTAAAATCCTGGTGTAATCTCCAGCAGTCATTCATGAAAGCCACACGGTCTTCAACTTGTACCTTTCGATTTAAACCTCAGCCTAAATCTAAGGTCAGACCTCAGGCCCAAATCAGCAGCTCAAGTTTAATCCATCCATACAATGAACTTTGAGATGGTTTAAAAAAAAAAAAAAAAAAAAAAAAAAAACCTGGATTGATCAGAGAGAACAGGCACATTTGGAATAATTGTAAAGGTTGTCTAACATTTTCTAACATTTGTCACTGTTTAAAACAGTGGTAATAGTTTCAGTTTCTCACAGAAAAACATTTTTTTCCTTGCTTTCTTTTTTTTTCCATCTTTTTTTTTTCTTTTTTTTTTTTGGTCTCCAGCACTCCCCACCACGCAAAAACAGCTGGAGGAAAAGGGTAGTGGTGTGAGTTTTCTCCCATGCACACACGAGGAACAAGTCCTCGATACGGGACTGTGCAAGGCTGAGTGTCAGAGTACGAATGTCCTTAAATGTATGAGCAACACTGATGACTCCATAATCACGTGACCTTTAGGAGTGTACAACATATAGCGTTTGTATGTGTGCACGGGGGTCGTTTGAGATCTAGAATCAGTCAGTCACTTGTGCGTTCAGATGATTTCAAAGGTTTTCTTCAGTTCCATGATTAACTGCCAGTCTGATTTCTGCATCTCGTCTCTGAACCAGTTCTTCAGAGTGTCGATTGACTGACGGGTGATCTACAAGAGATGCAGGAACAAATGTGCATTAGATAAATCAATACCAATCACTTTTAAGGGGGCAGCAGACTGAATACAGACACTATTGGCGCTTTTCCACTGCATGGTACGGCTCGGTTCGGCGAGGAACGGTTCGGCTCGCTTCGCTTTTCCACTGCGTGGTACGACTCGACTCGGTATGGAACGGTTCGCTTTAGCTCGGTTGCTTTTCCACTGCAGTTAGTACCGCTTTAAAGTGGGTGGGACTGATCGTTATAGTTGCGCCGCCTCTACTGCCTTGACACCATCGTAAACGTGCCACATTTCAAACGCACAACACAGGAACAATCTTCTTTTTTCAAGCAAGTACTTTAAAAACAGGTGCTACAGCGTTGGCTGTTGTCTACTGGCTATTTAAATCTAGCGGGTTTAGGCTCAATCCCAATTCACCCCTTGCCCCTACCCCTCCGTTTTGCGCGTTCCCGTGAAGGGGTAGGGTTGTCTCGATTCTCTTTTGGTTGGAGGGGTAGGAGTAGGGGGAAGGGCCAGATAGCCCTTGAAACGAAGATTTTTCAGGACCACACTTCAAACGAAGGGGTATGAGAAATGTACCTGCATACACCGGCTACAGAGGCAACATGACTGCCAATAATCATTTTCTTTATGTCACATTCAATCATGTGTTTATATTTACGGTCATGTTCTTCAAAGAAACGTTAAAAAAAAAAAAAAAAAAAACGCTAAAGTTCGTTAACAATATGACGCGTGTAAAAAGCAAAAGTTTGAAGCGAAGTGGACGGATAAACGCCTCATTCGTGCCGCAAGACCTCCAGACGCGCGTAAACACGTCTTTACATTGAAATCACTCGCGCAAGACGCTCTATTCGCGTTTGGTGTGAACGCAGCATTAGGCGTCGAAGATATCGTCATCTCTGTTGTTTTCTGCGAACTTCAGACGAAAAATGCAAAAACAAAATAGCTGTAACTCACGGAGGTTTGGAAGTTCGTGATAAACATTGGCGCATCTCCTGTGACGTAGGCGCTAGCGACGACGTATAATGACTTGTAACGGTGTAGTAGTGGTGTCCCATTTCTTAGGGGAATATTTTCACCCCTACGCCTTGCCACTCTGTTTCAAGGGGTAAGGGGTAGGCGAAGGGTTAGGGGTAGGCGAAGGGGTATAAAATAGAATTGGGATTGAGCCTTAGTGTCTCGTGTCGCAAATACAATGACGCTGGTAGTGACGATTCTGTCTGACCAATCAGTGATCTGCAGTGTTTTCACGTCACATTTTAGTATCGGGACGGTGCGCTTGGAACCTCAACAGACCAGGAACCATTTAAAGCGAGCCGAAGTGAGCCGTACCGTACCATGCAGTGGAAAAGCGCCATATTTTAGTAATATTTGTATGCTATTATAGTATTTATTCATATTTTGAATTAATGTTTATATATTCCTTTTTCTTTTTTTCAAAAATTATTATTATTGTTTATTTTTACGCTGGCTGGAAAAGGGTCAACAAAAACAACACTGTCTTGGCATCACATGAGCTCCAGTGGCTTTATTTCAGGATGTAGGAGAGAGCTTACCTTGCTAACAATGAGGTCTACAGACTCAAAGTGTCGGCCGTACATCTTGGGTGATTCTCCAGGAATTGGTTCTATTTTCACACAGATCTCCTGTCCTTTCTTAGCGATGTCTACAGATTTGTGATTTATTTCAATACCGGTCACAATGCCAATGTCTACAAACTGAGGAGAGAAAAATTAATGCAAACAATAGCACTACATATTCGAAAAGGAAAGCAGTTTCTCTGCTTCTTTATTTATTGAGCATATAATGTGTAAACTGTCTAAATGTCTCACCCCTTTGGTGGGCACACACACCGGAGTGCCTGTTCTCAGAACTCCGGCGTCCACAATGACGCCCATGACGATGGGATCTCTGGAGTTGAAGATGAACTGGGGCAATATACGCAGCTTACAGGGAAACACGGCTAGTTGTCTGAAAAAGAGAGAAACGTTCAAATATTCAACTTTGACACAGTCTTTAAGAACCTAGGCCTAGAGTTAAATGTTAAAACGTACACTACTACGGGCTCAGTTAGATTGTTCATATTTATGAAAAAGTCTATTTTGCTCGCCAAGGCTGTGAAAACGGTAATATTGTGAAAAATTACTAACATTTTAAATAATGTATTTTAAAATGTTATTTCTGTGAATTTTCAGCATCATTTTTCCATTCTTCAGTGTCACATGATCCTTCAGAAATCATTCTAATATGCTGATTTGTTGCTTAAGAAACATTTTTTGTTAAAATCAATGTTACTGCATCATATTTTTGTGGAAACTGTATTTCTATTCAACAAGGAATTGTGAAGTAATATACCAGTTTCCACACAAATATTATGCAGTAAACAGCATTATATTGCCACTATTTATAAATTTAATGCACTCGTGCTGAATAAAAGTGTTAATTTTTAGTATGAACTAAAAAAAGCATTAACTTTTGAACTGTAGTGTATTAAATTGAGAAAAAAGGGTGAGGATGAGGGCAGTAGACTTGAACGCACTTGAACTCATCCTGTTTCTGTTTCTTGTAGTCTTCTCTGTATTTGGTGAAGGCGTCAAACAGATGGTAGATGATCTCAGCGCTGAAAATGCGCACGCCGAGACTGTCAGCCATCTCCTGAGAATCTCGCTCTATTTTCACATCAAACGCCAGGATCACTGCATACCTACAGAGAGAGTGATTAGCATGATATAATCCATGATAGGAGATAATTATGTAACACTCAGAATACATACTGTTGATCATGCTCCAACATAGTAGAAGCTTTCATGACGTCTTTCTTGTGGACGGGACCAATGTTGATGCCAGCATACTGAAGGACAGAAAGAGAATCTAAGAGGAGATGCAAACAACTGAAACACTACAACTCAATTACACTGCAACAAGCTCAATGGAGGAAACAAAAACAATGATTATTTTGGTAATCAAGTAATCGGTTGACATTTTGACGATTAATCGAGTAACCTGATAAAAAAATTTGTGGTAGTACAAATAGACCCAAGCGAACAATAACGTGTAAAATGACTTAAAATACATATATAATAACAATAAGGCAATACTTACTGGTTCAAATAAAGTATCAAAATCAAGTAATCATATGGTTTTAACACTGTTAAAATACATAATGTAATATATAATATAAACAATCAACTTATGTATATGCCGTATTATATCAAACTTCTGCAGAGGGCGCCAACTGATTGCGATTGTTGTCATATTTAGAAATATTAATATTACGTTACAAATCTGGTGAAACGGCGCACGTTGTGTTCCCAGATGAACGTTTTAAGCAACCCAAACTCGCAGCATATGCAGAGATGGAGTTTGTTAACCGAGCTGCAAAGACGCGCTCCGCGCATGCAAATGATAACAGTGCAACCCTTCGCTATGAAACACAAATCGCGTCAGACTTTATATGCGCTCCCAAACGCACGTTATTGGAAACCCAAACAAACGGCACATGCAGAGACTGAGTTTGTGTGGAGCAGCATTTACTGTGAACGGAGACACTCTGAGATACGTAACCTGCACATATATGTAAATAATTAAAGCATCGCACTTCACCAAAACCCGCAGTGCATATACTTATTTAATTGAATCGCAGACTTTGTAATTTCACAGTAGCACTATGCTATATTATGATTTTTAAATGGTTTAAATACATCGTAAAGCCTTAGAAAACTGTCTTATAATGCCGTTCATGGATTCTCGTCCTTGGAATCAGGTCCACTTAAATCAACACGTAATTATATTAAAGATGACTGTGAATACATGTAGGGTAAGTGCAAATGCGTGTATAATCTAAGCTATCAGGCTAATCGGGTATCTGTATGCTATGCTAGTACATAGGCTAATACAGAAATTAATGGTCTTTATAACAGTTCAAACAGCATTTATCATGACATGATTTTGTAGGAATTGTAATCAGGCGCTAAAGAGAGTACCTATTAAAAGTAATTTGAGCCAATGAGATCGCTTGGAGTCCTAACAGAGACCCGATTTCAAGGGAGGACCTGATATGTCACCACAGGTTAAATCGAAACATAAATTGCAATCAAGAGTTTTTTTTTTAAATAGAGTACTTGAATTTAATCATGGTGATAGCCATAAAAACAATACTTTAAAGTCCACATGAATTCAAAATTGACCATATTTACTTTGTTTGCCTAAATTGTTAGTTTTGTGGTGAACAATTCATCCAGTCAATCCACACAAAAATTTTTTTTGGCTTTGTAATCTTTAATCAAAATCTGAAAATGCCCCTCCCCTCTGCCTTGGAGGACCTTCCCTGATGACGTATGTTTGACGGCTTGGTTTGGGAAACGCTTAACCACTCCCCTCAAACCGTTAGTCTGCTATGAGCGAGAGATGGAGAGGAGGAGCGCTAGAGTAAAACCCTGCCCTCTGTTCAATATTCCTTTTCACTGGGAAATACGTCACAGCACTGGAGAAAAGTCGTTTGCAACTTCCGGTTCACGCGGACTTTAAGATGGCAGCCAAGATGAGAGTAATGCTGATTATAAATATATTTGCATTTAATACTTTGTACTATAATATATGAAGCATAGTACATTATATATAATCTAATTAAAACTTGACTACTTTGACCAATATTTGTGCAGCATCTATTGCTCATTAGAGTAAGATGTTACCATCAAATACCAGCAAATCTGGAATCTTTCATGCGCTTCACGTGAGAAGAGAGATTTGTGCGTCACACAGAGTTGCCGCCAATTTAGGGTGCACTAACTCACTGACTCTGCCACGACAGACAGGATGTGGCCTTAGAAGGCAACTGCTTATGTAGGCAGCTTGCTTGGTTTTGAAAGAGCTTAGATACAACATGCATCGCAAAACCATAATAAATCCAAGCAAGTTCTTCAATAACCCATTTATAAAAAGGGTTTTATGAGAGTGTGTGAAGACTTACAGGCACTTTGGATGTACGCAAGTACTCCAGCAGAGCCTCCAGAGAGCCGAGCGTGGAGGCCTGCACATACACACCCTTCTCCTCCAGCTTTATGGCATTCAGAGTTTGTTTCAGCTCCCGGATCAACTCGTCCTACAAAGAGCAAACATCAGGATGCAGGAAAGCTCACCAATGTAGCAATTAGATTAACAGTTATTACTGACTTGATTATTGTATGTGCGAGAAAAGAGAGGAAAGAAAGAAAAGTACAGCGTGTTCTTAAAGGGACACAACTGATTGGTTTGTAGAAGAACATGGTTACCCTCAGGACAGGAATTTCATCCTCTTTATGAGCGACGAGGAGAGGCAGGCCTGCCAGCGTCTTCTCCAGATCCTTCCCCAGGATCTTCACTCCCTGAGCCGTGGACACTTCTTTATGCTTCTCATACGGATTCTGTACACAGAGAGAAGGAACATGTAGCATGTGATCAAGTGAGACAAGCTCAGAGCTCTATCACAACGTAACGGATATGGCGAGTTAAATATATAATTGGGTATGAGACCTTCACTCGGAGCTCTTTCAGGGGTGGAGGGAGGAGCAACCCTCTGATCTGAGTGACGATTGGTCCATCCACACCAGGGACGATAATGGTCTCGCCCTCACGCAGACAACCATTGATCAGGATCACGTCTATCGTCGTACCCATGCCAGGCAGAGCTTTTACCTGAGATACAGGAAATGGACCGCAGAGGTTATATTATAGCTTGGATGGGCAATGTTTAGGTACTTGGTTAAATTTACATATTTGACACAAGACAACACAATTACTTAAATCAATCAGAATACTATAGTATAGACAGTTACCAGTAAAATTATCAACATCAACATCAACAAAAAACATCTTTACATTGCAAAGGTGGAACAGAAGCTGCATCTGACATGGCATTTAAGGCCCAGATATAATATAAGTGAAATCAAAGTACGAACTGGTGTGACATCATTTAAAAAAAAATTAAAAATCAGGCCAAAAAACAAATGTTTGCCATTTCGGCAGTTTGAAACAGCTTGACAAAGCAAACTTTCTGAAAAAAGCTCAGGCTGGTAAACTCCTTCAAACTACCACTGGTCTGTGGTGGACACTGGACAGCGATTACAATATTATGACAAAAATCATTGTTGTCGATCATTACTCTTGATATTATAATAAAGAAAATTAATGTTGATTAATAAAATATATTTTAAAAAGCTTTGTGTTTGGGGAAAGGCACATCACATTCTGGCTACACAGATAAAACAAGCTAAGAAATGTTTACACATAAGAAAATGTGTTATCACATTGGTTATTTTAGTAGCATGAAAAACAAAATGGCTAGTCAAACTTGGAATAAATGATATACAGAAAGCAAGCAAAGAACATTATCACTGAAGCGGTCCATGATTTCAGTCTAGCGCAAGCTACCCACTCTCAAATATAACCGCTATAATAATGTAAACGGTCTACACTGCAGAATCAATGTACTTGCGTCGTATCTGCACTTAGTTGTTTATTCACAATTTTTAGGATGTAGTTATTAAGGGCGCACACCAAACAAAGCTCTGGCATTTTCAACATTGACGAATCTAAATGCCTCTGATTGGCCACTGCGTTCATATTAGTGTTGTCACGATACCAAAATTATTGTTTCGATACTGATACCAAGTCAAGAATTGCGATTTTGATACTTTTCCTGAAAAGGGAGAAACACTCAAATATCATTGCTGCGCTTTATTTTAAAACCGGGACAACATTCTAATCATATAACACACTAATAAATGATATATTAGACATTTGAACAAAATATGAAATATCAAAATATAAAAAATAAATTAGAGCAATGACATTCAAGGTAAAAAAAATTGTAAATTTAGCAGCATTATCTCATTTATCATAAGAAACATAAGAGTTACCGGTAATAACTTTATCTTGATTCTGAACTTTGAATAAAAATATGAACAGCGATTATATTAAACAATGTTTAATATTGGTAACATATGATAAGCCTCATTGGTGATATATTTGACATATGGAGAGAGTTATGGAAGGCCTATACTTCATGTTAAACAAATATATAGCAGCTAAGACAACATCGGCAGTGTTGACGGCAAAATAGACTACAGAATATTTCGTTATGTATTGAGAGGTGCAGTATTTGAAAATCGATAATATTTTTTTAAATTACATTTAAATCTGCATTTGTCAAAACCTAGAGACTTTCAAACATCAAAATGTCATTTATTAATATGTATTCGTGTCAAAATGACATGGAAACATCTTTTCCTATTCTATTTTGCCTGGAAACGCTTCCAACACGCTTGCGTGTCGCGTGAAAAATAGGCGTTGGTTCTATTTCTAGCATGCACGCGTTTTCCGCGCGTCTCGAGCTGCGCCTGAGTCACGTGTCACGCAGGCAGTGTGCTAGCTCTAACCTGTTAACATGGGAACCGAAATAAAAACGGACACGCCACGCAGCCAGTGTGTTGCCGGCCTTACAAATCTGGAACGCGGTCATTCTTAGAAGTATCGATACTAATAAATTTAGGAATCGTGACGTTTTTCATTTCCGAGAATCGCGATACTTTTGAAGTATCGGTGCACCGTGCAACACTAGTTCATATACTCAACAGAATGTGTGATTGGTTATAATAATGCTCAATATGCTGCAAACAACTTGTAAAAGGACTGTTGCAATGTGGTCAAATCTAAATGTAATGTCATAATCAACTCATTAAAGCTTTTCCTTTTGACCACTTACCTCCATGACCTGTGCCCGAAGTTCGTCGCAGTGAGCCAGTCGGCGGGCCAGCATGGTTTGAGTGAGCTCAACCAGCAGGGCAATGAGGTTCCCCATCCCGTCACCCGAGTGGGCCGAGGTGGGAACCAGGGACACAAACGTACGAGGATCTTTGTTCTCGTAGAACAGGGCGGCATTAAGACCCTGAGGATTGAAAGACACGCACAAGACAACATTTAAGTTAAGCTCACTTCTTATACAAGTCAACAAGAAACAGCATTTGCAAACAACATTAAGACTATACAAAAAGATAGAGACAACAGACCTGCTGCGCGAACTCTACGATGACAGATTTAGCCCTCTCATCAAACTCATCCTTGGTGTTCTTCTTCTGTTTCTTCAGTGTGGCCACCACGTCTGTTTCTGGACTCTTTTTCCAGTCATACAGACGGTCGATCTGACAAAGAAACATTAGCATTCAAATACTTGTTGTAATGATCAGTATCAGCATTCAGTAGTCACTATCTGGTACCTTGTTAAGTGCTACTATGAAGGGGCACTTCTTCTCCTTCAGCAGGTTGATGGACTCGAGTGTCTGTGGCTCTAAACCGTGCATGATATCCACCACCAGGATGGCGATGTCACACAGAGAACTACCCCTGTTCCGCAGATTACTGAAGGGTGGAGGAGAGTGCCATTAAACATACAAATACTATACAACTAAAGTCAAGACTGGTATGGATTTTCTAAGTTTATAAAAGGTACGTTTTTTTGTTTGTTTATAAATATACACACACAACCATTCAAAAGTTTGGATTTTTTGTGAGTCTCTTATATTCACAAAGTTTGAATTTATTAATCGGAACAAAAATACTGTAAAACTCACGATGTGACAAAAGTGATTTTTTGACCTTGTATTTTACGTATCAGGGATATTTGTCTGACATTTCTTACATTATTTTGTTTCCACTTATTTCTGTATATTTAAATGTATACCATACTGTTGTTTCACTTTTTGAACCTCACGTCGGTTGACATTTATGCCTTATTATCAGAAAACGAAAAAATGTATACATAAAAAAAATCCAGTGAAACAATTTATTACAATGTAAAATAACTGTTTTCAATTTAAAATGTCATTTTATTCTTGTGATGGCAAATTTTCATTTAAAACAATTTCATTACTCCAGTCTTCAGTGTCACATGATCCTTTAGAAATCATTCTAATACGCTGATTTGCTGCTCAAGAAACATTTACAATTATGCTGCTTAATATTTTTGTGGAAACCATTATTATTTTTAGTATTCTTTGAAGAACAGAACTTTAAAAAGAAACAGCATTTATTTGAAATAGAAACATTTAAAATCTCTTTACTGTCAATTTTATACATTTAAGGGATCCTTAAATGCATTCATTTCTATCTTAAAAATTTGAAAAAAACTTTTGAATGGTAGTGTATATATTCTGTCTATCACTTTTACATGGCGCGCGCACACACACACACACACACACAAACAAAGGTATAGTGTGTACCTGAAAGACTCGTGTCCAGGTGTGTCAATAATGAGCATGCCAGGAATCTTCACACTCTCCATCTCAAACTGATAAAAACATACAAACACCAGGGTTCATACACATCTTTACCAATACATTTCCATGACTTTTGAGGCAATATTCATGACCTAATGTTCCATGAAAGTCTACATACACGTAAAATAAGAATACAAATCAATGTTCAAATTTATCAATGACTATTAATGCTATTTGTTTCCCATTTGTTTTAATAATAAGAACAAACTGCGTGCAACTGTCCCAGATGTTACTCCACGCAGATAACATAACGTCACGTGACTGAATGCCGAATGCTAAGTATTGTAATTTCCCCCCTTATTTAGGCTGCTTTCACTTGAGGACCAAGCAAGCATCCAATATACTGTTACACATGCACATTTTTCTCAACTTTTTACATTCACTTAAGACATAACTGATTTTGTTCACGTAAATACTCGCAAAGACATGCATTTTGACAATTCTTTTGTGTATTAGGACGTTTAAGCGCAATATGCCACGAAAAGAACTCAATTTGGCACTGGCTTTTGACACTGAGCTTTTTGCGAGGCGGCTTCATCTCTTAGAGAGCAAACACGGTACAGCTGAATCACCCACACTGTTCTCAAATTACTGATTTGATCTGATATTCTGTGTGGATTCATTTATCCATCTAACCTACATGCTATGACTGTACAGATCCTGAAAGAAGAAGAAAAAAAAGAAGAAAAAAAAACCCCTGCACGTTACAGAAAGATACTCACATTTTTCACCATCTTGGTTTGTTCTATAATGGTTTCCAGGGGCACATTTGTGGCTCCGATCTGCTGTGTGATCCCACCAGCCTCACCATCCTGAACATGTGTGTGTCTCAGCTGATGGACAGAGAAGAAAACAATAATAAACACACAAAATCCACACAAGTCCACATCAGTCGCTTTAAAACGCACCTTATCCAGGATTTTGGTCTTCCCTGTGTCCACATGACCCAGTACACAAACCACAGGAGATCGGAGCTTGTCCAAATTTATGTTCTTCAGGTTTTCCTGCCTTCGTTTCTGCACACAAAGGAAAACGTGATTGATTTCAACTCCACTGACTAAAATGTGCGTATATCCGTACAAAACACTGAGTATCTGTACCTCTATGCGCCTCTTGGCCTTGTCGTAAAGTCTCTCCTCTTTGCTTCGGTCATCATCCGAATCGCTCTCGCTGCTCGACTCTGAGCTCGGCTCTTTTCTTGCTTTGTTTGTGGTCGTCTTGTTGCTGCTGTCTTTGTTGTCCTCCTCATCCTCACTCTCCTCCTCTCCTTCACCCTCTTCTTCTTCTTCCTCCTCCTCATCATCCTCCTCCTCTTCATCCTCCTCCTCTTCCTCACTGCCATCCTCCTTGTCTTCAGCAGGTTTTTGTGTAGCTGTAGTGGGTTCCTTCACCTCGATGTGAACCTTCTTCATCTCTGAGTGCACAAATGTCAAATGAATCAGGGTCCGTGGAAAACTACCACCAAATTACTTTGATTTTAAAAGATATGCATCTGTGGGACAGGTTGCTTTAACCCCACCTTTCTCCTCATCGCTGGCCATGGCCTCCCAGTCATCCAGATCAGCAGCCTCTGCCTTTGGCTCCTTAACTGTAACAATGAAAATTACAATTTTAAGAAGCCATCACACTTCCTTTAAAGCATAAATTTATGAACAGACAATTTTACTGTATAACATGCAATGTCACGGAATTTGGCAAATTTTGGATTAATAACTCAAAAGTAGGGCTGCAAAATTAATCATATTCAAATCGCGATATGGAATAGTGTCAGTTGTTATTAAACCACAATAATTACTATCTGCATGTCAAAAACTCAAAGGTCTTCATGACAGAATTAAAGTATGGTTAACATGAAATTGCAACAGAAATATATTACTCTTACTAAAATGTACTTCTCAAAATAGTAGTAATAAAAACAATAATAATAACAACATTGATTTTAGATGATTACTATTTAAAAAAAATTGAGGAATAACAAAAAACTATATTTTTACGTTTAAGTTTTAATTTAGTTTCGTTTTGTTGTGCAGACCTGACAGACCTGATAATTTATTGTAAATAATTTTTTATATTTTGATTACATTTAAAAGACGGATTCAAATGCTACATTTTCCAATTTCAATTGATCAAACATGCTGTTTAATGACTAAAACAAAGTTAAACCATTAAAATAAAAATATAAAAACAGAAAACAGAATTTAGGGGAAAAAATTTACAGATTTTATAGGGCCCTACATTTGAGAAATCAAAGTCAAGCTTAAAGCTTTTCATTTTAAACTCGAGTAAATCTAGAAGAGCTGGCTGTGATTGGTCGTTACCTGGCTCCGCATCAGGCTTGTCTACTTCCATCTCTGTTGTGATTGGCTGAGGTGTCTCTGATGTAGGCGCTGTCACTTCTGACGTTTCTAATATAAGCACACACACAAAAAAAAATCGTAGGAAATTTTAACCATCTTTGATCACAGCAGGAAGCAAGTCAGGATCTAACCTTCAGGAGTCTGTGCTGTTGGCTTCTTTTTTCTCTTGTCAGAGTAAACGGGCTTCTTCTTTGGCATTGCATCTTTGGATGGCACTTCAATACCTGAAAGGAAGCCAACGACACCACCGGGTCAGAAAACTATCATCATAACTTCATCATAAGCACTGTGAGTCATGTTCTCACCCTGAGCCTGCAGTGCTCGCAGTGTGGCTTCTGCTCTGGCTCGAGCCTCTTTCTGGGCCTTGGTGAGGAGTTTTCCCTCCTTCTTTAGTCTCTCTTTTCTCTCCTTTTCCTTTTGCTTCTTCTTCTCCTTCCTCTCGGCCTCTAGACGCTCCTGTGGATGAAGGTTTCAGAGTTGAAGGAAACATAATCATTTGACACCATGATCTTGAGTGACCGGGTCTTTCCACTGACCTGCTCCAGTCTCTGAGCCTCCATCTCCTCCAGCAGCCTCTGTTTCTCCTCCTCTTCTCTTTTGATTCGTTCCTCCTCTTCCTTCATTTTGGCCAGGGCCTCCTGCATGGCTTTCACCGTCGCTTTGCTGGGACCCTTTTTCTTGTCTTTCTCCTCCTTTTCACCCTTCTTCTTCTTCTTGTCCTTTTTCTTTTTATCACCCTCAGCCTCCTCTGTAGAAAAGCAGAGGAGAGAGAGGGAAATTAGTTGGAGAATAAAAAAAAACAGTGATCATGTGGGCTTGAAATAACCCAGAGGAGCATCTTAGATATCAACCAGTGTGGCTTAGATGTTATCAACTAATGTATGGTCTTAAAGCTTAGGACTTGGTGATGTATTGAATATTCCCAAATAATCATGATGCCTTTCATCATCTTTTTAGAACTTTTCCTATAGAGCATGTTTGACAATTTAGCACTCCTCATCTAATGACTTTAATAGTGTTTGATTTAAACTTCAGTAGCGAAATTGCTATATCCTACAGTTCAATATTTTGGATTCAGTAAGTTTTTTTTTTTTAAAGAAATTAATATTTTATTCAGCAAGGATGCATTAAATAGATCAAAAGTGACAGCTTAAGACATTTATAATGGTACAATAGATATTTATTTATTTCAAATAAATGTTGTTCTTTTGAACTTTCTATTTATAAAAGAATCCTAAAAAAATGCAGTAAAAAAATAAAATAAGCAGCAATAACGGTTTTCAACATTGATAATAAGAAACGTTTCTTGAGCACCAAATCAGCATCTTAGAATGATGATAAAATATATTCAAATAGAAAACAGTTATTTTAAATTGTGATAACATTTCACAATATTACTGTATTTTTTGTAATAAAATAATAATATTTCACAATATTACAACCTCTGTGTGCAAAAAATATATACATATTACTGGCCCCAAACTATTGAACGGTAGTGTGCGTAATATATATATATATGTGTATATATATATATGTTTTTTACTGTATTTTAAATCCTGCATTGCACATTTAATAAATGTTATCACTGAGAAAAAAAGTAATACAAACAAATAATAAAAAAATACACTTTTGAAATCATTCAAATCAATCAGAAAATACCTGAACACAAATATCTGATATATATATATACACTGTATGTATGTATGTATGCATGTATGTAATATATATATATATATATATATATGAAGAGTTCAGATGCAAAAGCCTCTATTAACTATTAATTGTCATTTAAGTGAAATTACTGAACTTAAATATACTGAACTTGATAAAAATGATCATTCTAGAAGAAAATTTCAGATGGCACTTAGAGGCTTTTGCATCTGAACTCTTCATATATATATATATATATATATATATATATATATATATATATATATATATATATATATATATATATATATATATATATATATATATATATATATATATATATATATATATATATTAGGGCTGTCAATCGATTAAAAATTGTAATCAATTAATCGCATGATTGTCATGAGTTAACTCGTGATTAATCGCACATTTTTTTATTTGTTCTAAATGTACCTTAAATTAATACTTTTCAAGTTTGTAATACTCTAATCAACGTGGGCATGGATAAATATAGATGCTTTATGCAAATGTATGTTTATTATTGAAACCATAGTCAACATAGAGCATGAAGAGGAGACATGTTTCAAAGGTCATAGATGTTTTTCAAAGAACTTGTTCATGTCTATTAGACGCATGTAGAAAGAACAAAGAAATACCAGGTTCCCATTACTTCTCTTTCTTTGCATTGAGCAATTAACACAAACATGTTTAGATTTTTGCATGACAGGGCAGCTCTTCTGAAAATGCTAAATGTACATTTATTATTTATTATTAGGCTACATTATAGTTTGTCTCTCTCTGTGCCCATTTTGATGAAGCTAAATTCTCAATAAAACTGTTTTCATTGGTATATTTTACTGTTTCTGTTGTCAAACAACGGAATGAATATGAAATGGTGACTGAAACGCGACCCATTAAGACATAACCAGCTCTCCCTTCCAAGATGTTAATCTGCACAAAAATCCTGATAATCGAGCCGTCGTCTGATTAAATCAAATACACATAAGATAAACACAATATCTGTTTTGCGATTTCGGCTATACTTGCATGTAAAATTAGAGAAGCAACATCATATCTGTGTTTAACTGAATTAAAGCGCTGCTCCTCTCTCCAGCGCGAGACGCAGAGAGAGAGCGAGAGAGAGAGGCGCGCGCGCGTGCTGGGAGAGCAGTACCGGCGGTACCGGTAGATTCTCAGAAACTAAATAAGGTTTGGGCGCTTTGTTGAAGGGAAAAATCGCTAAATGGGTCTGCAATGTCGCTAAGTTGGCAACACTGTGTATCTCCATTTCTCCAACTAGGTTTTGGGCCACGGGTCAAACAGAAAATACGCGCTGCGTTAATCGAGCGTTAAAAAAAATAGTGCCGTTAATATGATTTTGCGTTAACGCGTTATTAACGCGCTAACTTTGACAGCCCTAATATATATATATATATATATATATAAATACATACAGTATGTATTATAATACACATATAGAAACACTCCTGAGTGGACAATGTACTATGGAAAATCTGACCTTCTCCTTGGACATCAGCTTCATCCTGCTCCACTGAAGCCGCTGTCTCTAATGTCTTGCTCTCTGTTGAAGGTGTGGTAACCGGTTTCCCCTCATCCTTTTTTGAGGCCTCTTCCTCTTTTTCTCTCTTAGCCCTCAGCTTGGCCCTCTCCTCCTCTTTCTTCTTCTTATCCCTCTCTTTTTTCTCTGCTTTCTTCTGCGCGGCTGTCTTCATCTTGAAGGACGGGTCTTCTCTTTCGTCTTCCTCACTCTCTGCTTTGCCTTTGCCTTTACCTTTCTTCTTCTTGCTTGAGGTTTGAGAATCGTCATCCGATTCGTCATTGTCGACCGTTCCTCCACCCTTCTTCGCGCCACCATCTTCATCATTCTCCTCCGAGTCAGACCCGCCTTTTCGCCCGCCTTTCTTTTTAGCCTTGGGTTTCTGTCGTGACTGGGAGCCCTCGTCCTCAGAGTCTGAAGCAGGACCAGCAGGAGCGGGAGCCGCCACCGTATTCGTATCTTTCGTCCTGTGCTCGTTTTCCATGTTGTTCTGACCCTGATCTTCATCACCTTCCTCATCCTCCAGATTCGCCTTCTTACCCTTCTTGGCCTTCTTCTTGTCCGCTTTCGTCAAGGTGGGCTCAGGTTCAGGCTCTTCTACTGAATCGGATTTCTAAGAGGGAAACACGCAGGAATTGCTTTCAATGGCAAATGACTCTACTTATAGTATCTGCACGATTAGAAGAGGGAGGAAAAAAGAAAATGTGTGTTGAAAGTGTTTATGGGTGTTTATGAGTTACTAAAGAATACCTTCGCTGTTTCTTTTTCTGGTTTTCCTGCTTTCTCTTCTACTGACAGCCTCTCTAATTCTTTCTGGATTTCTTCCTCACTGCAATAAAAAGAGGTAATCAGTTATTTCCAAACATTTACACTACTGATATTTTCATGCAAATTAACACTTTTATTCACATATTAAATTGATCAGTAAACCATAAATATCAGATCAAACAGTGCTGACGTGGAAAGTTATACAAGTCTTTACAGTCTATAAATCACCAACATTCACCATGCATTTAACGTAGTAATGCTAACTGTAACCATGGTATTGTGACAGAAATAGTTGAATGTTTTTACATTATTCATCTCAGGGTTCGTACAGTTGTGGTCAGAATTATTGTCACCCCTGGTAAATATGATCAAAGATGGCTGTAAAAATAAATCTGCACTGTTAATTCTCTTGATTATTCAGTCAAAGAATACGTAAAAATCTAGCCTTTCATTGAAGTAAAAGAATTGAAAGTGGGGGATAAATCACATTATGAAATAAATGCTTTTCTCCAAAACACATTGGCCACAATTATTGGCACCCTTATATTAAATACTTTTTGCAATCTTTTGCCAAGATAACAGCTCTGAGTTTTCTCCTATAATGCCTGATGATTTGGAGAACACCTGACAGGAAATCAGAGACCATTCCTCCATACAGAATCTCTCCAGATTCCCAGCTCCACGCTGGTGCTTCTTCAGTTCATCCCAATCATTTTCTATGATGGACTGGGACGGTCATGGCAGAAGCTTTCAACAATATTAAATAAATCTTGACCTTTAACTATTTGAGCAGTAGGTTAACTGTAAAGCCAGGGAAAATCTCTTTAGGCTTATCAACTGTGTCAGTGTTGGAAGAAAGAGACGAAGACTTACTCGTAGTCTTCTTTCTTTCCTTTCTTTTTCTTGCTCTTTGATTTGTTCTGCTCCTTGCCTGCTCCTGCTCCTTCGATCTCTGCCGCAAGTGCGTCGATGTCAACCCCGTCGTCTTTGGCACTATAAAATTGACAGAAAAAGAGGAAGAATGCATTCAATTTGACTGAGGACGTTTTCCATGCATTTTAACTTTAAGGTCTTCAACATGGTGGTGTATTTCTAAAAGTTGACTAAAAAAAAAAAAATCATTAAGCACAAACGCACTTAACATTTACAGTTTACCTCTTCAAGGACATTGGACTAAAACTATAACTTTCACGAATCGCATGATTCCCTCTAATAGTAATCTTCCTGTTTGAACAGGAAATATGTCTCTACAAGAATAAATATCACATCTATAGATTTCACAGGGTCTTTAAATGGTGTAAATTTACAATAAAATATTTTGCATTTAAAAAAAACGTAGAAATGTTATGAGAAAGCGAATAGAAATGTACATAAAACTACAAATATTTGATGAAATCAGGTTAACACACATGTACGGTGCAATAAAACAATTAACCTCTGAGTAAATGCAGACCACCAGAAATGATTAACTAGCAATTGGCCAGGAAAACTCACATCTGTCACCAGAGATTTGGAAAAAAACAACAGCAGGATGTCCTATTGTGACTTTACATCATACTTTCACTAAAAAAGACTACCATTATAGACCAGTGGTGTAAGACAATATATTTCTGACAAACTCATCAATCAATCAGCATTACAAAAGCAGCACAGATGCATATTACACCCCAAAAACCACTCTAGACAACCAATGAAAGCATATACCAAGATTTACACCAAGATTTACAAAAACTGAGCATATTGAACACCTAAACACGTGCACCTTACCCGTCAAGTCAAACACAGCAATAAGGAGGAAGTGAACTTGTGCTGCTGCTTATATAGTGGAGTCTAAAGCCCTCCTTGCATGCTTGTTGCATCAGAAAAAAAAAGCACCGTTTACTAGCCTCACATCACAGGGTAGATCCCTCTCACATACATAAACCTGCTGACCTCAGCCAACACAGAGCAGATGATGAAAGACCAGCTAGACAGTTGGACAAATTACTTGAATGGATGAAGGAGAGATGGGGGGGGGGGACTTTAATAAATTCAAAAACGTGTTTGATGCAATGCAAAGCCTTTCCAAAAGTCAGTAATGGTTACAGGTAATCTTGTTTTGACGCAACTGAAAGTGCAATAATTCATGGCTGGATCTCATGACATCTTCTGAAACTGAACAGGGAATGACATAGCAACCAGCACTGAATGGTTAGCAAAGGTTAACACACTCATTAGGGCACTAATCTACTTAACCACCTCCATCCAGCAAGGCGAGAAGAGCAAGTATCTGCTCAGCATCAGACCCGGCTAAATTTAGACATTCAAGCGACTGTAAAACGGAAGGAGAAAACAGGTCAAACCAGGTGAAACTACTGTCCCACACTGCCCAGTAATACAGAAAAACCTAAAAAACCTAAAATAATTTCAACCTAACAAACTAAAAACAATCCACAGCTTACAGAACAGAAGAAACATAAAAGATTAGAGTCTGACATAAAAATTACAATCAATTCCAAGCTTCAGATTTTGATCAATTAATTTCCAATAATATACTGTATAGGGATTTTAAGTATATATATATATATATATATATATATATATATATATATATATATATATATATATATATATAAACTTAATGTATTTTAATGATTCTATATTATATATTTTAAATATAATTATAGTATATTCATTTAATGCAATCTGAACCAGTTTAAAAACATCAAAACAAATTATTCATCCTGGATTCACCAAAATCACTATGGCGTACGTTCAAACATGTTTTACTCTAACCAAAAACAATATGTCTATGACATATTTATTATTGAAGTTTGAGACATTTACAATGATATATTAAATAAATTATACACTCAATTAAAATTATATATATGTGACCCTGGATCACAAAACCAGTCATAAGTCGCACGGGTATATTTGTGGCAATAGCCAACAATACATTGTATGGGTCAAAATTATCGATTTTTCTTTTATGCCAAAAATCATTAGGATATTAAGTACAGATCATGTTCCACGAAGATATTTTGTACATTTCCTACCGTAAATATATAAAACATTTATTTCTGTGAGTGAATGCAGCACAATCGCGAAAATAAATGAACAACTTTAAAGGCGATTTTCTCAACGTTTCGATTTTTTTGCACCCTGGATTCTGGAGCTGTATCTCGGCCAAATATTGTCCTATCCTAACAAACCATACATCAATGGAAAGCTTTCAGATGCTGTATGAATCTCAATTTCAAAATAATTACCCATATGACTGGTTTTGTGGTCACATATGTGAAAATTGATAGAACTGTAGTGTTTATTTATGTATTTTTCCATGATTGTGATAAACATTTAGAATACCACTCTTAACCAATTACTCAAATCAATGAAGTGTTAATCATTTCTCTCATTTCAGAACTGTGGTGAAAATATATGCAATAATCAGATCAGATGTTCACACACAAAAAAGTTGATCTTAAAATTTTAAATACAGCCTGAATCACTTTTATTATTTATCATAAGCTTCACAATCACAGCCCTTGATCTCAGTGGGAAAGCCCAATCCAGCTGATGAAAGACTGTCACAGTCTTGCGAGCATTTTAACATCTCCACAGCTCGAGATTTCTAACTGTTACCGTTGTTGTGCCGAACTCGGACCCCCTCCTTCAGATCATCACCCCCCCTGAGTCCCAGGTAGGTTTAGGATTAGGTGTGTGGGTGCGGTTAGGATTAGGCAACCAGGTAGCGGCGGCCTCAACGAGGGGGGTAATAATTTAGCAGGGAGTTCAAGTAAGGCACAACACCGTTTCTACACGAACAAAGATCGATGGCATCCCATAGAAGAGCGTTTTACCGAAGACAATGCGAAACCGCCAGCCAGCACAATGGAAACGGATGATGTTGCACTGTCGGACGAGGAATCAGATACTGCGTGTAATACACAGAGGCCACAGCCCTTAAATACTAATGTCTTCTGTGCTCGGACAGTGTCTGATATGATATGATATGACAGCAGATGTGAAGTGCGTCTAATCTAACACTCACAGCTGGAGGACCTCGACTCAGGGGGGCTGGCCAAACCTACTCGTGTCTCATTTTAAAGCCACAACCGTGACAAATTAGACACGCTTACAATAAATTACCCAATCAGCCTCGTGTCTAGACCTGTATTAGTGAATGTCAGTGATCTACTGATGATATTCCTCTTTGGTAAGAGCGTCGGTATGGTAATGATCAAGACAGGCCTAGTTACAGCGGCACATGAACTCATGCCCATCAGAAGCTAGCCAGGTGGCTAACAGTGTGTCTCCTTAAACATTAACGTTACCCTGTCAAGATTACAAACAGCACAGTAGGTCACTGTAGTCCGTGTTACGCATTCGCACGTGTTCTGACTCACCCGTCATCTCCCTTATTTTTCTGTTTCTTTCCCATTATGTGTGAATAACTGTAACCTCCTCGTTGCGATGCAGTGTAGTCGGTGTTAGCCACGCAAGTTGGTCTTGCTCGCATTGCGCATGCGCACTTGACATTGAGTAATCGCGCACGGCGGCCTCAGCGCAGACCTTTAGCGCATCTGGATAGTCCATTCATTCGGCTACATATTAAAAGGATGAATGCGTTTTTAATGAGATTTCGGGGTCTTTGACTAAAAAAAATGCCGTTCTTGTACTTTTTCTCAAACAAATCGCACAGAAGACGAAAAAGAAAACTATATTTAAAGAATAAAATTATAGGCCATCTACATGGCATACTAATCTGCGCTAAACTTCGCGTCAGGAACCAGGCGAACGCGACAGGAGCAAGAATAGCATGGCAAGAATGTTGCCATCCAAACCTTATTACAAAAACATGTAAAATGCATATATATATATATATATATATATATATATATATATATATATATATATATATATATAGTGCATTATACATGTCAATGCACTACAATGCATATATATATTTTTTTTATTAAAATTAGTGATACAAATAAATAATATTCATAATTGTTGAAAAAATTATTTCAAAGTCTATTTTAAGTCTTTTTATAAATCTATCTATATGGAGAATCTATCAATTATGAATATGATTTATTTGTATAATTAATAATATTTTTAAATATTTTATTAATATTCATATTTTAATATGTCCATTTATCCATCCATCCATTGGTAGATAGATAGATATTTATTTGGGGGGATTTTAGTTTTTATGAATATTATTACTTTTAACAATACTATTTAACGATAAATATTCTTACTAAATATTAATATAATCTGATATTATAATTTATTGCCCTATTAATATTTGTAAACACTAAATGGTTTAAATAATTAAAATATGCTAATTATATCTGCAGTAGAATCTCTGCCCAATTCTTTACATTTATTTAAGTGGGTTCATCATAGAATTAATAGCAGTATTTGTGTTTTTCATATAAAATCTCTGCATTAGTGGATAAAGTGTGACTGTGCAGGAGACAACTTTAAAATGAATGTCCATGGTTTTTGAAACAAGCGACACAATGTTTATATCTGACTTAATTTTTATTCACATTACTGAAAGCACACCTTCACACAATCTATGAATCTTCCCAGCAACATCAGCGCTCATTGAGCGAGTTCTCATGAACGCCGCCACCAGCACTGCAGCTTCATCTGGACAGTATTTGCTGCCATTGAGGGTTGATGTAAACTCGTTCACCGTCTCTGGAGGAAGCCAGTCTTCAGGGATTTCCACCGCACATTGTTCTACAGTACCACTTTTGATGTCCATGTCAAGCTTAATATTCACATCATCTACCACTAAAGATGTGCAAACGCTGAATTTTGGAGTTTTGCCATAAATCCACTCCCACATTTGAATATCCTTTGTCATCTTATGAATGCCAGGCATAAGAGCTTCATGAGCGGGGTCAACTGTGATGACTGGGCTGTCAAAGCCAAATTCATTATTGAACTGGGAAGCAATAGCCTCCATGATAGTGTCGGCGTCCAGAGTGGGATCCACATCCGAAAGGTTCTTGACAGGGGAAGGAACGCTGGGGGTGGCATTGCTCCTGATGACTTCAGAAGTGTTACTCTTCAGAACTGAGGACAATATTGAACGATCCACAGAACACAGCAATGTACAGTGATGATAAGCAGAGGTTCTGCCTAATTTCGCAGCAGTGCCTGAAATCTTGTGATGCCCATTCAACAAAATATCAAATCTGTCTGTTGCAGTGACATCTAGACCGGGTCTGAGTGCTTTCAATGCACTGGTAACGACTTTGAGATTTCTGTGACGGTCGTATTTCTTCTTGGAGGTGAAGAAGGTCATGTTGATGTTCCCAAAATCATGGAAAACCGTCCCACCTCCACTGCGACGTCTCGCTAGCGGGATCCCCAAGCGCCTCATCAGGGGAAGGTTACACTCCTGCCAGGGGTTTTGATGTCTGCCTATGACCACCACTGGGGAATTTCTCCATAACAACAATATGCTTCTGTTTTGCAGATCAACGTGATCGTGAATCCAGTCTTCTAAGGCTAGGTTCTCAAATATGCCAGCTGACGCAGATTTCAGGATGACACCAGCTTTTCCCATCTCATCGAAGTAGGTGGACAAAGTGCTTTTGAGGCGAGCTGACCCAGAGAGGACACATGCCCTGTTTGACAGTCTCAAAATCATCGCTAATCGCTCGAAATGTTGGTAAGGCTCTAATACATCACATATTATTTGATTCTGAGGTGTGTAGCGAATTCTTTCGAGACAATGTTGCACATCAAAAACAAATCTGTACAGTTTACGTACCGCTTATTCCCATGCCTGCAGTTCACATTGACAACCGGGTCAACAGGATCACATCTCCTGGCAAGTCATAATAAAAGTCCTGCACGACATAATTGAATTATACCAAATTAGAATATTAAATGTTTGTAATGTCAAGTAAATAATAACAATATTTCAATAATAATATAAACGCCTCCTCGGGTAATGTCTTAATAATGTAATCACAAAAAAAAGATTCGTAACGGACTTTTATTTTGACATGTTGTTCTAGACTAGAGGAAGGCGTTTGATTTCGTGTTGCACAAAGTTGGCCAAATGTTTTAGGAGGTTGTATTTTTCCGAGTTTTGTTTATAATTATTTAAATTTTAACAAATAGAGGATACAATAACACACAATGAATCTTTCAGACAACAAGTTATGTCTCAATATTCAACAAGTGAAAATATATAAAGAAGCCTAATTAACCTATTGAAAAATATTTCTCAAGAAATGTAAAAAAAAAAAAAAAAGATAAATAAAAGGGGGAGGGGCACAACAATTAATAAAAGCATATTCTGAAAGAAAATTAAACATGACACAAATTCTAGATGTTTTTTTTTTAGCTTTCTTATTAACAGACATTGTGATTGTATAAAATACAAATGTAACTCTTGTTTGAAGATGTTAAAGCGAGATTTACTTTTTGTATATTTACATGCATGGATATAAACTTTCCAATTAATAAAAGAATTGATTTGTTTAGAGCCCAAAAGAATATGTATATAAGATATGGAAAAATCACAAAAGTTGTTGCTGTATTTTATTTCCACCAAACTTTTTACTACAAACATGAAACCACTGCCTCACTTTACCTAAAAAATAAATAAATAAAACTTCTGAAGTAGAATTGGAGCTAACTAGCCTATTGAAAACGTTTATAATTATCATCTTGATACGCTGTAAGATCACAAAAAACTTTTTTTTTTTTACCATAATATTCTTTATAGCTGAATTGAAATTGATTAATATCATCATCATCATATTTTTTTCTGTCTAAATGAATCTGTGTGCGTGCTTTTGTTCACAGTTGGTGTTTGTCGCACTGTGGGAAGAGTCTGTGTATTTAAAGACCACTAGGTGGTATTAGATAATTCCGAATGCATAATTCAGTTTGACAGCTGTAATTTGATCAGTACAAGATCCATGTTACTCTTCTCAAAGTAGTTAATGATTAAAGTTCAGAATGAGATGAGGACATTACTAAATTCAATCAGAAAGAAAGCATTTTGATAAATGGGGTGCATTTTGATCACTTGATCAAGCTCACCAGTGTCCTCTATCTGACTTATTCAGAGAATTTGATCTTCCTTGAAACAAACGGCACTTATCTAAATCCCGTTCCTGTCATAGATCAGAGTTAGTGATATGTAGCCTACCTGGAATTTAGATTTAGCTTTGATAACGCTTGATTAAATGATATAGCTATTTTGACCGGAGGCATTTTACTTCACAATAAGGTATATTCAAACATTACAACTTTTAGTTATAATTGAATTTTAGTTAATCATATGTTGTTGTTTTTCTTCAAAAGATGACTCGATAAGTCATGCGGAATGTTTTATGTAGTTACAAAAATATGCAAATAATTAAAAAGTTAATAATCAGTTTATATTTTTTTATATTTTCATTTTAGGTGTTTCTGTTAAGGTTAAATCATTAAAAGTATCAAGTAAATTTGATGTTGGAGTAAGCTGAAGACTAAAAACGTTTTTGTAAATAACAATGGGGGAGTGAATCGGTGAAAGTCAATTCTCTGAAATCTGATTGGTCAGCTTCTCGTCTCTGATTGGCTATTGCACTGACTGAGTGGAATCTACGCAGAGCTCTGAGCGGATGCTTCCGGTACGACCGTTGTTTGACAGATCGGGACGGACCGTCGCTTTCAGGTAGGGTTATCAACGACACACCATGTACAGTTTTACTGGTCATCCGGATTATGTGACAGCACGTTTTATATCTACTGTAAGTTTATTGTGTGTGTGTGTGTGCCGTGAGAGTTTCCCGGTTGAGGTCGCAGACGGTGCTGTGTGTTGATCTGCTGAGGTCACCGCACAGCATCACCGCCGCCAACTGCAGCCCGATGGACGGATCACTTTACAACACTGAATGCAGAGAAAAAACATCAAAACATGACGGCTGAGTCATGGGTTTCAATAACGGGCAGATCTGCAATCACTTTCATAAATGCATGCGTTTAGCTTCAGTGTACAGTCATTCAGGGCTTGTTTGCTGACATGTTTTAACCCGTGATCAGCTGATGAGACCATCCGTGTGATGATGCTGAAGCTGTTTCATTATTCCTACAACTGATGACATGTTCTGCTTTTCATATGACATGGGAATGAGCATAAATGATGTCTCGTGGACCCTGACTTCTCAGATATAATGTGGCCTATATAACATGTGATAGATTTTGGGCAGTGGAAGACCCAGACCTCTGTGCTGGACCAGCCCGCTTCATCAGTGGCTGACACTCTTAATGAATATGGTACACTTGAGTGTCCTGTTACTGAGCAAAGGTGCTACTTCCATTAGCTATCCGGTGTTTACTTTTAGGTAAGTTAGACAAACTATTAATACATTTAATGTAGTATGAAAAGTAGCTTGTTTTAAACACGTCAAATTGTGATTTGTGGTCCATCCTTCCTTAGAGGTCTTGACTGTCTTTACTGTATCCGATAATTAAAACAATAATTTTTATGTATATATTTTTTTATATAATAATATGCTGAATTGAGGTTTAATAAATGTAGTAAATATTTAGAGTGACAAAACATAATGTTTAGCAAAACACAACCTCTTTTTGTCATGTTAGCCAAGTAGATAAAAAAAACATAAATATATAGGCTACAGTACCGGTCAAAAGTTTGGAAACATTACTATTTTTAATGTTTTTGAAAGAAGTCTCTTATGCTCATCAAGCCTGCATTTATTTGATCAAAAATACAGAAAAAACAGTAATATTGTCAAATATTATTACAATTGAAAATAATGATTTTCTATTTTAATACACTTTAAAATACAATTTATTTCTGTGATGGATTTTCATCTGCTATAACTCCAGTCTCCAGTGTCACAGAAGTGTCAGAAATCATTCTAATATGCAGATTTATTATCAATGTTGGAAACCGTTGTGCTGCTTAATATTTTTTTAATAACCTTTGATACTTTTTCCAGGATTCTTTGATGAATAAAAAGTTAAAAAAGAACAGCATTTATTTAAAATCGAAATCTTTTGTAACAATTTAAACTACCGGTCAAAAGTATGGGGTCAGTAATTTATTATTATTATTTTTTTAAATTGCTATGTATCAGTTATTTATGTATTTTATACATTTGATCTATATTCTGTGTGTTTATTTAATGTGTACTGCTAGAAAAACACCATTGTAAACTGTATACAGACATTTCCCAAATTTTAGGTTATAAAGATTAGTGATGCACTGAAATAATTTTTTTATCGAAACGCCAAAACTGAAATAAAATTTAGCTGAAAGAACTGAAAATAAAGTTTGGATCATTAAATTTAAGTGCATTCAGGTGAGTTTAATTAAACTCTATATGCTGTTATGGTGTCATTTTCTCAGGTGATAAATTAAAACAGTTCTTCAGCTGCGAGCCGCTTCTTAATATTTCAGACGAACAAACGTTTTTTATTTGTTTTAAGTCCATCCACAGGGCTGACGTGTTTACCTGTTGTAACTTGTCGTAGTGTGGACATAATATATGCAGACACGGTCAAAACGGTCTGTGAAGCGCTAATAATTTCATTGTCAGTGAAATTTCTATTTTTGACAAAGTTAATAAAAATACTTTAATAATTTGTGTTAGTACTAAACAGTAAACACTAATACAAAGTTCAAATCTACTTGATGTTAACTGGCAACATTGTCTGAATTAAGCACCTCCTTTCACTGACCATTTATTGAAAATCTTTTTTTTTTTTTTTAAGCGTTTCGGCCCTATTTTGTACTGTATTCATGAAAAGTGTCACCAGTTGTTTCCATCAAAGTCCTGCTTGAGTTTATGCATGAGTCGTCTTTGTCGCAGCAGCATCTGTATGCATAACATTTGAAATCAATGTTCACAAAAATGTTCACAGTGTGTTGTTTAGGCTGTTGGTTACACTTGACCGTTGAACATGTCTAAGTGCAGCTTAGTTCGTTTCTTATTGAATCGTTGAGTGTTGTATTTGTCAGTTGGGGGCTTTGAAACAAAACTGTGTCTGTAAGTGTGTGTGTGTGTGTGCCCATCTTTTCTTGTTCTCTCATGCTTAAGGGTGCATACTAAGGGCATTGTTAACTGAGGACAATGGCCATTAGAAGGTTCCCATTAGTGAGTAACGAATACAGGCATTTCAGCTTTTCTTTCTTTTTCCCCCTGTCATTATTGCCCTGTGGTTTCCATTTACTTTCTCATTATTCTATAGTGTGTTATTGAATGTCAGAGTTTTTCAAAGCTATCTCTGTCTATAATCAATCTGAATGTGATACAGTCACCTCTTTTATCTGTATAAGCCGTAAATCTCTTGATAGATGCACTGTAAAAAAAAAAAAAAAAAGATTACAGGAAAAATGGTTTCCAGAATAATTGTTAAAAATAGAACATGTTAAACACATTTGAACAACCTGTAAATTTTACAATGTAATTTAAATTGTAATTTACACACACACATACACAAAAAAGGCCATGCTGCTACTAAAATCTGTTTTTGGCCTTTACCATATACTGACACAGGGGTGTGATTTATCTGTATTTAGATCCATTATTTTTACGGATTTTCATATTTTTCTGATGACCCGATGTGAATTGCGTAAATCCGAGGGGAAAAAATGGTTGTGGGGGCAGTCGTGAAATCGTGAAATGGCCAAACTGCAAAGTGTTACTTTTTCTGATACGTTTATTTCATGCACGGATTGCTTCTGACAGAGCTGCATGTTAACCAGTGTTCAAAGGGCCAAATGCAAGTAAGAATCTGCGTTGAAATGGTGTTACTCGTCAGTTGTCTGGTAACATTTTATGAATTTTGACAATGCATGGTTGTGAGAATGTCATATACAGTGTATGGCTTAGTGCGATCATCAAATTGCGATGGTTGTGATGTACTAGTTATATAAATATAGTCTGACACGCTGCATGTTTCATTGTAAAGCACAGCACTATCAGGTTTTCCTTCTTCTTTTTTGCTTTAGCTGATCACATCCACCATAATCACACAGGGGCTAAAGAGAAACACATGATAAATCAAAGTTCATCACAAGCAGCTTTTCCACAAGCTGAGAGAATAGAGATGACATGCACACAAATACACCATCATGGTAACACTCACTAAAATAAAGCAATAAAACTTCATTTAACAAGATGTAACAGAACATACAGAAATAAGATGTAACATAAAACCCTTATGAACATAATTGAAAAAAAGAAGAAACGTAATTATTAAACCGTGACGTGTTAAGGCCCTTTCACAACTATAAATATAACTGTAATGTTAACTAGATTGGCGTCCACACCGTGGACACGACGTCTTTCTGTTTATTACACGCTGCAGTTTTGTCGTCTGCCGCTTTAAATGCTCGAGCTCTTTAAAGCAGGATGGATTCTGATTTGCTTTCATTGTTTTTATCGTTCATAAGCTGGAAAAAATCCTGCTTTTAAGTCTCTTACAGTGAAAATTACAAACATTTTTATAGTCATCTCCAGCCATTACCAGTGCGCTTTATACACGCTCACAGTCAGATATGGATATGTGGATGAATCCCTTGATGTCTGCTGTGATCTCAGTAATCTGATCCTCTCCACCCCCATTGTGTTCAGTTGTTTGCCTCCAGACACTGTGATGACATCACTGAATGGCTTTAGATGGACTCATGCTCAGAATTATTTAATTTTTTTTGGTGTGGATGGGAGATTCAAGTAAACATGCAATTTTGTTGAAGGTTTGGTTTTTGCCTCAGTCTCACGCTATAAACGTGCTCATGTGTGTAATGAATGTGAAGGGCTTTTATGGTATGCCGCAAAGGTCAGCAAAATCAGCGAGCGTGTGGTTCAGTGTACATGCAATCCTGCTTGTGCAACCCGGGATGTGAAAGGAACTAGTGAAGATGGGGTTATGGTGGGTAGAGAGGAAGATCATGAGAATTAAATCATGCTGTAGGAAGGCCAGATGGATGTGTGTGTGTGTGTCTGTTAGGGATGATGACGTCAGTTTGGGGAGTTTCCTCTGCTGATTATGATCATTGGCAGACCTGTTTTCAGCCCTGTTTACATTAACATTACTATTATTAAAACAATATTTACATTTTTTGGTTTTATTTGTTTTTGTGCATTTGTGTGATACACAATAAGGGATTGAATGTTATAATAATCATTATATTAAGTATTATTTGTATGCTATATAGTATTTATTAATATTTAGATTTTTAAAAAAATATTTTTATTTAGCTTTCATTCATTTTTATTCCAGTTTTAGTATTATAATTTTTTTACTGTAACCGAAACGTATTTTATTTCTGTTACAAATGTTCAAATTATCACACAAGTACTGAGATAAATGTTTATAGTTCGGATAGAAACACTACGGTAGCGATCAAAAGCAAATCCCCTTTTATAGGTAACTAACTTGACGCTTCAAATAACGATTGTATCGATTGCATCATTACACCAGTAGGTGGAGACAAGTGACTGATAAAAATGTATGTGTCATTGAATCATTCATCAATCAATCATCATTCAAGAGTTTCGTTCAAAAACGCTGATTCATCCAGTAATGAAACAAGTGAAGTCTTTATGAGTGAGTCATTGAATCTTTTTTTTATATATATATATATAATTCTATGGAAATAAAATAATGCCAAATGTTTTTGAAACAAAAAAGCCTGCTGAATTGCACTACTTGCATACAACATTGGCAATTTAATTGCCAATGAAAGGTGAATATGGATTATTGAATTTTTAATAATGAAAATGTGTTTGAAATGTTTTGAATTAAAATATTCACAGCTTAAATATTCAACCATGCTGAATTTCAGCCCATAAAAATGCAAGCCCTAAAAATAAAATGCATTAAAATGCAAGTATGGTTAATGCAATGCATTTTTTTTTCAAGTAGTGCAATTCAACAGGCTTTTTTGTTTCAAAAACATTTGGCATTATTTTACTTCCATAGAATTATATATATATAAAAAAAAGATTCAATGACTCACTCATAAAGAATTCATTCAAATTAAAGGGATGGTTCGGCGTAATTTCAACCTAGTGTCCTTTGCACCATGACCTCGAGCCAAACACCCCCCCAGAAGCTTTTTTTCCTTGGTCGAACATTATTAAAGTTAGAGCTTATTTAGAGAAATCAGCTGGATGGCTTAGTGCAGGTGCTAATGGATCCAAGGATGTATCTCGTAAATTACCCCACTAATAATGCCCGGAATGGTACCAAACTTCTACAGTAGTACAAATAGGTTCCGTACTAATAAAACGAGGCATTGGAAAGTTTGTAAGAACATTTATTTAAATAGTTTATTTAAATAACACTTGCCTGACGGCTCATGCTACCGATAACCCGGAGGTCGAGGTCACTTCCGCGATATGGGAAAAGCCCGTAAAAGTCCTGGCAGAAAGCGATGCGTGTCTGACGATACATCCTTATGCATCGCTTTCTGCCAGGACTTTTACGGGCTTTTCTCAAATCACGGTCCAAGTGACCTCAACGCCCGTTTTTTCTATTAATCAAATTGTGTGCCATAGCTGTTATTATATTGTGTATTTTTGCATGGCTGAGAAGCTGTATTGCCCAATCATCATCCATGATCTGTTTTTTAATCTGGTGCCATTTTATTTATTTTAGTAATCCATCCAGATGAACATGCATTGACTTGAACTGAATATGTGCGTAGAGACCTTTTTTTTTCAGCCTGTCGTGATCCTGACTGAATGTGTGATTGTGATCTTTGCATGTTGCATTAAGCCTGTTGTCTTGCTCTGTGTTGCAGTGCCTGTTGTTGATGGCCCAGCTGAGTGTTGCGGTAGAATGGGACAGAGCACATCGAGCCCCGAGTCTGCAGAACCTCCAGAGGTGAGCAGCACCACCATAATGCTTTTCCTTATCCACAAATACACAAAACTTTACCTTCTCAGTCTGAGCTTTTCATAAGTTTCAATGTGAGTGCAATGGAGTACCTAAATTCTGAGGACAAATTAGCCCAATTTCCCGAGCTCTCTTTGCATGTCTTGGAATGTTGGCAGTTATCTATCAACATCTAACCCAATCTGCTTCCTGTATAAAGGGTGACTATTGGGCTTTTCACATTTGAAATTGTTCATTGCCATTTTTAGCCCTGTTCATCCTTTACTCTGGGTTAGTAATTAATAGTAGACTTTTTAAAATTTCACACTGTTTGTAAACCATTGGTTAATGTTCTCATAGTTTGCATATTCAAAAGGTTTATAGCATTGATTGGACATGTGTAGCACATAACAAGCAAGCTGTTTGGTTTTATAACAGTTTGTTGACTATGGAAAAGTCCATATGAAAATACGCTGTGTAATAAGTGCATGAATATTTTAGAGGTATTTTATGAAAGGTTGTCTTTTGTTAAACAGCTTGCTGTTACATTTTAGGTACACTGTATATTATTTAGTGATGCACCGATTGAAAAGGAGTAGGAGGATGCTTAGGTAGCTAGCTTGAAGCCAATGGGGCTGTCAGTAAAAACAGGTCCAGTCTAGTCACTCTGATGTTAAGGTCTTTTATTTTCCTTCCAAATCAGGTATTGGATATGGGTGTGTATGTAGGGGTGTATGTGTGTGAGCGTGTGGTTTCTACAAGAACAGAAATACAATGTTTTAGTTCACAATAAACATAACATGGAATTCACAGGAAATAAAGGAATTTAAACAATACATGAAGCCATCTACTCATAATATAATCTCAAATACATATGTAAATAACTAAAGAACATGCTTAAGCAGGAAATATAGCAAAATAAACATATTTAGGACAAACTTAATACAGAATAATTAAGTGTAAAAAAAAAGCACTTACATGGTCAAATACACACACGCAGGGGAAAAACAAAGGAAGAACTCAGTCCTCTGCACAGTGCATCCATGTGCACCAGAATGAAGGTGCTGTGGGCACAGGTGCCATTTATAAGGCCTGATAGTGTCCTAATTGGCTTGAGATTAGGTGGGTGGAGCTAAAACTTAATAGGAAAATTAACAAGCTAAGTGGGGTGTGGCACATGCTTGGCACCTTGACGCTTAGGGACACACAACTTCTCAACACCGATCATGATTTTTCATGGCCGGTTTTGATACTGGTTGCCAATTTTGCTCTATAACAGGCAAACTGGCCTTAAAAAAAATATCTGTAGCCATTTTAAATGAAGGGCAACCATTGCATTTTAATCATGATCCAAAGAAAGATGCTACACACATGATGTAGCTGATTTTAGATTTGTGAAATTATGCTACATAAGACACCTGCACAAAACAAAAAACAGCAGAGGGTCTGAATGAAAATGCAAATTCACTCTCTGACAGTAGGTGGCGCTTATGGAACAGCGTTTTGGGGGTAATGCTGAACACAAAGCAGCTCTGTGCTTATAAACGCTTCTTTATTCAGAGGTAAGGGGAAAGAAAATGCCATTTACTGAAGACAATCAGTTCCCTTCAGAGATGCATTCATATAAACCCCCACCACCTATTCAGTATTTATGTTTTCCTTCCAATATTTCGAGCATCGTGAACAGTGAGCTTGCTGTGCCCGGTACAGTATCGGAGTTCTCTTCTTTGCATCCGTTTTCAGCGTGTCCCATCTCTGGCCTGGGTTAACTTCCTGTTTACAGACTTCGTAATATTTCCTTACAAATTACACTTTGGGAAATGATTGCAATGCAGTTTGTCCGGAATAGAGATAAATCTCTAAAATCTAAAATAAAACAAAAAAACGATTTATGGACGATCGACCAGTGCATCTCTAATACTTTTGAATCCACACCTGCTCTGGTGCGAAATTACTAGTGTAAAGTGTTTGTCAGTCCTGAGTTTAAAAAGTAGTTTACCATAGTGATAATGTGAATATCCCTCAAGTTTTGGACTCTTTTTCTGTGCGATGTCTTCATTCACACATACTGATAAGCAGCTGCACTGCTCTTTCCCATCATGCACCTTGCACCTCACTCACGTTCCTTCACAAACCCAACCCTGCTTTCACCAATCTGTTCACGTGTCAATATCAGCAGCGGTTTACTTTTGTTTTACCGCCTTCTTTTCCTTCTCTCATAAATCTTCTTTGTGTAGATCCTTGACAGCTGTGTTTTGTAGGTGGACAGATTGTCTGCAGCTAATCTGATCACGTGCTTTTTTAGCTCTGTCATGATGGGCAAAGTGAGAGTTTAGAAAATACACCTAGATTCCTAGAGTAGGAATACAGAATTGCACAAATCCATATCTCGGTCCAAAGATTACAAATCGCAAGGGTGCATTTGCTTACGAAACATCACTCTGAATGTTGGCCTATCAAAGCAAGTCCATTAACAGGTTTATTAAGGGATATTTCAGGTGCACTAAGTAATAATAGCCGTTTTTTATATCTTAAGTTAAAGAAATGAATAGTAATTTTGGAAAATATGATTAAAATGGTGTACATTCACTTAAAGGGTTAGGCTAGTTCACCCAAAATGAAAATTCTATCATCAATTACTCACTCTCATGTTGTTCCAAACACAAATGAAGATGTTTTTAATGAAATAAGGGATATTTCTGTCCCTCCAATAAAGTCCCCCTGTAGTCACTGATTGTATCCCTTAAAACTCATCTTTAATGACCAAAATGACATATTTAAATGTTTTTTCCTTGAAAAACAATTTCTTCATGCCTTAAAGTAGCTTGAATGTAACTCTACACTACAGCCTTGCCTCATTTACTATACGCGGTTCTATGAATATGCAAATGAGCCCCGCCTCCACTCACTCACTCACACCAGCTCAGAGATCCACTCGTTGACGTGATTGGTTACAAGCTAGTTTGTGACGTCAGAAACACCAGCGAACACGTCAGCGTCTTTGGTTCTCTGCAGTTTTAAGGAGAAAATACTCAGCAATGGTGTTGACTTATTCATTTGCACATGGTTTGTCTTAAAGCATATTAAAAACACCACACAGACAAATAAACAACATTAAAAGCTTGATTTTCCACTACAGGGGGACTTTAAAAGTCTATTCAACCAAAAATCTGACGCTTCAAAAAGTTTAATCATAAAATAAATCCTTCCGAAGTCTTCTGAAGAGGCACGATATGTTTTACATGATTCAATTTAGGCTTTTTTTCACATATAAACATTGATCATACACATACATAGGGCACTCAAATATGATAAACCGACGCTTAACTGTACTTGCTTGACTTGCGAGTCTTATGGGTTTGGAACGACACGAGGGTGAGTTCATTTTTGGGCGAACTATCCCTTTAAGATGATAAGTGCATTAATATCCGTGGCCTAGAAAAGGCTATTTACATTGTACTGATGAGATCACACTTCTCACTCACTACATTTCAATAACCCCCCAAAAAATGTAGTGCACCTTTAAGACAATGGGCAGATAGTCCTGTAACACAACTGGAGTGACATTTGAGAGAGATTCTAAATTCTGCACACTCGAGATGAAAGTCACACATAAGTATGTTTTGATAAAGTCAGAGGATGTGTTGACATCCACATGGTTATGTGGTTTCCAAAAGACACCCTGATCAAATCTACCACTTCTGTTTTAAAGTACTTCAGCATTTTAGAAGAATGTTGCACTTCTAAAATTCTAGAAGAACACTCTTCTTCTTTCACACCCACAAATATGCAAACATCTTTAAACGAAACGTAGCACAACTGCATAAGTTATTAAGAATAGTTTATTTTTCTTAGCCCATTGCAAAATACCCACCCCCCCCCCCCCCCCTCGTTTTAAGCATAATTCAAACAAAAATCTGCAAAAATGCTTTACAAGAAAAATCTGCTTAGTTAAAGATGAATTAGCTTCGTAGTATTTTTATCATAGACAAATTGTCTTCTCGACTGATCTTGTTTTAATGATGTTGAGATATTTTACAGGAAAACAAGACGAAAAATACTTAAGAAAATTATTTTTGCAGTGTGTAAGATTCATTATCATTCAGAAGCTGGAAACAGTTCTGCTGTTCACTTCAGATACACCGTGGGCCTTAACAATGCTTTATTGAAAATAAATGAGCCGAGAAAGAGAGAGGGAAGGAATGAGTGTAGAAGAGTGACAGTGTGGGAATGCTTGAAGAAATGACGGCACGAAGGAGAGAGAAGAGAGGTTTACATAATCAGGGGGCAGGAAAAGATGGTTGTGCTCGAGTAACAAAATGGGATTTCTCTTCCTGTCCCTCACTCTTTCATTATCTCTCTCCTCATGAGCCAGATCTCTAAAGCTAGTCTTTTTTTTTTTTTCGTGTTCTCACTTTTAACCCCAGTGTTGTGTTCTCATCCGAATCTGGTTATATTAACATCCTGTGTGTTTTACAGCAGGACGGATTTGGAAACATCAAGAGTTTAGTGGAGGATCAGCTGCAGACCAGCATGGTCAGTAAACACACATTTAACACGATTACACTGAATCATATTCTTATGCAGGATTGTGCGAATATTTCATCTTTCACTATGAATTACCAATAAACATGTTATCATACACATGACATATGATGTATTTCCTGAAACATTATATTATTTTTTTGGTCTGTTTAAAAAAAAAGAAAAAAAAAGACGGATGTTATAAATTGGACGGATAAATTGTTTGTTTTTTTGGCCTGTTTAAAAAAAAAAAACGGATAAATTGGACGGATAAATGTCTTTACTGTCACTGTTGATCAATTTAATGCATCTGGCTTAATAAAAGTACTATTTTTTTCTAAAAAACAAATCTTACTTACTGACTTTTTTGAACAGTATTGTGTAATCATTGTGAAATATTAAACTAACTCAGATTTTTCAGATTCAAATTTGAAATCATTATCAATTTTGAATAAGTTAAATTAAATGTAGCCATAATTAAAATTTGTTTAGAAAGTTGCCCAACCTTGGTTTCATGACACATATCTCATACTGTTCCTCATACACATATCTCATACTAAACATCTCTCTCTTTCTTTCTGTTTCCGCACAGGTGGTGGGAATCATAATCGGCGCTGGAGTCGCCATCATTCTCATCGCTGTCCTCATATTTTTTGTCCTGCGCAGGATGCAGCTCCGCAGTTAGTGAAATTTATATTTATTTTAGAACTTTTTTCTAAGCTCTTTAAAATGATCAAGTAATCTAGATTTCTAGAACAGTCATATCTTATTTATCTTGTTTGTTTGGTGTGTTCTCTCAGAACTCGAGGCTCAGGAAGCCCCGAAGTATCGTTTTCGTAAAAGAGACAAAGTCTTGTTTTATGGGAGGAAGATAATGAGGAAGGTGTCTCAGTCCACCTCCTCACTGGTGGGCTCCACCTCCTCCAGGCCCCGCCTCAAAAAGAAACAGAAGATGCTGAACATTGCCAAAAAGTGAGTTTCTGTTGTGTCTTTATGACGTCAAAACCCAGATGACTAATTCGCCAGTGGTTCCCTCAAGATTTTGGGATTTTATAATGGGGTTTTTCAATTTATGAGTAAAATGGGGTAAATGCACATAACAAGTAATACTTGAATGTTTCGCTCTACAACGTAAATGACACACACCCATATTGAAAACACAAATTTGGATGCTGTTAGTTGTTGTTTTTTTAAACCTATGTTTCTAATAAGAAACTAGATAAGAACGTTTGGTGTGTGAGTGTGTGCAGTTCCCATTGTAGAACAAAATGTGTAAGTATCGTCAACTTATATTTACCACAGACCTTATTTTACTCATAAATTGAAAAACCCCATAGGAAAATCTCGAGGTAACCAGTGGCAAATTAGACTTCCGAGTTTTGACGTCATCCCCGCACCGCACTATTTGGTTATTTTTATCGTCTCAGAAGATTCCCAAGCATCATGTCATGCCTCTATCCTTCAGAATCCTGCGCTTTAAGAAGGAAGTGCCCACTCTGCAGATGAAGGAACCTCCTCCGTCAGTGCTGGAGGCGGATCTCACAGAGTTTGACGTGGCCAACTCTCACCTGCCGTCTGAGGTGCTCTACATGCTCAAGAACGTGCGGTACGCTCCCATTGCGGTCGTTGAGATATGTTTGAGTTTTTTTCACATCGAGAATGAAATCAGACACTGGTAAAATATGACATATAACGTATGTATATTTGGTGTCTCTGTTTTTCTCTCCCACAGCGTGTTGGGTCACTTTGAGAAGCCATTGTTTCTGGAGCTGTGTAAACACATGGTGTTTCTGCAGTTCCAGCAGGGTGAATATGTCTTCAGACCCGGTCAGCCTGATAGCAGCATATATGTAGTACAGGATGGCAAGCTGGAGTTGTGTCTTACTGGACAGGTGTGTGTGTGTGTGTCAACACTGTTGTGGCAAAATTAATATAAGGCACTGCAATCTGTATATGTGATTGTTTGCAGGTTTCATACAAGGTGCTTAAAGTGCTTTAAAGGGATAGTTCACTTTGAAATACAATTTTGGTATGTTTTAGCTTACCTCAAGGGCATCCAAGATGTAGGTGTCTTTGTTTCCGCAGTAGTTTCAATTTTTATATTTTTAGGTCAAACTGTTCTTGTCTGTCAGTCATATAATGCAGGTCTATGGTCACCACCTGGTCCAAGTGATCTGAGGGCGCGCGTGCTTCCTGGTGTGTGACGTGTGCACGCGTTCTGGCTTCAGATCACTTGGACGTGGATGTGTACAAGAGGTAAAAACTATATAAATACTGTTCGTTTTCTCACACAAACCGCTCGTTTCGTGTCTTAGGCCATCAATGTGTACTTACGATGGGGAATTGTTTAATTTGGACGATGGGGAATTGTTTAATTTGGACTTCTCTGTGCATGCTCTTTGAGGTGGTGACCATAGGTCTGCATTATATGACTGACAGACAAGAACGGTTTGACCTAAAAATATCAAAATTGAAACTACTGCGGAAACAAAGACACCTACATCTTGGATGCCCTTGAGGTAAGCTAAAACATACCAAAATTGTATTTCAAAGTGAACTATCCCTTTAAGTAATTAGCTGTGAATTTTTTTTCGAAAAAACACAAAAAAGTTTCATGCAAAATGAACACTACAGCCCGTTTGAGCCATTTCTCATGGCTATGAGTGTGATATTGCACATATATTTCCAAGTAAATGATACAGCTTTCATTCTTCAGGTCAATCATATATTTATGGAAAAAAATTCAGATTGAATGAGGGAAGCGATATCTTTGTCATAGTATCCATTCAATGGTTAAGGTGATTTTGAAATCTTATTCAAATCGCATTTCTGTAATTCCGTTTCAGTCTGAGCGCTCTAATCTTTTTAATTGCAGTTTATTTGTACCATTTTGCTTTATTAGTATGTTTTGTATTTACCTTTTTTTAGAATTTGAAAGATAATAAAGATATTGTTTGATAAGTGAGATCTCTGATTGTAATCCTTGAAAAACAAAAATATTAGTGCTTGAAAAGTCCTTGAATTTAATTTGACAGTATCTGTAAGAAACCTGTGTTTTGTGTGTGTGTGAGTGTGACTCACCCAGTGTTATTTTAGTATAATTGACATACTATTATTGATATACTACTCTCTCTCTCTCTCATTAGGATGGGAAGGATGGAGTGGTCAAAGAGGTCTACCCTGGAGACAGTGTTCACAGTCTACTGAGCATCCTTGATGTCATCACGGTGAGTCACACCCACAATTCCTTTCTCTGTGTAACATAATTATTTTATAAAATGCATTAAATGACCTTTGTCTCTCTTTTTCCGTATCCTTTCCTGGTTCTGTTTTTTCTTCCCCTTTCCTTTTAAATATTCCCTTAAGAAGGTCAAATAGCAATTTTTGTTGAAAAAAAAAAGCACTTTACATGGGAAAATACTCACATGAGATTACATATTCTGGATATTATGCATAATTCAAGGATGAAAGTGCTTTGAACGTTTGTGTGCATGTGTTTGTGTATTTCAGGGTCACCAGAGGCCGTATAAAACCGTCTCTGCGAGAGCGGCAGAAGTGTCCACTGTCCTCAGACTGCCTGTTGATGCCTTTCTGTCCATCTTTGAGAAATACCCAGAGAGTCTTGTGCGAGTGGTTCAGGTCTGGCTTTATGAAACCTCTCAGAAGATTCTGTCGTTATCTGTAAGGACACTGGATGTAATTGAGAATATGCTTCCTGTTGTGTCATCCCTGCAGATCATCATGGTCCGTCTTCAGAGAGTGACGGTTCTGGCCCTGCACAACTACCTGGGGCTCACCAACGAACTCTTCAGCCATGTGAGTCAACACGCATATACACTCACTCACACACACTTTCTTTCTCATGATTGGCTGTTTTATAAGTGTTTTACAGTATCCAAAATATTTTCAGGTATTTTTCATTTCCTTTCTGTCTGCCTTCCTTTAGGAAATGCAGCCTCGTCCCTCTCCTCTCTCTCCTCATCCGACACGCTCCAGTCCTGTGCGGCACAGCAAACGCTTTGGCAGTCTCACCGTTCCTGATAAACACCGTGAGGCCGCTGTCCAAAATGCTACTGGTGAGGCATCATATCATAATTCACACGAATTTACTTGTAAACATTGTTTGCCCTTACTTTAATGCCAATATATAAAGATAATAAAGATATATTACTTATATTCTCTACTTAGAATCAGAATAAGAATCTAATGAATAATCACATAATGCAAAACATTTTACTAGTCCTAAAAATAGAATGATTAAAAAAGGATATTTTTAATAAAATTATATATATATATAATTATTATTATTCTTTTTTTTTTAAGCATACTTTAAATTATTAT